>NC_133358.1:19988204-20588204 GCF_030506205.2 Paramisgurnus dabryanus | reverse complement strand
GGTATTTTGCAGGTAATCGATGCGATTTGGTTTTAAAAAAATGCATATTTCAAACTTGATAAATTTTAATAACTAGCTTCCGGTAACAATGCCATCTTGGACTTACGTAATTCACGAGAGAGTTTTAGCATAGTGAGGAGGCACTTTTTTGGGGTTTAGAGTCAAAAGTTGTTCCCTGATTTCTGTTTTCTACCGTTATCCATCTGTTTCTTGACATAAATGTGGTCGCCGCCATCTCTGAGCTTTCCGGTTTATGACTTCTGGTGAGCCACTAAAGCTAATGGTAGTCTATTGCGAAGGACACTAGTGGCCATTTTGACTGGCTATTTAATGTTTATTATGAAATCCAGGAAGACCGACATAATTTGTGCAGTTAGGGGTTGACATAATAGCTAGTACAAACGCAGTAAATCATTTGTTTTAACCATAATCCATGCACAAGAGCTGAATGTGTATGTGGCACACATGCACGCATGATCTGTATTTACAAATCCATGCAGTAAAACCTTTCCTAGAAACTGCCAGTAAACAATAATTACAATAATTATTTAAAAACAACTAATATTATGCTGAAAAAAAAAATGCTGATTTAGCGAATTTATTTATTCTCCTACTATATAATATTACAAAAATGCGATTACAGTACAGAATATATACAACATAATCTGCTTAGTTAATGTTTATAATAGTTCGTAATGGTTTGAGCGTTTTAAATGAAAAAGCAAATTCTTTAAAAAGTAAGCAAATAATTTCATAAGCTCATGTCTCCACTTGCGTAAGAAGCGATGTAATAATATTTTCATAAAACAAAAACAATACTCAGTACGTGTAGTAGTTTAATATGTTTATTATGGTTTGTTCAAATAACTTACAATGTGTTGAATGAGAAAGATACTGCTGACTGTGTCGGACCGCGTGAAGCTTGACGTGTCGCCATAAACTAGTCCAGTAAAAATTGCAGTTTAAAAAAACCTCACAACAGAGGGGCAGTTGTGACATTTTAAACCAGCCTCTGAAAAGTTAAAAACATGAAGTCTTTGTAAAATCCATGTACAAACACTTGACTGGCTTTCCCATTGTAAAGATACTGGTATGTCTCTGTGCTTTTATATTTGCGGATTGAAGACCCGTCACCTCCAATCAACAACACCAAATGATTGAATATTTTCATACATCAAGCCACTTCTTAATTTCATCCTCACACTGGTTCATACATGGCAGGTGTGGTAAATATTAACTTTTGAAATCATGTTTTATGCGTGCTCCCACTACACTGGTTTCTACCGGCTAGCTATTGAACCGGAAGTCTCGGACAGAAAAGAAAATATGTCACATCACTTACTTCCGCATTTGAGAAAAAGGTGGATAAGCTTAGAAAAGCATGGACATTCACTAAAATAACTCCAAATATGTCCATAATATTTCAGATGAACACGTGTATCTCGGATTGCTTAAGGGTGAGTAAACCATGGGGTGATTTTGACATTTGGCTGGAGTATCCCTTTATATAAAACGTGTACCAATATGATAGGAAAGTTTAACAGATTCTGTGTACTTTTTTATCAGCCCTCAAACATTAAATCATTTTTTTAACTGTGTTTTTAGTTTTTATGGTCTTTGTTTGAAGCCATTGTCCCCACAAATACAAATGTTGCCAAAAAATAGCTGAATCCGAATGACTCAGCATGAACAAGAGCATGATTCACTGATATCTTGCTTAATTCCCCCAGTGTTTCATCCACGTTCGCTCATATCCCCGCTGACTTACAGTGGCGTCTGCAATGCAGCAGGAAGTCAAAGTTCACTTGAGGACTTGGACATCCCCTGCTCTCCTTCCTCCTTTGCCAGCTTGCCACGCCCCACTTCGCTTCTGGACTATTTTTCCCAGGATGCCATGATAGGAGAGATGGTAGGCTTGACACGTCACAATGCAGATATTCGGGCCCAGCTGGATCAAAGCCGCCCATCTCCAACTGGAGCTTCAGTATCGAGAGTCCAGAGTGCGCATCTGACCACAACAAGTTCTCTAGTTAGACAAGAATCACCCTGTACAGAGCAACCACTTAGACAGCAGGTAAAATGTGAGGGGGGGGGCAATCTGTAAAGCTTGAAATGAACCCACTTGGATGTGGCAGTTTTGTAACTTACGCATGCATTTTGTTTAGGCTGTTTGTGTACAGAGATCTTCAACGACAGAGATTGAACAGAAACTGCAGGAGTTGAACCGACAAAGCGCAGAAGCTCGAGCTAAACTACTAGAGCTCATTGAGCAACAGAAACCGAGCTCGTCCCTCAGAGTTTCACCTGCAATTTCTCCAGTACCACCTCATTCCATCAGCACTCATACAGGTGCGTGTGACCCCGTTTACATCTTCTGCAGTATTAAGATCTGCTTGGGTAATATGATCATATATGGTCAGGTGAGACAAATGCTGGCATTTCCTATGACTTGTCCATTTTAAGAAAGGGTTTGGATTTTCTGACTACATAAATAATTGACTATGTCAGTAGTTTTTCCATTGAGTTTAGTAACACTTCAGAGTGGGAGGGATAATAGGCGTGTTGTTATATTTGCGCTGCCTACTGCTGTGACATCATACAAGTGAGAGCGTTGTTGTACATTCCTATACATTCATTTATTTCTCAGTCTGCCACAAAATTAAAATTGACCACCACAAATAGATGTTTGCACATCGGGTTTATCACTACCTCAGTCTCACATTACAGTTTCTGTACAAACACCCGTGGCATCAGTCGACGCGATCCACTGAGTCTCATTTTTGTTGCATTTAAACATATATGTGGATGTGTGCGTCGCGAATGTGGTGCCACAAACTGCATGTCTGGAAAAAACCTGTTATGATGTTCCTAATTCTCAATCTGTGAATGTTTTTCATCGCTAAAAGGGAGTTTGGGAACTTACAGCAAAGCACAGGTGACAACAGGTTTACTCGAGACAGCGCAAGCTAGCATTAAGGTAAAGCTAATCTTTAACATTACAGCGATGATGCTGGTAGTGACGATTCTCTTAGACCACTCAGCGATCTACAGTGTTTTTGAGTCTTGTTTTGGTATCAGCTCGGGTCGCTTGTAACCCCGACCGAGGTGGTACTAAAAAAAGTATCTGGTACTATGGACTGCACCCAGTGGAAAAGCCCCCAAAAATTAGCTAAACCAAACCGTGGAGTATTATGCAATGGAAAAGCGCCACAAGTGGACCCCCTGAAGACTTTACTGTGGACTGAGCCATTGGTTGCTTGCAATTCAGTCTCACCACTAGATGGCGCTAAAAATCTTTACAGTGTACCTTTAAGTACATCAAATTAAAACTTTTGCGTCAGGACAGAGTATATTTACACTACAAATCAAACTCGCTTCATGGTTTTTGTGGTCGGATCACTAAATGTTTTAAACCCCATATTTTTGTGATTTACAGTCCTCTGCATAAAATCATTCTACATAATGGAAAGAACATTTTGTGAAAATATAACCTTAGTTGATATCTCTAATATTAAGATTGAAATCAATATGAAATCAAACTTTAATGCTCTTAATCTTATTAAAAATTGAGAGACTTCAGCCTTGATTTCAAAGATAGGATCACATGTTGACTGATAAATGTTTTTCAGCTGTTAAAGGGTTAACTGCAGAACCATTTCTGACACGTCCTGAGAGGAACCATTCTCCACAGTCCACTGGAAGCAGCAGAACGTGAGTTATTGGAATAGAGTAGACAGTTCGGTTCTGCTCTGCCACCGTAATACTAAAGCATCCATAAGGTGTTTTTATAATTCTCCGATATCTTTTCAAATCAACCTAACACAAATGTTTTTCTTTTTCCCAGGTCAGCTGAAAGAGTTTCACCGCAAAGTTTAGACAGCGTGGAAATCCAGAGCATTCAGAATCAGGTCCGTAATTCCACATTCATCGTCTTATTGTTACACACACACATCTTTATTTGTCTAAACTAAATACATTCATAGGAAACGATGACAGAATTTCTCTTTCATTTCTGACAGATGGGCAAGGTGAAAAGAGAAGGCTGGTTTGCGTTGTCTGCTCATGTCAAATAACTTGAGTTCAGCAAAAGGACAAGTTACAGAAAATGTTACATTTACAATCACTTTAGCATCCCCATTTAAATGTTTTAGGTCTCCTTCACAGCATATATGGCTCATGTTTTTTAACATCAGAAGTATGAGGGTCCCTAGTGTGTGTTTGTTAATCTCATTTTGTTCACAAATGCATGAGAATAGGGTTGGGTTAGAGAATAAACAATCAGGACTGTGTTGTGATGGTTATATATTTAATATTATTAGTAATATTAATCTTGTTTGGAGAAATAACATTCACTCAGAGATGTTTTTCAGACGTGCTAAATGAAGTATAAGGATTACATGACTCAAAATATCATTGTGCATGTAAACACACTGACTGACTGAAACACACTGTAATGTATTGTTTCTTTGTTTTAGGAAGTTCACAATGCCGCAATAAATTTTAGATAATGAAATACTTTATTGTGTTGGCATAATTTTTTTGATCAACAACCCACAATGTGACACATTGGTGCTTAAAAATATCAGAAGTGTTGTACACATTTGATTTTCAGTTCATAATACCGCTGCAAAAATAAGTATTTAAAAATGCAATACTATTTCATTTTGTTGATAGTAGTTTAAGTCTTTGTTCAAATTTACGGTATGAAAAAGTTTTGTACTTGCCAAATCTCTTTACATCTGACATCCTTTATTTTTACAATTTTATCACTAAATAATCTTGCTGTGTAACCAATACATTTTTAGTACAAATATGCCATGTAACTTCTCAATTAATATAAAATCTATGAAACTGCATGTGGGTCAGTGACAAAAAATGGTTTGGCAAGATAAGAAATTCTAAATTCTTAAAAAAACATGTTTTAAAAGCATGCATCGGGTTTATTTTAATGCACAATGTATTGTATTTATGTTAATTTTATGCAATAAAAAAAATTACATTTGCACAATTTTTATGAATGTTAAGACTGAATGGACCTGAAAGTGTCAAATGGTGTAACCTCCAAATGCACCAAAGAATGAGAAATATCAAATATTTTATCCACCTTGATGCCATGTAAGCGTAATAATAAAAAAAGGGGATAATTGCAAAAATGTCAATGTGGTGTAACCGGTTTGCGTCAATTGGTGTAACTATTTTTTTTTAAATGAAAATTCAAATATATTCCTAAAAAATGTGGAATAAAAACGCATTAAAATTTACATTTAGAAATAACTAATAAAATTATATTTTATTAGTTATTTCTAAATGTAAACTTTAATGCGTTTTTGTAATATTTGTCCTGACATATGCTGAAAACAGCTCTGTTTCCTAAATAATCTTTGACAAATGATGTAAAAATGTATGTAAAAAAAATCATATTACACTAAACTAGATGCTTATATTTTATTCCACATTTTTTATGAATATATTTATATTTTCATTTAAAAAAAATACTAGTTACACCAATTGACACAGAGCGGTTACACCACATTGACATTTTTGCAATTATCCTCCAAATATTCTTTCAAAATGAAATAAAATGTAATACATTTTAAACTTGGTCCTCAAAAAAGACAATGTATGAAAGTAATCTGCAAATTTATTTTGAAATTTTAACCCTTTTACATTTAATTGAATCATACGGACACAAAATAATTAATGTCACATCATTGACCCATGTATAAGTTTCATGAAGTACAGCACATCAAACTCCTATTCTCTATTGTGTTCCATTCACTATGTTTGAAATGTCACAACCAATCCCCAAAACACTTTCAATTTACCTCACAGTCCCTATGAGACTCCGCCCACAACCTTTCACTCTTGTATATGAATTTGACCTCGCATTCTAATCCAGAAGTCTTGACTTTAAAGCAGCAGCCTTCATCTCTGATCTGAGCATTGTGTCTTTGAGCCAAAGTCTGTAGCGCATTCCACCCACCCGTTTCCTCCTCTCTGATCCATACTTTTCCTCCGGCCTCGGCCAGAACGTTCCCACTAACCCATTGATTCTCAAGCATCCCCTCTGCATTAAGCATAGGCACACACATGCAGCGTGGAAAGTCCACATTGAAGCATCCTTTCACCTCTTCATAGCACTGGCAGTGCAATCGAACCAGAAATGAAGTGGGTTCTGATGTTCTAAAATGTAGGACCTCCTCCACTCCGCTGTCGATGGCGACGGGCCCGTGAACGTTTCTGACCGACAACAGCTTTGCAGGCCCGAGTATCCGTACCGATTCCAGAACAAACTGGAAGTTGTGGTGGTCTCCTATTAGCAAGTAGCTTTCCAATTCTGAAAGAGTGTCCTGGTGGAGCCTCATTAGAGATCCCAGGCCCAAATGTGCAGGGTTAAACTCTAACACGGACAGCAAACGATGGTGAACTCCCGCATCGAAGGCCTCCGAGCTAAAAGCAGGATCTGCTAAGACGAATCGCACGTGTTGAGTGACAACAGAAAGGGGTGCGTTCAACAAGTCGGTGTTTTTTTTCTTTGGCCGCACCGCTTCCAGTAAACGCGCAATGCGAACACACACTTCTTTGTATTGTTTAGCTAGAGGTGTTAAGTTCTGATCTGATGAGGATGGAGCCATGCTGCTCAATGCTTTACGGATGACCCGTGACGATACACCCTGAAAAAAGGTGACCCTGTGTAGCCTGCTGGGTTTGCAGGAAAACAACCCCTCAACTGAAGGGGACAGCTGGAGACCTTCCTTGCGTGGATGTAGGTCCCTTAGCACCTGAGCGAGTACTCTCATGCTCTGCAGGAGACTCTCAGCATCACCGTCTGTCCAACACTGCTCCATCTCCTGCAGCAAAGTGGCCTCCACCCTTCCACTGGCTCTCAGCTGTTCAATCATAACCAGTAGGCCTCCGCTGGGTTTTGCTTCTGGTTTTTCCAAAACCACTGCCATGCAGTCCCATACCAGAAAGCTGAAGATGGCCCACATGGTTCGCTGGTCCGTGCAGTCCCCAGGTTGTAGGTGGTCCCATGTTTGTAAATAGTCCTGATCGTGCAGGTGGTCCCAGCCATGCTGGTGACTGTGTGTTCCACTGCGCAGCACAGTCTCAGCCTTTTGTAGTAACTTCAACAGCAGATACCCCCTCTCAGACAGCTGGACCGCTACATATGAAAACCAGGTACAGTTTAATGTTTTTAACAGAATTACGTGGAACATACATATTTTTAAAGCTTTTAAGTGATCATCATTAATCCAGAGAAGGACTTTTAATGTTGGTGGATGAAGGTAGGCAGAAGCAGTTAGGCAGAGCTTTTAAGCATGGAAGCAACATAAGGTAGGGCAACCCTACAACGGTCAGTGGCAGCCATGTTGAAATCACATGACTTAACCAAATCTCAATAATAGATACTTATGGTAGGTATTAAAATAACAATTTCTGTAATGTGACTGCTAGTCAAAACGGTTACTAATAAACATCAGTATAAAATCTAAAACCACTATGATCACCCAGTTAACTATAAATGTAAACATGTTTGAGTGCCATTAAGTATTTTAAAGTCCCACTGTGGGGAAAATCATGTTTTGTTGTTTATATACTCAGCAAATACCATTGCTGAGTATTTTCTCCATAAAAATGGAGACAGACTCATTCCCGCAGTTTAAAATTGCCTTGGTTTCCAACGTCACAAACATGTAACCAATTATATCAACACATTTAAACACGATATAAGTTATAGATATTATGTATGGATACCGCATTGCCCGTTAACATCAGCGCTTAGGGGCTGGACACACCAAAACTTTTACACGCGGCTGAAAACGCCTGGACAACGCTGAATGCCAGCTGTTTTTCAGCTGAGTGCCAGCTTTCTTCAGCTAAGCGCTTTGGTAGCTCTGATACGTCAGCTGTGAGACGGTTGGTTGCTGTGATACTTGTCCCGCCCCACCTCCACTGTGATTGGACGGCCGCGTGAGAACTGACATTGACGTGCGGAGCTTTTCATCCAAAGTTGAACATTTTTCAACCCTCGGTGCTCAGTGCGGAAAAACCGCTGGGCGCCGGTTTTCAGCGCGGAAGAAAACCGCTAGCTGCTGGTTTATTTGAAAAACGCAGAGCTTCCATTGGAAACAATTGAAAACATGCGCCGGCCGCGGGCGTAAAAGTTTTGGTGTACACAACCCCTTATGCATTTTGTGATACCAAACTTAGCGGTTATGCGTCTGAATGAAACTGATGAATGTAGCATCTATTTACTTATATATCTATGGTCTGAGGTGGTGGAAAAGAGTGAAGGGGGGATTAATTTGCATTTTCATAGATCCGATTATACTAAATAAGACAAGAGTGTAATTGGTTATATAAAAAACTTTTATATATGCTATTATTATGCTCAAAGATGTGTTTTAACTAGGGATAGACTGATAAATCAGCCGACGATGCCTGAAAATGCTTCTCAGTGAATCACGGTAAAATGCCGCTACATCCAAAAGCCAGAGGGCACTCTCGCGCATAAACTTAATATGGGCTGCAAAAGAAGAACCATTTACACACGCATCTCCAAGAAATGGCTTAGGCATATATTTATATTGCTGTTCTTCAATCCTTTTCAGGTAGTTTATGATAATAAAGAATATGTATAATGAGTATGTTTAACGATTGTTGCTCAAATGCATGTTATAAACGACTCAAACTGACAGTGATTTCAGATCGATAAGGACTTAATAATCAAAACCGTTATCGGACAGGTATTATTAGTGTATATCGACATTTGTTGTCCCATCCCTAGTTTTAACTAATAAAACTCTTGACTACAGGGAGACTTTAACTGATTTCCCGTTAGCCATTTCTTAAAAAGTTGCCCGCCAGCATTTTTGTGATTTTCACAAAAGTTAAAAAAAAATTCTTCTAAAAGTATATTTACATACAAATATATCAAATGAAAGAACAGACCATCTGCTTTCAAGCAAACAAACAAAACAGGGAAAAACCGTTTCATCCTATCTCTATTTTTTCCTCTGCTTATAAACTCTTAAAGATGTTTTTTTTCTTTAAAAATACAAATTTATAGCAAAAAGCTGAAATAATTGCATTTTTGTGTAGAAATTTTGTTAGAGATCACATTCAGAACGATTATCAAAACGTATATAGAGTTTAAAATTAGTAAATAACTTTTTGGCTTCAGTTTTTTCATAAATTGGGTAATCTAGTGGATAAACGCGGTATTGCAGATTAACATAAAAATTCTTCAGAAACACATTTTTTTATACAAATGCTTTTTTTCTTAATTGACAAAATAACTCTTCAATTGCGGGGAAAGAGTTAATAGATTAAACAGGATCTGAGGTTGAAGATTGATCTCTTTGTTTTGGACTAACATCACTTACACTGAGGATTGAGGTCTGCCACTCTGCTCAGCATCCTTTCTGAATCCTGCGTCTTCTCCACATAAAGGGAAACCAAAGCCTCCAGCTGGGCCTGGTCTTCAATGCAGACACCTTCGAGAAGACACTCTCTGACTGTCCGACGCGGCAAGCCCACAAACACACCCAGCTCACAGACATTAAACCGAATCTCATCTCCAGCGCTCATGCCCAGCTGAGCCATGATCTGCTGCAGACCTTCTGATGATAGTGAGACAAGTTTAAGATGTAGCAGGTGTTCAATAACAGTTGAGTAAGCTCATAGCATAAAATATGAAATTGATCCTATGCTTACAGATGGTGAATGCCTTTAATATATTAGTAGTTGTTTATTGTTTATTCAACAAAATTGTATTCTGTATAAAGGACAATATGTATAGGTTAGAGTGGCCATTCGTGCCAGTTCCGCCGGACACGTCCCGAACACGTTTTCAGGTTCGTTCTCCGGAAGTCGCGTTGGTCGACCGCATGCGTCATCAAGGTTCTCATATTTTAGTTAAAATACATTAGAAAATTAAGATTCATTTCTTTTAAGACATACAATCAATGTAGTTTCATTCTTACCTTGAAATGTAACGGTTGCTTGTCTGAAATTAAACCCGAAATATTAAACCTTGATGACGTATGCGGTCGACCAACGCGACTTCCGGAGAAGGAACCCCGAAAACATGTTCGGGACGTGTCCGGCGGAACTGGCACGAATGGCCACCCTAGTATAGGTGCTGTAGTTATAATTTAGGTTTTGGGCCTTGCTGAGACCATGCTACAGACTCAAGGTAATACATAGATATATACACTAGATGTCGCTAGTTCTAAGCATGCGTCAAAACCGCCGCCATCTTGGAACAGGGTCTTGTCATAGGAAGTAGCTAGGTAAAGCTGCTATCTTCGCCTGTACTTTCGAATTCATGGACGATGCTGGACTTTTGTGCTGCGTATGGATGTAAGGGCTACTAGCACTATGCATTATAGTTAGAAAAAGTAGATTTTCATAATATCAAAACTTAAATTTTTTTCTGGACTCTGGACTGTTAAAAACGAACCAAAATAAAATTGCATTCATGATGATTTATGGTGATTTTATTTCCGTTACACCATTGCCTACAATGACGCTGATGCGGGGTTCCCCTGTTTTAAGATGGCGGCTCTATTTTATGCATTCAATCCAATGACCTGCCGTAGCCAAGGCGACATCTAGTGTACATATCTATGAAGGTAGTATTAGCATAAATAAAAAGCATACAGTATATTCTAGCTTTGAAATGTGAATCACCTGAGAGACCCCTCGGGTGAGCGGTTGTTTCCTCCACAGCCATCGGTAGACTGCAGCCCCCCTCCTCTTTTTTAATGGACATACATGAAAGGTCTGGAACTAAAAATGTAAGAGAATTTTAACAACAGGTGATTGAGGCATCACAATAATTTTGGCAGAAGCTTTTATACAAAGCAACTTACAGTGCATTACAACGTATACATTTTATTAGTATGTTTGTATCCTGGGATTGAACCATTGACTTTTTGTACTAATTTAACAGGCTACCAGTTAAGTTACAGGAACACATGTAAATACGCTTTTTGTTGATGTATGGTTTGTTAGGGTAGGGCAATATTTGGCCGAGATATTGCCAACTATTTGAAAATCTGGAATCTGAGGATGCAAAAAATCTAAATATTGAGAAAAACACTTTGAAGTTGTCTTTAACACCACATATTACAAATGATAAATATATTTTTATATATATTTACGGTAGGAAATTTACAAAATATCTTTATGGAACATGATCTTTAAATAATATCCAGAATTATGTGGATCATTGACCATAAAATTTATATAATACAATAATGATTTTTGGCATAAAAGAAAAATCATTAAATTCGACCCATACAATGTATTTTTGGCTTTGCTACAAATATACCCGGCCTACTTATGACTGGTTTTGTGGTCCAGGTTCACATATTTTATCCATCAATGAGCTCATCAATGTCATGCGTGTGATCTTCTGTATCACATAGTGCCGCCTACCATTGAGTTCCTCAGCTAGTTGCTCATCCTCATCATGTAGGGCTGTGTAAAAGCTCTTGCAAGCCTTTTCTCCTTTCTTCAGGCAGATGGACAGTAGGGTTTGTGCTTGCTGGGTTGGAATGGGTACCGCTTGGACTTTCTCAAATTCCAGCTGAGTCAGAATTTCTTTAGAGAAGAGATCATAGGAGATGGGCAGAACCGAACAACCCAGGCGTGAACATAGAACGCTGAAGTGGGCCTGTAAATGAGATTCTGCAAAGAGAAACAATATTGTTATTACTGTTAGTGACATTTATCATTGATATGCTAAAAAAAGGTAATTTTACATGTTTAAACTTAAGTCCTACCTGTTGGACCTTGCTGAATACTTGGCAACGTGGAAATGTCTAATATTTAAAGACAACAACAAGTTTTCAGTATCACATCATTCTACCGCTTTTGTATATGTTTTCATACAGTAGGTAATATGATATTGTATACCTTCTTCTGAAGACAGCCAAGATCGCAAGCGCGGGTAATTTTTTTTGCAGCTCCTCAGGCACTCCATGAAGCTTGAGGCGCTGCTCTCATCCATCTGAGCATCAACGATTTCTAGAAGTTTTCGGGCTTTTTTAGTTGGCGTCGGTTCAGCATTAATCTCATAACAGTCTTCTGTAGTAAGCAAGCCTACAGAAATAGCGCGGTCTAGCAGAGGACCCAGTTGATAAAGGGCCTCCACCAGAAGCTGCCTTGAAGACAGGAGACGAGCCTTTACCATTTGGTTGCTCTCTGCTCCTAAAGATACAAAATAACAGGGTGGAGGGGAAAATGGGGTAAGTTGTACGTACATTCCATAATGATGCTTATACACTCACCTAAAGGATTATTAGGAACACCTGTTCAATTTCCCATTAATGCAATAGTGTAATGATTTAGGGGATGTTTTCTTGGCACACTTTAGGCCCCTTAGTGCCAATTGAGCATCATTTAAATGCCACGGCCTACCTGAGCATTGATTCTGACCATATCCATCCCTTTATGACCACCATGTACCTATCCTCTGATGGCTACTTCCAGCACGATAATGCACCATGTCACAAAGCTCGAATCATTTTAACCCTTATATTATGTTCCGGGTCAATTTGACCCGTTTTGATTTTTAAGCTGTCGGATAAACCAGTTAACCTGTGATTTTATTCTTGAAATTTTCTGACTTTTTCTCATTTATGGCCATGAACATGCATGCAAAGTTTAGACATGCTGATATTTTTTGAAGTGTACCAAAATCATTTTGTAACGATTTTGGGGTTTGCGGGTCAATTTGACCCGCATTTTGTTTTGCTCCAAAGCAACTGCATAGACCTAAATTAAATATATATATTTTAGTGTTTGTTGTTATATTGGTGTTTTACTATCCTGAAATGGGGGTAAAAATGCTTCTCCTCACTATTTTGAGTACTGAAAAAGACTTTTACAGACACAGATGGTAAAAGTGAGCTATAATTTCTCTTTACAGTGTATATGAAATACTACTTAAGTTTCAGTTTTCCTCCAGAAATTTTGTCACTTTTTCTCATTTAGGGCCATGAACATGCATGCAAAGTTAGGATACACTGATGTGTTTTGAAGTGTTTTTTTTAGCACAAATAATGATTTTTGGTACGATTTTGATGTTCACGGGTCAATTTGACCCATATTTGTTTGTTCCAAGGCAACTGTATAGACACAAATTAAATACATTTATTGTGTATATTTTGGTGTTTTACTACCCTGGAAAGGGAAAAGTGAGCGTTTCCTCACTATTTTCAGTACTGATAAAGACTTCCTCAGACACAGAAAAGTAAATGTGAACTATCATTTCTATTTTCAATGTATATGAAATACTATGTAAAGCAGATGAATTCAGACCCACAGTAAATCCAGAGGTGAATACAGGTGATGCCAGCTGTGCCCCACAAAACATGACACCAAAATAAGCATCATTTGTGTAAAATGCAAGAGGTCAGAAAGCACATGCTTGATGTGTGCACATCATGTAAACAGTGATTTCTTGAATTTGTACAATGAGCCTCAAGAACAAAAGATGAGCCTGTTTTGAAAAATAGAAACTTAATTTCATTTCACAGCAATATTAAATTGTTCATTTAGGATGTCTTAAACATAGGTATGTTAAAAAAAACATGTTGAATTAAAATTTAAAATGTTAAATGTTGCAACAGTTTTTGTGCAACATTTGTTAAAACAAACATATTAAAAATTGTGGTTAAATGCATTTTTTTAAATCTTACTTTTTAATTTTAAGTGTTTATAATGTGTGACAAAGACTGATACTAAAATGGTTTTGTTCATACCTAATCCCTACTTGTTTTTCATAATGTGATATTTAAGGAATTGCATTGAATCCAATGCGGGTCAATTTGACCCGCTCCATCAAAATCGTCACAAAAATCGAACACAATACAAGGGTTAAATTGGTTTCTTAAACATTACAATGAGTTCACTGTACTAAAATGGCCCCCACAGTCACCAGAACTCAACCCAATAGAGCAACGGGAGCTTCGTGCCCTGAATGTGCATCCCACAAATGTCCATCAACCGCAAGATGCTATCCTATCAATATGGGCCAACATTTCTAAAGAATGCTTTCAGCACCTTGTTGCATCAATGCCACGAAAAATTAAGGCAGTTCTGAAGGTGAAAGGGGGTCAAACTCAGTATTAGTATGGTGTTCCTAATAATCCTTTAGGTGAGGGTATGTTATAATTTATATCATATGTATGGTTAGCCGTGACACTTGGAAGAAAAAAAAACATATATTAAGATCATGTAATCTTTCCTATACGTGAAAAAAATACGGTAGTATACTTAAGTATTTACTTTGTAAACAATATACTGTAGATATTATAATATATTGTTACTATCCTTGGTAATGTATACTGCAGTATTTTATAGTATTAACTAATTAACTGTAGTAAAATATAGTAGCCTATACTACAGATAAGTATAGTGTATGGTAACTAAAAAAGTATACTTTTATATTTATAAGGTAATGTTAAAAAAAAACTACTAGGAATTTTACTACAGTTATCTATAGTACATACTAAAGTATACTACAGTATTGTTTCATGTAGTTTACATCATACATTATGTCAACTACTGTAACCTTAAGGGACTTTTATTGGAATATTCTCTTACGTAACGTTATATTACTTACGTAAATCACGAACTCTCTCAGGTGAGAATGCCATCACAATATTATATTGACATGATTTAGGGTAAACTTCAAAATATGACATGCTGTTCATTCAAAAGTTGCATCGCAGAGCTGTTCACGTTTCACTTTTGTAATCCATGTCCATTCAACTGATAGAAAACTCGCACGCGGAGACCGTAACGTTAGACGCCGATCGACGTTGACAAATCGTTACTAATAGTATGCTCAACACGAGTTTAATGCAGCTCTATGTCATAACTTATTTACTCATAGTGCTTCGATTAGTTCGTCGAAATGTTCCCGGAAGTAGTGAGGCACCCGAAAACTCCAAGTATGAGTCAACAATGTTTTTACATTCGTAATTTAACAACAATACTTACAAAAATACGAACCAAACTTGTGTAAACATACACATTTTAAAGTTGGAAATAAAATTAAAATAATTTTAATACGATTATTTGAAACTTATGATTTGGGGGAATTCTCGAATTCTGGGCGTGTTAAGTGCATCGAGCCCTGCAGGTGGAGCTAAGGTTAGAGAGATGCACGTGACGTCACCTTCGACGAAAGTGACTGCGGTTACGCCCACTGAGTGGCAAAAGACAGAGCGGCAGCATGATTTGTGTACAGTGTAAAATCAGCGAAACACGGGGAAAACGCGTCTAAATGGGGAAAAAGCTGTTGTGCGATAGACTACTAACAGGTTAACACGAATTCGGAGCTAACGTTTTACAGACTGCAAGAAACACCGAAAGGAGAAGTAAATGAATCGTCCATGCCAACGTTGACAAGTTGCAAGGGTCACTATCAAGTGCAACTAAATTTGATTTTTACTGGTAATTGTCAGTTATACTGACCTTTTCGCGGCCGCCGCTAAAACAGACAGCGATTTTGTTGAATGTTTTGCCACTCAAAGGAGAAGTAAATCAGTTGCAGCCATATGTCAGGTGTGTAACATTTTGGGATAAAAAATACACGAAATACACATAAATGAATACTCTTATTCTGTGTAATTGCAAAGTTTTGTCAGTGAGCCTTAATTAAAAACATCCATTATGATGAGTCAGTTTTACAAAGGTGTTTGTGTTAGGCATATACATGTCAGGAAAGGCAATATCTGGCCATATGCCAATGTCCACTACTGGTTGTTAGGCAAGTTGTTAGGGACGCATACCCTAATAATTCCCCATTATGACGTCATATAGAACGTTCACTTAAGCGTGGTTAGAATTGGATTCTTCTGTCATTCTGTGGTAAGTATCAGAACAGTAAAGGTGCAGAAAACAGGTGTTGCGAGGCACTCGTGTAAGTTATGTGCTTTAATTATTGTAATCATTTCATCTTAATTATTTGACTTAATTTTTTAACTAAATGTTAGACACAATATAAATAGTTTTTAACCTAATTTAGCTCCTCAACAAAAATATTTTTGCTGTGCAGTGGGCTGGGAAAAAAGCGCCAATATGTGTCGGATAATGTGTAACGGAATCCAGGGGTTTTTAAAAGCTGTGTACTGTGTAAAACCTACTTATCCCTACTGAAAAGTCCAGCAAAGATCAGCATAAGCTGGTAGCTGGTTTTAGCTGGTTTGGGGTGGCAGTAGCTGGTCTAAGCTGGTCCTCCCAGCCTGACCAGCAAAGTCCAGTTAGACCAGCTTAAAAAGTGACCAAAACATAGCTAGACCAGCTTGCTACACCAGCAATACTGTATTGGCAATACCAGCTAAAACCAAGCTGGGAGACCAGCTAAAATCAGCTCACCAGCTTATGCTGGAGCTGGATTTTCAGTAGGGATGATCTTTGACCGTTTTTGTGAAAATACAAGGGGGCGCTGCTAGTCGGAATCCAGACAGATAGCTGGTTGCAGACACTAATTATTTACATGTTGTCAATGTTAAGTGAATTGTGATTAAAAAAATCATGTATTTTCATAGACAGGTCCTTGTTCGATTTGTGGCTACACTTGTCTCTTGAGGTGTCTCGCCTCATCCCATCCTTTCACACGAAGAGAAACACGACGACCCAAAGACGTCACGTAAGTTGTAATTACTGTGAATATATTTGTGAATTAACACATAACTTTAGTTATTAATCATGTCCGTAGCCAGTTAACGTTATACGGCTACCGAGGTCTGGACCTCGTTAAATGTATCATTTCAGAAATAAAATGTGAAGTCCGAATGACCGATTAGCTATTTTAAAACGAGTTATATTGGCTTCTGCGTATATAATCAAGTTTTGACGGCTAACTACTGTATGTTGTAGTGTAAATGATGGAGATTTACTCAGGCCGCTGTGAGGCAATTTATTTATTTTTTAACCGCTGGAGCGGCGGGGAGTTGTGAGAGCGCGCGGATGCAGCATTCGCAAGTGTTTCCAGATTATTATTAAAATCATTATTAAAATCCTCTTTAGACGTTGTGTTTAGTGTTTTAGCGATTAATGCAACACTTTAGGAAATGTATAAAGTGACAAGTTGTTGCAGGCTGGTGGTCTCTGAATTATATCTGAAACACAAAGCTTGATTTTAGCCTATTTTGTTTTGTACAAATTGTTGTTTTTTGTTTAACACTGGGTAAACTGACAGCACATCACTTAGTGCGGGCAGGTAATTGCTGTTATTGGTACTTTAATTTTGATCTGAACTGTAAAGCCAGTCAACATTAGAGAAAATGTATAAACACTTTATACATTTGGCAGGGTGGTACACATGTTTCTGTGGTGTAACAAACTCAAAACACATATTTAATATCACTTACACAGACTTTAAAAGGAAAAATATAGAAATATTGCTAAAACATGCCATACATACCAGTTTTGCCAACAGAATAGGCATTGCCAGTTATTGAGTTAAGAGGTGATGACAGTGGGAGGTGGAGGGACATATACACAACATTTTTTTCTTTCAGGTAATAACTTGTTATTGTAATAAACTATTATACTTTGTATCTTGTGTAATTATTATAAATATTTTTATTTGTTTAATTGAAACATTTAATAGAAAAAAAAAATGCTAAAAATGAACTTTTTGCCATACAGATTTATTGCCAGCATTTTAATTCAGAGGTGAAAGTGACATGCTTGTCAAGTATGCAATGCATACTCAAAATGTGACCTCTGAATTTAACCCATCACAGTGAGTAGTGAACAAACACACACACACGCACGCACGCACGCACGCACGCACACACACACACACACGCACGCACGCACGCACGCACGCACACACACACACACACACACACACACACACACACACTTACCAGGAGCAGTGGGCACCTACCCCAACACCCAGGGATCAATTAAGCCAAGGTGCTTTGCTTAAGAACCAGCAACTCTCGGGTTTAAAGCCCGATTGTCACCACTAGGCTACAACTGCCCCAGCTAAAGGACAATGGGAGGTTTAAGGTAATGACTTGTTTGTCTGTTATACCTTGCATAATTGTTTTAGATATTTTAATGTTTTAATTGAACCATTTAAAGGAAAAGTAGAAACATTACTGAACAATGAACTTTTCTACATACAGATTTATTACCAGCATTTTAATTCAGAGGTGGATGACAGTGGGAGGAGGAAGGACATATACACACATTTTTTTTCTTTCAGGTAATAACAACTTGTTTGTTTGTTTATTATACTTTGTATCTTGTGTAATTATTATAAATATTTTTGTTTATTAAAACATTTAATGGAAAAAAAAATGCTAAACAATGAACTTTTTGCCCTACAGATTTATTGTCAGCATTTTAATTCAGAGGTGGATACCAGTGGGAGGAGGAGGGCCATTATACACAAAACATTTTTCTTTCAGGTAATAATAACTTGTTTGTTGTTTATACTTTGTATCTTGTGTAATTATTATAAATATTTTTTTTGTTTAATTGAAACATTTAATAGAAAAATAAAAAATGCTAAATAATGAACTTTTCTATACAGATTTATTGCCAGCATTTTAATTCAGAGGTGAAAGTGACATGCTTGTCAAGTATGCAATGCATACTCAAAATGTAACCTCTGAATTTAACCCATCACAGTGAGTAGTGAACAAACACACGCACGCACGCACGCACGCACGCACGCACGCACGCACACACACACACACACACACACACACACACACACACACACACACACACACACACTTACCCGGAGCAGTGGGCAGCTACCCCAACACCCAGGGATCAATTAGGTGCCTTGTTTAAGATCACCACAACTTACCGGTCGAGGGACTCGAGCCGGCAACTCTCGGGTTAAAATCTCGACTGTCACCACTAGGCTACAACTGCCCCAGCTGAAGGACAATGGGAGGTTTAAGGTAATGACTTGTTTGTCTATTATACCTTGCGTAATTGTTTTAAATATTTGAATGTTTTAATTGAAACATTTAAAGGAAAAGTAGAAACGTTGCTGAACAATGAATTTTTTTCTACATACAGATTTATTACCAGCATTTTAATTCAGAGGTGGATGACAGTGGGAGGAGGAGGGACATATACACACATTTTTTTCTTTCAGGTAATAATAACTAGTTTGTTTATTTATTATACTTTGTACTTTGTTTTATTATTATAAATATTTTGTTTATTGAAACATTTAATGGAAAAAGGCGCTAAACAATAAACTTTTTTGCCCTACAGATTTATTGCCAGCATTTTAATTCAAAGGTGCCTTGCTCAAGGGCACCACAGTCACAACTCATTGGCCCTGAGACTCAAACTGGCAACTCTTGGGTAAAAAGCCCAAAACTCTCTAACCACTGGGCTACAACTGTCCCAGCTAAAGGACAATGAGAGGTTAAAAGTAATGATTTGTTTGTCTATTATACCTTGCGCAATTGTTTAAATATTTGAATGTTTTAATTGATACATTAAAAGGAAAAGTAGAAAAGCTGATGAACAATGAACTTTTTTTACAGTTAAATTGATGATAACTGTATCAAATGATTTCAAAAGAAATCCACATGTCAGAAATAATTGTCAGGCTCGTACTCACCCCTATGCTTTACAATATCAAGACAGCTTACTAAAAAGGTAAGCTTAGACTTTTTTTTTAAACTATGAGACATCAGGTCAGTTAGCATGATGACAGGTAACGTCAACTTAGATAGATGACAGGCCTACCATTATAGCTTACATTGAAGTAGGCATAAGTTGGAGGAAATACTATTAAAATAGTTAAATTATAGTGTAAGAAAATTATAAAGATTAGCAAATTGTACATTTACAAATTTGCATTTACAACGTTTTTGTTTTTGCGATATACTAGAATAATGTTTTTCACATATTTTACATTATTGCAGCACCTCTTTTCCCAGTCTGTCTGTAATGCTGTTAATTCCAAACTCTGTAATAAAACCCTTAACTTCTTCTGATTGGTCAGACTGGTCATCCAAAACTCAAGAGTGTGTTTTAAAATGCTTCGTCCTTCTGGTGCTTCGGAGCCTCAGACTTTTAGGTTTTAACCATGGTGTTATGTTTGGTGACGTTGGTCATGTTATGTTCACTTGAAAAAGTGTATTTTAATTAAGTAAATGTACACAAATATTTTATTATACCCATATTTTTAATACAGTGGAATTGCTGCAATAAGGTTAGTATTGTTCAAAGTCTAAAATGCTAAATGTATATAAATATATATACTGTATATATAAAAACCTAGAATCACCCCTGCATTTAGTTGTCATATAGTTATAAGTAATGATCAATTTCCTTCAGAGTTTTCAGCGCTTCATGTTTGAACTTGTTTGAAAAAAATGTAAGCTTGTTTTAGTTATCATTGCTGTGCCATCTGAAAAACATGTTTCCGACCCCAGATGCAAAGGACTGAGCTGATAAAGAGTCCTGCGTAGAATTCCAAATCACAGTAGATCTGAGGGACCAAAGGCCACAGCAGCACAAAGAGGAACACATGAAGCATCTGCCACAAAAGCGATATAGGGAGGGTGCTGAAATATAACACAAACACACAGAATATTTATCTTGTAACTGTTGAATATAAATAGATTTTTTTCAATCTGATGTGTTAATGAAATCATTAGATATGTGTCAGGTGACCTTGTTGCAAGTGGTCACTGTTAGTAATAATAACAACATCTAAACATACAAAAAATTTGTGATCGAATCACGCAACCACATTACATGTATGTACATGTATATATAATGAATGTATGAGTATACCTCAGCTGTTTTCTTCTCCATAGTGTCCAGATATAAAATAACTCAAATACTGTCATTATTATGGAATTAACAATGACAATCCATGATATCCAACAATGAACACTCAGCCAATTCCACGCAAAGTCAACCAGTAGCAGATAGGGCATCAAAAAGACCTTCACCCGAAACTCCACCCACTGACGCAAGCTTGGCTCCTGCTACATATACACAATTACTCTGTGTTCTTAAATTTTGGCTGTTATTTGTTAAAAATGAGAAGACACAAACCAGTATGTTGTCGGGCGGGACATCCTGCACTAAATTGTTTGTGTGAGCAGGGCAGCACGTGTGTATGAAAGGTAGAAAAGTGTCTTCATAATCAAACAGGTACAAGTAGAGAAAAGTGATACGTGGAAATTCTCTCAGTCCAAACTGTAGAAACAAGCTTTTTCCAAGATTTGTTGCCTTGAGAGAAATACAATGGTTATTGTTAATTGAAAAAGTAGACAGGAAAATTCTTATCTCAGGAGAAATTTGTATAGGAATAAAAATAAAACGGCAACTAAAGGCTGCACTACAAAAACAGATGAAAACTCGTCCATTTTTGACCCAACCAAGTGTTGATTATGGTTGTACCAAACTCCAATTCACCAACGCTGGGTTCAACCTGATACAGTAGAAATAATGGGTTGAAGTTGGTGTATAATTAATGGCGGATTTATATCATTTAGCATTTGTGGAAAAGTTCATTGGTGGTATGTGACATGCCACGAAGTCAGCTGGCGAATCGAAAACTTTGATTTGACTGGGCTCTTTGCAGACATCATTTATCAGAGAAAACACAACATACACAAACACACACCTTGTACTCCCAGAGATTCTGTGGCTGTTTGACTTTGAGCTCTTTGATTTTTTGGATTTCGTCCAGCATGACTTGTCTGTGTGATGGATTTTCAACTCTGAATGGAGCAGCAGACAGTTCTTCATCTCTTAGATGAGCCAACAAACTGAGAAAACAAATACAGATCAGTTAAAGCCTTCTCATTAGTGGCAAAAACCTTTTTCGTTGTACTTATGCACTCGTTTTGGGTGTTTGTGACACAAACGTGAATAAACATAATGTGCATAAAAAGAGCGTTTAAACTGATGAAACTAGTAGAAATGCTGATTGGCTGGTGATCAAAAAAGTCAATTTAGAACCCTGCTGAACACACATGAATTGGAGTAAAAATGACATCCTAAGAGACTTAAAACAGCCAAGAGAGATTTTCTTTACTACCTGTTCTGTCACTTATGAAAAAGTGTAAAAAAAGTGTTTATTGCACCTGGGGTTAAGAATAGAGGGTATGCATTGATGTCACTTTCCACGTGACCACGCCGAAGCTCGCCCTGTTGAGTGGCAAAACATTTAACGAAGTGGCTGCCTGATCTAGCGACGGCCGCGAAAATGTCAATATAACTGACAATTATCAGCAAAAATCTAATTTAGTTGGACTTGATAGTGACCCTAGCAACCTAGTCAACCCACCTGTGGTCAGTGGACGTTGGCATGGACGATCCATTTACTTCTCTTTGCGGTGTTTTTCAGCAGTCTGTAAAACGATAGCTCCGAATTCTTGTTAAATTTGTAAGTAGTCTATTGCACAACAGCTTTTTCCCATTTAGACGCAGGGCTAACCTTCCGAGCAGGGTTTCATAACCCTGGGTTAATTTCAGGGATAACTCAGTTTCTAAATTAAATGTGTAAACGATCTTTAACCTAGGGTTTAAAGCGGGGTTCAGAACGAAGATAACCCAGGGTTAAACGCAGAGTGACAAGCCCTATTGTGAGTAAGCATTTATCTTGCTATGGGGTCAATACATAATTATTAAAATACATTACACACTAATTCACATTGTTACATGTCATTGACTGAAATGAAGAACACAATGATAGAGAATCCAATAAACAGCCTTTAATAATTAATTTCAACAGGAAAACTTAGTAGAATACACTACCACGTATGAAAACAAACAAGACTGAACACTGATGAAAGAGAACTGAGGGCTTACATAAGCAGACAAGATAAAGAACAGGAACTGAAAGGGATCATTTAAAACCATGGAAACGAAACACAATGACAGAATAAAACAGAACTATACAATGTGATAACCTTTGTTGTCAAGATAAATCAAGTTAAATCCAAGTGGTAACCTAAAAGTGTTTTGGTTTCCCTAATATTATGTTGGAAACTATGTTATTGTTTTATTAGAGGGTTAGTGTAATATCTTTCTGTGTGTGTACTTGGGGCCTACCTGCCATTAATTTGTTCTCTGTGGAACACTTCACTGTACTGATTGGTCCAGGGACCTAGATGCTTCACCCAAAGATTGACATCATCAGCATTCCACCTGCTGATTGGCTTCTGGACCAAGATGTCATAATCAGAATCAGCACTGTTTGACCGATACCGCATAAAAACCTAGAAACATTCACACAGTGGTTATGGTATCCTGTCATGATATCATGTCACAAGCTGTGTGTGTGTGTGTGTGTGTGTGTGTGTGTGTGTGTGTGTGTGTGTGTTTAATTACACCCCGTTTACAGCTGTCTTTAGCGTCGTACACTTGTAATCTTATTAACCGAAACACATCTTAATACCACACTTTAAGAAAGGACGTGTTAATTTTAACACAACTGAGTGTAGGTGCAAACATGAGGCTGACACTAAAGTCCAATGAACCCTTCACAGTTCACGTCACAGGCGGATCCCACTGCGCATGTCGGGGTCAGAAAAGTCATTACAGCAGATTGAGTTGCGTTTTATTCGGTATCATCAAAAATGCCTACTTGCGTCGTGGGCTTTGCACCTGGGGCCTCGTATAAAACTGTGCGTAGGATCCTTACTAAAAGTCTACGTATGCACAAAAGCCAAAAATGGCATACCCAAAAATGATGAAGACTTCTAAAAACAAGCAATGTTCCCTTTATAAATCACAGATCACCTGTAAGTGTGCGTACATGAATCATCCTAATGTTCCACCCTGCAAGCCCATTCTCCCATCAAGTTTGTTTATTAATAAATCACAACCTTTGTGTGGGAACTGGCTTATACATAAGGCCCCAGGTCTGCCGTAAAATTTTTCGGGATTCCTGCAGAATCTCAAAAACATAAAATACAACATCTGTGGCTGCAAGCAATTAAACGTGCATACTGGGACACTGCAAATATCAAAGAGGCTTGTGTTTGTAGTGCTCACTTCATTTCAGGTAAGTCATCATTTTCAGCCCTGTTAGATTAAACTAGAAAGCCTAAATGGTATGAACAGTTTGACCCCATGCTGCGCGCGCACCCGATAGTCATTCAATGTTTACAAACCTTGAATTTATATTATTTATAGTCGTGTGTAAGGTCTACGTCGTAGGTTATCTGTAGCCTCTGCATAGCCTCTGCGTAGCCTGACGTGCACCTCGCCAAATTTTTAAATGCATGTCAGTTCTACGCAGACCACAAACGATGTGATTAGTCAACTAGGTCCTCCCGTCAGGTAAAAACGGTGTCATGGGTATTTCCGTTTGCGATGGTAAGAACAAAGATAGACCAAGTTGAGGAGTGATTTAACTCAAACGGCAACATAAGTTTCTACACAGCTATGAGCCCTTGGTGTAAACGGGGTGATACATGTTTTGAGCTTGTCCACTTTTCCTATATGGCAAATGGAGCTTGAGATAAATCGTTTTAAATTTTAGTGCCATATGGTATTGATCAATAGGACATTTTTACATTGCATTTTTTATGCAGAAACCGCCCCAATTTGTTGTTTTTCCTCTGGACCAACCCAAAATCATACAATGTTTACCAAGCATAAGGGAAAGAGCATCTCACCCCCATGCAGATCAATGTCACCATGACTCCTAAAAAAAAGCTGTTTCGTGTAGCTTGCTGTAGGCCATTTGAGAGAGGGATGTTTTGGGTCAGCATCTGTCCATACTGCTGGAATATCTTGAGAAAAAAACGGAACTGTGGGTCCCTCTGCACAACCCTCCTCCGTCTGCTTACCTCAGCAGGAAACAACTTCTCCACTGCATCCCTAAAATACAAACATACACAAATCCTAACCTTAGCACACAGAATATCAGTGGATATTAATTTTAAATCAGCTTTTTTTTTAAAGTTATGTTTTGGGCCATTTTTTGCCTTTATTAGATAGATAGTAGGGTAGGAAAGGACAGGAAACAGGATATAGGGTGGAGAGAGGGGTAGGGGATCGGCAAAGGACCTCGAACCGGGATTCAAACTCGGGTCGCCGAAAGTGCGTCTGCACCATATGTCGGTGCACTTGCCTACTACACCATCGGCTCCGACTTAAATCAGCATTTTAACATTTTAACTTGCCTTGAAAACTTGCCTTGACAGTCTCTAACATCGGTCGTCATGTGTCTCTTTAGATCAGGGGAGAGAAGAGTACCCACACAGCTTACTAGCTGGCCGCCTTTACATATGTGCACTATTTTACTACTTTCTTCTTGTGCAACCTGTAGGAAACTCAAGGCCAAGACAAGGAGATTCTGTGTATGCTTTGCAAGGTGAGGCTGCGCGTTCGACTGTAAACAATGTTGAGTCAAACAGAAAGTGTAACTTAATCTCTCAAGTTACATCTAACATGCCAATCTGAATAACGCATTGATTGATTTATTGCAAAACAGAATGCTGTTAAACACAATGTACACATGGCTCTCACAATTCTTAAATACTTGGTATTATCACATTGGAAAATGTGCTTTCATAGGTATGCAGTTAAAAAAATGATTTAGGTAGCACGTTACGTCATGTTATGAGTTATTTTAAACTGAAACTGAAACGAAAACTATTGTTAAAAAAACATTTTCGTAAACTGAAATAAAATAAAACCTGGAAAAACTGACAACGAGTATGGACAACTAACTAATGTAAAATAATAATGGTCAAAAAATAAATAATATTTTTCGTAAGCAATAACGAAGCTTTCACTCCATTGTAAAAAAAAACTATTCTTTACAGTCTATGCAAAAAACCACGACCTGTGTGGCTGTTTCGGGAAACACCTTTAGATGGTGTGTCATGCAAGTTAGGTTGGCTAAAAGAGGTCATGCCAGGACAGGAAAAAACCTACATAGTTTATTCGATTCTATCACATAAACGAAACTGTTTGGTAGGTTTCAAAGAAATCATATATTATGGCTGTTTAGATCGACATGAGCATATTACATTTCCAGTAAGGTTAGCAACATAAGCTTGATAAATAGTTACTTTTGTTACCATGCAACTGCTGCATAGTTGCCTAAACAACAGATACAAGATACATTTACTAACGTGCTATAGAGTTTTGTATTGATTACCATTCAAAACCACTACTTCTGCAAAACTGTAATTACTCAAAGTAAAACTAAATAGAAATATGTTCACAAAATAAAAACTAAAGTGAAACTAACAAATCTTTAATGAATCTAACTAAAAATGAAATGTATAGCAAATTTGAAAAAAAAAACAAGTTAAAAAAGTGGGACTTTATTAATCTTGTAAGTCATATACTAATTAGGGAGGTAATGAGTGTAATGGTGTGTAAACCTTGAGATGCAGTAGCGACTGACATTAGAGACTATAGCCTTTACCCACGCTTGAGATACCAGTTACACAAAGTAATACATAAATAAATAAAACATTTTGATTGTGTATACATGTACTGCATAAACATATTACAATGCAGCTTGAATGCCCCCAGGAATCAAGATATGGTGAGGAAAAATATGAATATGAAAAATATAAAAATGTCACTAAATCTGAAAAAACTCACCCCTAAGCAGATATCCAGCAGATAGCAATGGTCCTCTTACCTGAGGAGAATGTTGACTTTAGGAAACCCCTGCCATCTCTGTCTGCATTCTGGGCATTCATTCTTTCGAGAAGAATGCAACCACTGTGCGACACAATGCCGACAGAAACTGTGGCCACAGTTGAGAGTGGTGGGATCTACGAGGACTTCATAACAACAGTGGCATGTAAACTCAGGTGGTGGCAGTTCATTTGGTTCCTCGTCTGACTCTATTGTGATGCATTCATCGGTCATCTTGCCAGTGGACCGAACTAAAGGAGAAAAGAACAGGAAATCTGAAAGTGTTTTAATGGCAAACGCTGAAAGTGTTTTTAGGTAATAGAAAAAGTAATAGAAAAGCAAAACAATATAGCTACATTTCTCACTTGTTCACAGTCTGTTGTTATTGTTCAGAAGATAACACACAACATAATCTTTGTACTTTCATTATATCAGCTACAGTAAAACATAAAACATCACATTTGTCAACTCACCTGTGTGTACAAATGTAATTCAATTATTCAAATGATTAGTTTAAATCTTACCATCCAAATTGTGGCTGATTTTCAGAGCTTCAGATCTCATCAGGTTTGTTTTACTGCGATTAAACAGAAAGAGAAAGTCCTCTGCGAGTGCACATGACCAAACAGAAACACACATACTGTATACCTGCTGAGAGTAATACATTTGGTTTCAGTTTAAGATGCAGTTTAAGATTGCCATGATGACAATACATTCAGGGGCGCTGTAAAGGGGGGGTAAACAATGACGATTCTCGGGGCCCACCAGTAAGAGGGGGCCCAGAGAAGCCCGCAAAATTGTGGTGCTTAAAAAAAAATTAATAGTAAAACACTGCAAAAAATGACTTTCTTACTTAGTATTTTTGTGTTGTTTTCAGTAGAAATATCTAAAAATTCTTAAATGAAGATGCTTTTGCTTGATGAGCAAAATGACCTAAGTAAATAAGTCTAGTTTTAAGACAAATTAATATACAATTTAAGTAAAATTGTCCTTAAAACAATACAAATTATCTGCCAATGGGGTGAGAAAAAATTGTGAAATGTCTTTTTTCTTAAACACTTAATTCAAGTAAAATTTTCTCACCCCATTGGTAGTCAAAATACCATAAAAGCGCATGATTTTATGTAAATTAATATGAAAAAAGTCTCAGCTGTGTTGGGGGCCCTGTCAAGATTCTTTTCATGGGGCCCAAAATCCTTAGCAGCGTCCCTGACTATATTCAACCAATGCTTAGGTTTTGATGGGATGGGATAGTTTTTGGTGGGATGGAGATTAATAAGAGGTGGGACTAGTGTTGAATGAAGGAATGTTTAGTGCAGTCATGTTAAAAAATTAAATATGGGAACAATGTTAAATATTCAGTTCTTTGTTAAGAAATGTCAAAATATTGATTTCTGATCTTGTTTTCATTTGTGCCTGTAGATGAAGAATATGAGTAGCATTCACTTTGTTTTCACTTATAAAACAAAACAAAATATGCATATTTCAAATAAGGAAAAAGTTAGAAAACCCTGTGCCTTAATAGCTAATGCAACCCCCCTTTGGCTGAAATAACGTCAATGATACATTTCTTATAGCCATCTGCAGTCTTTGACATCGACTGGTAGAAAGTTTCCCGCACTCCTCGCCTTAAAATTCTTTCAGCTGTGTGATGTTTGAAGGGTTTCTTGAATGCACTGCCCATTTCAAATTAGGTTTTTGACAGATGGTCTCACATGTTCCTCAAGCACATTCTGATACATTGTAGAATACTTAATAAATATTAAGATGAGCAGGGATTTACAAGGGAAAAATCTGCAAACAGGTTGTACAAGGTTGCTGCAAAAGAGAAATAGAAAGTTCAGTATGCAAGTGACAATGTGTGTGTACTTTCGCATGCACATAAAAAACAGAATATACTCTGAGCGAAGCGCTTACCAGATGGCAACAGGGTGAAAAGATAGTTACCTGGGTGGTTGGAGTCCTTGATGATTTTAACAGCTCTGCTTTTGCAGCGTTTGTGGTAGAGGTGATGCAGACCGGGTAGAGCAAACCCTTAGATGCGCTCAGCTAAGTGCACAACTCTCTGCTGGGATCTGCAGTCTTGACTAGAGCTGTTTCCATACCACACTGAGATACAAGGAGTTATAACATTTTCAGGATTGCTGGTAAAACCCTGAATTTTCTCAGCTGTTGCTGATGGTACCGTGTTTGCCTGGCTTTATTCACTTGAGTTTGGATGTGTGAATTCCAAGTTAGGTCCTTGGAGATGTTAACACCAAATTACTTGAAGCTGCTCACCCTCTCCACTAGGTTCTCGCAAATCATGAAAGGACTAAAGGGCTGCTGCCTGACTATAAGGCTGCACTGTCTCTTCCTGAAGTGCACAATCAGCTTTGGTTTTCCTTACATTCAGAAAGAGATAATTGTCCTGGCACCATGATGTAAGATTCTCTACCTTATCCAAGTAGTCTCGTTGTTGGATTTGAGGCCCAGGACCACAGTATCATCAGCAGTGAAGCTGTGAGAGGACACGCAGTCATGTGCATAGAGAGAATAGAGAAGGGGCTCAGGACGTAGCCCTGTGGAGCACCGAGTGGAGTTGGAGGTGAACTGGCCTATTTTCACCACCTGAGTCACCTGGCCTTTGTGCCATTGAGGAAATCTCGAATCCAGTTGCAGAGTGAAGAATTCAGGCTGAGGTCCATGAGTTTAGAAGCTAGCCTGATGGGGACTATAGTATTGAAAGCTGAGCTATAGTCGATGAACAAGTAGCCTTACATAGTTCCTATTGTTGCTGATAATGTGCATGAGTGAAGAGTGCAGGATGTGAGAGATGGCATCCTCAGTAGATCCATTGGGACAGTAGGCAAACTGAACAGGGTTTAAAGTATCAGGGATGGAGGAGCAAATGTAGTTTTTGACAGGTTTGTTTATGGCTATTAACGTGAGGGCAACTTGACAATGGTCTTTCAGGCAAGAGGGTTTGTAGTTCTTAGGCACATGGATGATGACAGATTTTTTTTAAAGGTGAGAACCACAGAGATAGCAAGGGACTCATTAAATATGGATGTAAACAAAACAGCGAACTGATCAGCACAGGATCTCAGATCGTGACCAGAAAAGTGGATTTAATTAGGGAGGAATAATTTTTTGGTGAATGCCTTGGGTTGGAATGAAATTAAATCAGGGAACCTGTGAAGTCACAAATACGGAAGTGTAGTTCAATAAGCTGTTGTAGCTCGGGAAAAGTGTTTTCTGTTCTTATAATTAAACATAATAATTTAACATTATGTACATATTTCATTTTCTCATGTTACATGTGCAGTTATTGCATAAGTGCATATAATAGTGTCGGTGGCTCCGAGAGAAATCATAAAAGGTGACTGCTAAACAAAGTAACTGTGTGCTCTCATAAAGTGATAGGGAACAGCGGTGCAAAATGCCAGGTTAGGGGTCGTCACGGAAACCCTCCATACACAGGATGAGGCCCTTTGTGCCAAAAACGGTTGAGTGGAGGAGAGCATAAATGAAGGATTAAACCCACACCAGTGCATCTCAATGCTCCATCCCTGCCAAGAGCCAAGGGCTCATTTCCATGTGCTGGTCCTTTATTACACCCATTCAGGAGTCAATCGGTCTGCTGAACCCCCAAACCCTCCACTCTCACGCACGCAAACATTTAAACAAAAACAAAAAATGGAATCCTATAAATGAACATATGGATGGATAAGTGTGTTTACAATTATTAGAATTTATTAAGAAATGATTGTTTACATTATTTAATTATTATTAATATTATATCAAACCAAAATTATAATAAAGATATGCTGGAATCAAACAGAATGTGGATATTTTCACAAGTAGAAATAATTAAAATTTCATAAACAAACACATACATATACTCATCCACGCTGGCCTAAATACACATTCATTCACATTCACTAACTCATTCAATTGCCACACTCTTTAAAAACAATGGAGAGCTCTTATAATGAGTGCAGGGGTTTCATGCATGCTGGTTCTTTCTTAACACATTTAAATCAACCCCCACTTCATCTTTATGAAGGACCCCTCTCACTTCCCAGTGAAGCACACTTGCTTTGTTTCTTCTCTTTCATCAGCACTTGATGTAATATCCTCTGTGAGCAGACTGACACAGGAAACACAGATGTTTGGTCCATTGTGCGAGCTCAGAGCAGCAGATGCGCCAACATGTGTTTACATAAACAATCATAATGGGGTCATAAACTTTATATTACGACCCGCAAAGTACCGTGTAATTAAACCGAATTTACAGCGTACCTATTTGTAACAACAGAGTACCTCTACAGTACGTAGTTGTAGTTATAAGGGAACAATATTTTAAGTTTGGGGTAATAAGGGGGTAAGAATATATGGAAAATTATTCTCTAAGTATTTCATAACTACAGGGTACCTATTGTAATATTACGTGGTATGTATGACTTACGTGTATGGGTAATATGGTCTATGTGTAATATGTTTTTTTTTTCATATTTGCTACTTACCTGATGAAGTGTTTTGTATAGCCTACAGTTGATGTCTACAAGCCACGTCGGCAAATAAAATATAACACACAATAAAAATAATAGCAGCTTGTACCTCTTTGATCTGTATATGTATACAGGAGTTACAAGGTAACTCTTATATTTGCGGGCTGTAAATTGAAGTGGGGCTTATTCCCCGATTGTTCTGTGTATGTACCAGGTAACTCTCATATTTGCGGGCTCTAAACTAAAGTGGGGCTTATTCCCCGATTGTTCTGTGTATGTACCAGGTAACTCTTATATTTGCGGGCTGTAAACTAAAGTGGGGCTTATTCCCCGCTTGTTCTGTGTATGTACCAGGTAACTCACATATTTGCGGGCTGTAAACTAAAGTGATGCTTTGTTCACCTCTTGTTATAGGGTAAATACCATAAACATACAGAATATTGTTTTTTTTTATTTTAAAACAACTTATTTCAAAACATCTTTAAAACACTATAATTAAGCCAACACTTAATGTTTATTATCACATAACTTTTATTTAAAATAAAAAGTCATGACAATTTTTCATTGTTTTTGCGGCTTGGCTTCCTCTGTTGGTGTTCTTGTCCACTCGGATGATGAGTTGATGTCGTCTCACAAATGCTGTTCTGCATTACATATAAAAAACATAAATGAAAGCCTTCAGTAAATGTTTCTTCACTGTGCCTTGACAGAAACAGAGTTTTCTAAGCCAGTTACGTTTATAAATTTTAGGCTTACTTATGTGCTAGCTAACCTGCTACCGTTAGCTAGCAACTTTCTTGAAAAACATTGTTTGAAATGCGTGAGTCATGTATTAACAAAACCAGTCACCTTATCCAACATGCGGAACCTGCTAACATCACTCGCAGCCGTATTCCACAGTGTAGAACGTTTTTAAAACCTCTTAAAGAAATTTCACCTCAGGATCGCGTTCCAGCAAACCTCCTGGAGACACGGCCGCGCGTTCTACACCTGCGCAGTAGCCTATGCATGTAGTCGTCTTTTGCTTTAGCGGGAGCTGATATCTGCTGTTGTTTCATTCTGGTTTGCCATTGCATAAATTATATTTGGCTAAAATACTTGTGTTTACAGTAAATAAATTGCAAAGCACCACTTCAAATATGTCCGCAAATGTAGGAGTTTCCTGGTAGGCTAAATAGGGAATAAGTTGCTATTTTTATTGTACTTACCTTAAAAAAAAGATAACCACATTAAATCAGCTGGACTTTTGTTATTAAAAGCAAGTAATATAGGCTACTAAAATAAAAGTGATATGCTGTTATATTTATTTGCCGATGTGGCTCGTAGACATTGACTGTATACAACATTCAGTAGGCTAGTCAATATGAAAAATTCACAATAAAAAATAAATAAAACATAATTTCCCCATAGACTTGACTAAGTCATACATACCACGTAATATTACAATAGGTACCCTGTTGTTATAAAATACTTAGAGTATAAATAATTTATAATTCTTCATATTCTTACCCCCTTATTACCCCAAACTTAAAATATTATTCCCTTATACCTACAGGTTACCTACCCTGTTGTTACAAATAGGTACGCTGTAAATTCGGTTTAATTACGCGATACTTTGCGGGTCGTAAAATAAAGTGTTACCGTTTAATTAATGTTTAAATGAATCAGTGACAACTTAGTGAAGAAGAAGACGACAATATCTAAATATTAGGAATAACATTATTCTCCAGCAGAGGTCAGTAGTAACTCTGTTGTGTTTCCCCTGTTCTTAAAGTGGTTTGTTTATTTCTTTTTCACTTGTGTTGGGGTGCTTGCCATAAAATGCTGACGAAAAGATGACTTTACTTCATTATAACCTTTTAATAATAATTTTGCAAATTATATTAGAATCGTTATTTATGCAGATTTAAGGACACCTAAAGATTGAGACTACATAAAATATTTATAAATAATAAGTATAATTTTTAAAAATGCATCACTTCTGCACTTCTTCTCTTAAAAATAAATGTGCTGCAAAAGGTTTTTTACAACATTGCGCCTAAATAATATTGGTATTTTAGATATCATGAACCAAACATAGATGCTTGCATTGTATACAGTTTGCACCCAGAAGCAAATGTGACCCTGGACCACAAAACCATAAGGGTCAATTTTTGAAATTGAGATTTTTACATCATCTGAAAGCTGGATAAATAAGCTTTCCATTGATGTATGGTTTGTTAGGATAGGACAATGTTGGCTGAAAATCATTTGGCCGCGATACAACTATTTGCAAATCTGGAATCTGAGGGTGCAAAAAAATCTAAATATTGAGAAAATGCCTTTAAAGTTGTCCAAATGAAACACATAATACTAATGATAAATATTTGTTTATATCTTCATGGAACATGATCTTTACTTATTAATATCCTAATGATTTTTGGCATTTAAAAATCTATAATTTTGACTCATACAATCTATCGTTGGCTATTGCTACATACATGTGCTACTTTTGACAGGTTTTGTGGTCCAGGGTTACATATGTTGTAGAATCTATCCACACATATCTCCATGTGACTGTGTGTGTGCGTGTGCATATGCGTGTGTCCAGACAAGGGTCCGCCGCAGCTGTGTAAAGATGTGATCTGAGGCAGGCTTTTGCTTGCTATGAAAATATTATTGCAAGTGTTTATTATTACAGTATTGAGAGACAGTAGGAGTGTTGTGTGCTATGAGGACCAGTTAAAGGGGGAGTGGACCTGGAGTGTGTGTGTGGTGTGTGCATGAAGAACTTTTACTCTCATTCCTTCAGTTCCCACCGACCGGCCCCCAGCAAGGCCTGGTGAATTGTGGGTAGCGAGGAGGCCTATTGGAGTTGATTAGTTCCGGCTGGGTCTCAGATAGAGTTCTGACAGGCCGTAGAAACGAGCTCACAGCATGAACGCCCCCCTCCCCTCCTCACGCACCCTCTTGCCCTCTCCAACAGACAATAGAACCAGCATGACAAGAGCTTTTTAAAACACTCCATACACTCCACTCCTCTATCTGTCACACACATGTGGACACACACACACTATATCATATAATGCAAAAGAGAGCTAGCTTGACGAGAGCTATGTAAAGTGTTCTCATTGAGTGACACCTTATAATTTACCAACACAATGGACTTTATAGGCAGTGCTTATAAGGACGGTGATCATTTATATTATTGCACATATTTAGGGTTAGGTATTTAAACAAACATAGCATTTAGATTTTCCCGGACAGCGTTTAGATTAATCCAGGACTAGGCCTTGAATATAGGACATTTAAGACGGTTTTACAAACATACATAGAAATCATACTGGTGTGCATCTTGAGACAAAACAATGGCAATGATATATGTTAAGATATGTCAGTGCAAGATGTTATTAAATTAAGGGATTAGGATATGCCCTGTAAGGGAAACCACCCCTGAAAGTATTAAACTTTGCTATGTTATCTGCCCGCTTTGTCTGTGATTTGTACATGAATAATACACCTTGCTGCTTGTTTGGGGAGAAGTGTGCTATAGCTTTTCTAAGCCAAGTAGATGATAAAAACAATGAAAAACTTTTAAAGACTAGTGACCAGAATATCACAGAGATTTAAGGGTGGGATTTAATTGATGGATGAATCTTCTGAATCTTCCTGTAAGCACTATTGGGGCCATAATCACAAATGGAAGCTACATCACTCTAGCTTTAACCGGCCACGCACATGAGCTCCTCGCAAGATTTCTGATCAGAGAGTAAGAAGAACAGTTAGAAGAGTAAGAGCCAAGGACCACTCGGAAAACCTGAAGTTTGAAGGGGGAAGCATCATGGTGTGGGGCTGTTTTTCATCGCATGGTACTGAAAGACTTGTAATTGAAGGAACGATGAATGGAGCCATGTACCGGGAGATTCTTGAGAAGAACCTGCTGCCATCCACCAGGTTGATGAAGATGAGACGTGGTTGGACCTTCCAGCTGAAAAATTATCCAAAGGATACAGCAAAGGAAACTCTCAATTGTTTTCAAGGTGTAAGAATAATAAATATACATAATAAAGGCTAGATGTCTCATCCGCGCTTCTGGCCAATGGAGTCGATGTCCGCACCTGGCGGCCATCTTGTCACAGTCAGCTCGCTCACTCGTAACAAGTGCTTTTTAAATAACCATAACTTGCTCCATTTTCTACCGATTTTCAAACTGTTTGGTTTATTATAAACATCAGAGATGTACCTATGACAAACGTTTGTAAGAAACCAAACCATTTGTAAATCAGTCAAGATTTCAGCGGGATAATTCAATTTGAGTATTTGTGTTTGTGCAAATCACTCACCTTACATCAGGTACCACAGAGCTCGCCGGAAAGCTTGCCTGTGACAAGATCCCTACTGAAAAATCCAGCCCAGACCACCATAAGCTGGTTTTAGCTGGTCTCTTGGCTTGGTTTTAGCTGGTATTGCTGATGTAGCAAGCGGGTCTAGCTGTGTTTTGGTCACTTTTTAAGCCGGTCTAGCTGTGTTTTGGTCACATTTTAAGCCGGTCTAGCTGTGTTTTGGTCACTTTTTAAGCCGGTCTAGCTGTGTTTTGGTCACTTTTTAAGCCGGTCTAGCTGTGTTTTGGTCACTTTTTAAGCCGGCCTAGCTGTGTTTTGGTCACTTTTTAAGCCGGTCTAGCTGTGTTTTGGTCACTTTTTAAGCAGGTCTAGCTGTGTTTTGGTCACTTTTTAAGCTGGTCTAGCTGTGTTTTGGTCACTTTTTAAGCTGGTCTAGCTGTGTTTTGGTCACTTTTTAAGCTGGTCTAGCTGTGTTTTGGTCACTTTTTAAGCAGGTCTAGCTGTGTTTTGGTCACTTTTTAAGCTGGTCTAGCTTTGTTTTGGTCACTTTTTAAGCTGGTCTAGCTGTGTTTTGGTCACTTTTTAAGCTGGTCTAGCTGTGTTTTGGTCACTTTTTAAGCTGGTCTAGCTGTGTTTTGGTCACTTTTTAAGCAGGTCTAGCTGTGTTTTGGTCACTTTTTAAGCAGGTCTAGCTGTGTTTTGGTCACTTTTTAAGCTGGTCTAGCTGTGTTTTGGTCACTTTTTAAGCTGGTCTGTGTTTTGGTCACTTTTAAAGCTGGTCTAGCTGTGTTTTGGTCACTTTTAAGGCTGGTCTAGCTGTGTTTTGGTCACTTTTTAAGCTGGTCTAGCTGTGTTTTGGTCACTTTTTAAGCTGGTCTAGCTGTGTTTTGGTCACTTTTTAAGCAGGTCTAGCTGTGTTTTGCAACACTTTTTAAGCAGGTCTAGCTGTGTTTTGGTCACTTTTTAAGCAGGTCTAGCTGTGTTTTGGTCACTTTTTGAGCCGGTCAAGCCGTGTTTTGGTCACTTTTTAAGCCGGTCTAGCCGTGTTTGGTCACTTTTAAAACCGGTCTAGCCGTGTTTTGGTCACTTTTAAAGCCGGTCTAGCTGTGTTTTGGTCACTTTTAAAGCCGGTCTAGCTGTGTTTTGGTCACTTTTTAAGCCGGTCTAGCTGTGTTTGGTCACTTATAAAGCCGGTCTAGCTGTGTTTTGGTCACTTTTTAAACTGGTCTAGCTGTGTTTCGGTCACTTTTTAAGCTGGTCTAGCTGTGTTTCGGTCACTTTTTAAGCTGGTCTAGCTGTGTTTTGGTCACTTTTTAAGCTGGTCCAGCTGTGTTTTGGTCACTTCTAGCTGGACTTAGCTGGTCAGGCAGGAAGACCAGCTGAACCACCAGCTTTGCCAGGGCTTAAAAGTTAAAAAAAATTCAGCTCTATTTTTTTTATTTTTGATTAAATAAAAGAAAAAAGTATTGCAATGTATTGCAACATGCGGCATACTGTACCGTATCGTACCGTGACACATTGTATCATGGCGCATGTATCGTGATATGTATCGTATCGCGAGGCCCTTGCCAGCCCTAACAAGCAACCCTTTGCCACCCACAACACCCTAAAATATCAATAAAAGCAAGTTTTGGGCAAATCACTATACAAAAAAAAATCGAAGAATTCAGTTACGTTGAATTGTTAACCCTGTTAAATTCAGAAATAGTAAACAACCTGATGTTAAAACCTGTAGTTTCAAGTGCTTCCTGTAAAAAACCTGACAGTGGCCTCATTGAGCACTTCAGCAAGCTGATGTACAAACATACAGTTGAGACGGTATACATGTAATCCTCATCCGCTGTTTATACAGCCTGTAACTGCAAACCACTATACAACACAACACTCCAAACCTCCTCAGAAAAATAACATCCTCTCACAAACAGCACAACTAAACCGCACAATATACCCTAAACCACATCGCTCGGTTCAACCTGCCAGCGTACCCCACCGTGGTACGCTCCAGGGGTAAACTAAATCAACACCTCCCTGTCCCATTTTTCCTCACCTCTCTTACTTTATCTTACCTCTCTATGCTCTCATTGCTTTCGCTCCACATTCTTCTCTTTTATCTTTCTCTCCACACATAATTGATTAAGGGCCGCTTCCATAAATCAATTTGGTATGGGCATCAGTCAGTAATGAATGGGGGAAGCCCCCCTCCGAGCGTCCAGTATTAATCTAGCACAGCATGCCTTTCCACTCAAAACTCTTTCTCTCGCTTTCTTTCACAAGCACATACGCACTAACGCAAACTACACACAAATGCCAAAAACACACTACTTAAGCTCAGAGGGGAGCTGCCGTTCATCCTGAATGCAGAAAGAGAGAAAGAGGAGGATGAGAAGAGAGGTTGGAAAAATGAACAGACAGGCATGTGAAAGAGAGACCTTGTGAAAAACTATGATGGCAGGGCAGAAAAGAAGAGATGAGGGGAGTACACACATACACACACATGCACTAACATCCACCTTTTTAAAGCTAGTATAAGCAATGTGCTAATGAAAAACAATTTCTTTCCTTTTTTAACTTCCCAAACAGTTTTTTTAAATACATATTGTAGCTTTGATTTATGAACACTTTATTTTTAATTTACAGTATATCCTATTAAGGGGCAGTTTCCTGGACAGGGTTTAGATTAATCCAGGATTAGGCCTTAGTTATAATAGGACATTTAAGTAGTTTTTACAAAAAACATTACTGGTGTGCATCTTGAGACAAAACAATTTGTTAATATACAGTATGTGCAAACGTCTTAGGTCACCATGCTACCATTATATTTGTTGTTTTTGCAATGTTATAGTGATCATATGATTTCTCAGTCTCTTTATTAGAATACAACCAGAAAATACAGGAAATGTGTATGTAGTATTAAAAACAGTTTAAAAGTATAAGCTGAAGTGTGATGTAGGGCAAACTCTCCTTCCACTTGAGCAATAGCATTGCAGGATCCTTAAGCATAAATGAAATTAAATTCTAATTTCTAATACTAATCAAATGACTTCAGGACTTTAGTCTCCTCAAAAAAGCTCAAGATGTGTTTTGTGCCAAGAGGTCACACTAAACACTGACTGATGCCTAAACAAGACATTAAGTTCTGAATTTTTTTTTTTTTACATATTTCCTGTATTTTCTATTTGTATCTTAATAAAAAGGGTAAAAAAATAAATATGGATGGACATTGAAACTTTGCTAAAACAACAAAGCTGGTGATGGTGGCCTAAGACTTTTGCACATTACTGTATATTAGTGCAAGATGTTTTTAGTCTGGGCATAGGATAAGCCCTGGCCGGGAAACCGCCCTTTAAAGTATGCACACTGTAAGAAGTCATTTCAACTTACTATTCACTATGGATGAGTTGCTATAACTAATTAAAAGTTTAAATTGCTTACTCGATTAAAAAAAAAAATTAAGTATGTAAAAAGATTTAAAAGCTTACAAGCTTGCAAAAGTCACTAAACGCCACTTCCGTCAAAAATGGGATAATGATAGCAAATAAATGCTCTCGGCATGTACAATACGTATCATCAAATACTATAAATAAATGAGCTTAATCCCGGCCTCAGGTCATTCAGAAATACCGGTTTGTTGGCAGAATCCATTAAACGCGCAAGAATTTTTTTCAACAAGTGCATGCTAGAGGAATTGGATGAACGATTGCATGAATACGGCAAGGTGCAAGAGTTTTTTACCCAGTTAACGGAGGTTTACCAAATATATGAGGTAGTGGTAGCCGGTGACAACTTTTTTCGAGGGCACACAATGCGAAGTTCGTCACAACATGTATGTAGCCCATTATGTGTGTGGTTCGTAATTTCAAAATATGTCAAGTGAACCTATGTGCATCACGTGTCTTGTCAAAATAAGTGCCTGCTGCAGACGCATCTAAAGGTTTTATGATAAAAAAAGATGCTCGCATTTGCCAGATACTCGCATAATCTCATGCGTAATCAGAGTTTACTGTTAAGAGAGTGTCTTGCGTGTATTTTGTGAACGTGAGCATTTCTTATATCATTAAAAACGGTTTTGACGTGTGTGCAGCGGGAACTTATTTTGACAAAACACGTGATGCACATGGTTCACATGACGCAACAAACACATATTTTGAAACCTAAAGCAACACATGACACTCCCAACACTTATTTTGAATTTGCAGTCACGAGCCGCCACTGGTATGAGAAAGGACAGTTAAGGGTGACTGGAGACTTTATAGAAGTGAGGATTTTTGTACTTAGAGGGTTTTGCAGCAAAAGACAGTCAAATTTGTTAAATACCAATGAAATGATGAAAGTAACATTTGTGAAATTTCAATTACTGACTAATAATTTATTACTGAGCCTAAAACTCATTTACAAGAAAACATGTCAGAGGGTTTCACATATGAACTATGTTGCATGACATACGGATCACATATTTTTTTTTACTGCACTTGGTAAAAAAGTGATGGACGTATACCACATTATTACATTTTGTCTTGACTATAGGGAGGTATTTAGAATGGACTGTATGCAAAACGATTTAAGACAAAGTCTTTTCTTTCCTCATCCTCTCTACCTTTATCACAGTTTTCCCATCAATTAGCTTTTTTCTCTTTGCTGTTTCTCGCCTTTCACTACTTCAGTTCTTCTTCCCTCTCACTCGCCCCCTCATCCCCCTCTCAGCTGCAGAGTGTTAGGGTCGATGATAGCGTAAGCTGTATGGCCTCTAAAAACAGTTTGTCTTAATGAGCTCCGAAGAGGCGGGTCACAGCTGAAGCCAATTGTGAGACCTTCCTGTCGGCATGGCTGCAGGCTCGGGGGTCACGAGGGGTCGCGCTGGCCCCATCACACCAGTGGGCTCCAGCCCAACAGTCTGATCCGCAGACTCAAGGGGACACATCTGGTTCTGATGCAACTCTGCAGTCGGCTCTCAGGGTTTAGGAGCGAGAGGGAAAGGGGTCACATTCCTCTCAGTGTCAAAGTCAGGGCCGAAGGTGTGCGTGACGTGACATATGCCCCCTGATCTTTCTCCTCCTCTTCCTCACGGGCAGGTGAGATCTGGATAAATCGACGTGGCAACGCTTTGAAGGCATTGCCAGTAAAACGAGCAGCTATTAACGATCGTAACTAACAAGCTGCAGGCGTCCTCGATGCGCGTTCTCATGCTAGTTTAACACTCGTCTATTTCCATATGTGCTCTTTCTTTCATGGATGCCTGAAGCTAATACTTCACAGGCCAAAACACTATTTCATACCCTCTCAAAGATCCAAGGATCAAAAGGCGATGTACCTGCACACATGCGGGTAACACATGCGGCTTTGTAAATGATCAGACATGCAGATACATTCACAGTCTGCGATCTGTTTGTGTGATTGTGCATTCGTATGCATGTGAGGACATAACTAAACACAATGCAGTGTTTGTTAACCTTTTTGTGCATTGTCTGTGTTGATTTTAAGGACAGTTGCACAGATGAGGGTCTGAAAATATCAAATATGCATTTGTATAATCTAATTGATTTCAAATAAATATATCAAGGTTATATTTTCACACAATGCTCTTTACATTATGTAAGATGATTTTACAAAACAGTGAATCATAAAAAATGATGAGACTGGTAAGATCACATTTAGTAAAGCTTACATTTGGTTTAAACACAATGTTCAGCACACACACCTTCACGCATGCGAGGTGTCACTAATGATGGAACATGCAGATCTGTACACACACACACACACTTTACAATTATGCAAGCCTTTGTGGTTCCAGATGCTTTATACACCTGAGCCCATAAAACAGAGTGCGTTAAGGCAGTAATTTCTATTCTACTTCTTCGAACACACAAACGTGTACACACATGGTGCCATAATTGGCTCCTGCAACCTTCTCGGCTCCGACTAAGAGTGAACCCCCACTCCGTCTCCCCCACCCTCGCAGGCCCATAAAAGCACATCTGGAAAGGCAGTCTATTTCTTTGCCTCTCTCTCCATCTCTGTCCTGCTCCCTCATTCAGCAAAAAAATGAAACAGCATAGAAAGAGCCTCTCATGAGCGACTACAAACCCAGAAATAACCCTGTCAGCTTAAGTGAAATGTCCTAATGAACCATCACCAGATATACTGTTAGCCACGATGACCGCTCTGGATCTGCTTAGGTACGATTTCACTGAGCACCACTGAGATCCTTACATTGAATAAATGGCAGTTTTGGCGTATTCATGGGACTGTCTGGTTGAAATTAAATTGAACTTCAGCACAAAGGGTAGTTAACCTCTTCTCATGTGGCTGATTATATATCATTACAGGTACATTTATTTTTTGCTTTTTACGATGGTTATATTATTAATTTGGTATTCATTGTCATGGATCATAAGATATTAGTATGTAATCAAACTGACAGTCATAGACAGAAACACACACACACACACACACACACACACACGACTGTCAACATTGTTACTCTTCATTGAAAATACAGTAATAGAATTGACACAACAGGAAATTATAATTTTTAGCTATAAGACACTTTTTACAAAAAATATTTATGCTATGGTCTATAACATCTTGTGATCTGTGACAATGAGTACCAAATCATTAATATATAAAAAAATATAATAAAGTTTAAAACATGACTGCACTGTTTAAAAGTTGGTCAACTTAAAAACTTTTAAAGAGTAAACTAGCATGTTCAAGTTCAATGAACTCAAAATTTTGAAGGGTTGTATTTTTTAAGATGTAAAATAAATCTTGTCCCTGGAGTATGTATGTGAAGTTCTAGCTCAAAATATCACATAGATAATTTATTATAGCATGTTAAAATTGCCACTTTGTAAATGTGAGCAAAAATGTGCCATTTTTGGGTTTGTCCTTTTAAATGCAAATGAGCTGATCTCTGCACTAAATGGCAGTGCCGTGGTTGGATATTGCAAATTAAAGGATTAGTCAATTTTCTTAAAAGAAAATCCAGATCATTTACTCACCACCATGTCATCCAAAATTTTGATGGCTTTCTTTGTTCAGTCGAGAAGAAATGATGTTTTTTGAGGAAAACATTATTTTCCCATTTTAATAGACTTTAATGAACCCCAACACTTATAATGTGTTTTAATGCAGGACTCTAAACAATCCCAAACGAGGCATAAGGGTTTTATCTAGCAAAACGATTGTGATTTTTTTGACAAGAAAAATAAAAAATATGCACTTTTAAACCACAACTTCTCATCTTCCTCCGGTCCTGTGACACACCAGCGCGACCTCACGCAATACGTCATCACGTTAAGAGGTCACGGATGACGTATTGAAACTACGCCCCAGTGTTTACAAGTGTGGAGAAAGAGGACCGCTCCGACGTTGTTGTATGTGGAATGAAAACTTTGAAACAGCCATTTTAAACTGCATTAAAACTGTTAAGTGTTGGGGTCCATTAAAGTCCATTAAAATGAGAAAAATCCTGGAATGTTTTCCTCAAAAAACATAATTTCTTCTCGACTGAACAAAGACATCAACATTTTGGATGACATGGTGGTGAGTAAATTATCTGGATGTTTTCTTTTTTTTTAAATTTACTCCTTAAGGGGTGGTATTATTATAATAAGATCCCCTTCTGACATCACAAGGGAGCCAAATTTCAATTACCTTTTTTTCACATGCTTGCAGAGAATGGTTTATCAAAGTTTCTGGGTTGTTCTTTTTCACATTTTCTAAGTTGTTAGAAGCAGATTTTCATGATATGTTTAATGCAACCAGGTAACTTACTTACTTACTTTTTTACGTTGAACCAACAAATATTTTTTACACCAAATGTACATGCATTTATAACAACATGAAAAATATTGTGTGTGCACCCTGTAATGAACAAATAGTACAATATTAGTGCCGGTGTGCATCTACATTTTGTTCTGGATTCGCTAAGGCTCTGCCACACCTCCACTGCACTTGTCCACGATTTGCCTGTCGCTCAATTGGTAAAGCATTGCGTTAGCAGCACAGAGGTTGTGGCTTTGATTTCTTGGGAACACACATGTAAAGTGTATAAATATAATGTAATGCTTTCTTAAAATACATTTAGATGTCTTATCCTGACTTGGCTGTAAAGACATTCCTGCTTTGCTTGACTATGTACCCTTGCTGTTTTCTGCACTTATTAGCGTGAAAAATGATTGAGCGTAGAAAAGTATTTTAGACCCAAAAGTCATTGCAGTACAACCAAATATCATAATGTTATGTTGGAGCACTTCATAGACTTCCTTCTTCTTATTATTAAGGCGGGACTTTCTTTGTACAGCACTCCAATGTATTTGTTTTTTGATATAATCCAAGTTTTAGCTCTGCCAAAAGATGACGCATTCAAACAGATGATCCTATTAGTAAGATATATTTAGTACTATGCAGCGTGTTTTGAAGAATCCTCTAAACGGGACAGTTATGACTTGTTTGTTTTATATACACACACATGTGTCTGAGCTGTAAGATGTGCGGTCTCTGTTTATTCACCCCTGCTTTCTGAGGCCACATTGGCTCGTGGGAAATAGGAAACAATCCTGCTGGGCGCAGTTCATCCACCTCAAGCTTTTCTGACTTTTTAATTGATGTATTATACATTCTCTGTGTGCGAAACAGCACAAACTATCTCCGGCACTTGGACTATAACTATATATACATTTAATGAGAGCCTCTGTGGTGAAGTAATGGCTGGTTGGGTTATATGGGAATTTGGTACTGGAATTTGTTTTAGAGCGCAGGAAGGAGTAACCATCTATATTAATTCATCGCGATAACTCTCCAAAGATAAGCTGACGCGGTCTGATTCAGTCTGGCTGTGATCATACGCTTTCTGTTTTCCAGCGGATCTAGGCAGAAGACCAGGAAGAAAATAAAGCTAGCCACAAGAATCTTCTGGCTGGGCTGTGCACTTTTTTCGCACTGCAACTTCTTTAGGCCCAGAGAGAGAGAGACGAGGGTAGGAAAAAAGACGCCAGCATTTTTATTCTCATTTTTAATGAAGTCTTGAGAAATGGGAGCTATAGCTGCATGGGTTGGGTTTTACTTATGAGCCCAAGGCTCTTAAGCAGGAACATATGCGGCCCCTCGGCCTGAGGGCTCAGGTTACTACGGGTACACTAAAATGTTGAGAAAGAAAGAGAGGGACGGGGTAATAGAGAAGGAGACAAGGAGAGCGAGAGAGTGAAAAGATTAAGAAAGAATGCGTGGGTATTTGTGTGTTAAAGAGGTAGTTCACCCAAAACTGAAACTTGTTGATTCAAACCAAAACAGTTTGAATCTTTTTCCAAGTCAGTCTGGTTCATGCAGTTACAACAAACATGTTCATGTTTCAAAAAATAGGATGCAAAATCACAACGTATCATGTGAATAGATTCCAAGGAAAAAGGCCATATGGTTATGAAACAGCAGGCTGAGTAAATGATTGAATTTACATTCTTTTGGTGAACTATTTCTTTAAAAGTGAAAAAAGAGAGAATAAGAAAGAAAAAGAAATTGGTAGAAGAAGATTGAGAGAGCAGGAAAGAGGGTGGGCAGTTCTGCGGTAGGTAAATAGAGTTCTGACCCAGGCCCAGTCATTGGAACAGCAGGCCTTCTGCTCCACGGGATTTGCTCTGGGTTTTTGTTTTGTGTTTGGAGGGGGAAAGGGGAGATGGGGGCACTATTAACCAGCACCATCGTTTTTCTAATTAGAGCTTTGGGGAATATTTTCTTAAGGACTGTCGACCCTCCCTGAAGGACTCCCAAGAGAGAGGGAGTGTGTGTGTGTGTATCTAGTGGAAGGAGAGATAGGAGACATAAAGGATGTATGTGCCTATATACGTCTTGCATACGTGCATTTCGGTGTACATATTTGTGTGTGTAAAATGTATAAGAAGTTTGTTTAAATATAAACTTTTGTGTAAAAAAGTATGTAGTTTTCTAAACCAGATCAATACATTGCAGAGAAGACTAATTTATTTGAGGAGGCTTTTGGAAAATATGTTTGGAGTTTAATTTATGTATTATACAAATAGTTTTTCTTGCCTTAACCATGCACTTCACAAAAGTTTTAAAATAATTTGTTATCGCCATCAAAAAACACTAATTCAATAAATACCCCAGAAAAATGTTTAATTATCTTGCAAAGTTTTGCTTCCTAAATATAACTAACTTGTTTGAATAATGTTTAGTTGCTTTAACTAGAAAGGACACCAGCTTTACTTACTGTAGTACCAAAAAAATATTTTGAAGAGTACTTGTAGCAAATAGTTTTGTACAACATCAGCTTTTATAACACCACCGTAATATTTTACTATGTTCTTACCTCATCTTAGATAAATTAATACATAGGCTACCTATCTTTGTATCTTTTGTAAAGCGCCTCGTGAACAGTGTTGGGGAAAGTTACTTTTAAAAGTAATGCATTACAATATTAAGTTACTCCTCAAAAAAGTAACTAAATTGCGTTACTTAGCTACTTTTCATGGAAAGTAATGTTTACGTTACTTTTAAGTTACTTTTGCGTAACTTTATCTTACTTGGCTGAGGCTTAATCTCTTTCAGGCCTTGCAGGTGTTTTTATGATTGCAAAAATGTCAAGCTCTGGCCTGCCATCTGTTTATGACTTAAAGGGGCCATGGCATGAAAATCTGACTTTTTCCATGTTTAAGTGCTTTGATTGGGTCCCCAGTGCTTTTATCAATCTAGAAAATGTGAAAAAGATCAACCCAGTAACTAAGTTTAGGTAAACCATTCTCTACAAGCACATGAAAAAATAGGTTGTTGGAATTTGGCTCTCCTTATGATGTCATAAGGAGCTCTTATTATAATAATACCACCCCTTAATCTGCACTATCCAACCACAGCACTGACATTTAGTGCAGAGAAAAGCACAGTTAAGTTTTAATTGCAACAAACCACCATCATTGTGATCAGTGTTTGAATTTCATCAGCTCAATTGCATTTTAAAGGACACACCCAAAACGGCACATTTTTGCACACACCTACAAAGTGGCAATTTTAACATGCTATAATAAATTATTTATATGGTATTTTGAGCTAAAACTTCACATACGTGCTCTGGGAACACCAAAGATTTATTTGACATCTTAAAAAAGTATTGTGTCATGGCCCATTTAAACTGTTCCCGCTCAGGCACACAGAGTGCGTAATTCTATGTTAATGTGTTCAGTTTAATTCAGTACATTACATTATTTTTAAATTGAATTAATTAAACTGAAAAGTAACTCATTACTTTTTTTAAAAGTAACTCAAATATTAATGTGTACATTTATAAAGTAATGCGTTACTTTACTCGTTACTTCAAAAAAGTAATATTATAACGTAATGCGCGTTACTTGTAATGCGTTACCCCCAACATTGCTCGTAAATGTGTTAGCATTTAGCCTAGCCCCATTCATTCCTATGGCTCCAAACAGGGATGAATTTATAAGCCAACAAACACTTCCATGTTTTCCCTATTTAAAAACTGTTACATGAGTAGTTACACGAGTAAGTATGGTGGCACAAAATAAAACTTTTGTTTGGAGCCATAGGAATGAAAAGGACGCAAAAGAACACATGACAATTTTAGTGCATAATCCCAAAATTATGCCAAAAGACACACACGTCTCTATCTCATGTATACCGCATGGATGTAAAACCACCCTCACTCCATCAGTCATAAACACACACACACTGTTAGTTCATTAGGTTGTGATGGTCAAGATCCATTCTCCTTGTCGAGGAGCAAAGGAAAATTTTCTTTTCTCTTTTCTTCCTTTTCCAAACCTTCTTTTCTTCTCATTTTATCCTTGTGCTGTTTCTTTTCAGTGAGTCTGCTGCTCTTGTCGTGGCTTTGATCCCCCACCCCCCCATTTGTGGGCCTCTACTGAGCTCAGTGGAGCGATTTCCTGAGTCTGCCTAGATTAATGAGTGTGTGTATGTGTGTACTTCATAGTGCACTTGAAAAAAATAGTGGGAGAGAATGAGACGAGTTAGAGAGAGTTTATGTATGTGTGTGTGTGTCTGTGTCTGTGTGGTTCTCCTCTGGCTTTTCAGAGACCGCACATTATTTTTGTGTTTTATCTTCAAAGTCACTGCGTCCACAGTGTGCCTGTGTTTGCCTTGCTCCCTCGCCATTTTGAAACATTTGCAATCACAGAGCCCTCGTTGTGGATATGATGGCAATCTCGCTTCCACAATAAAAAAAGCAACAAGACCGACATGCACGCTCACGAGTAGAGTACACATACACACACTTGCCCTCGCCAGAAGGGCAGTTTGGACAGCAATGTGTTTGCGTAAACGTAGATAAAGTTGTTGCTTTGCAACGCGTTTCTTCCAAATAAATCAACGCCTATCAGATGCTGCATAAAACGAAACCCATAATCAGATTCTGAAAGAAATCGCAAACGGCTAAAAATAACTGACTTATTGGAGCCATGTGTGGATTTTGAGGGGGGAGATGTTACTGTGGTGGGTCGCATGAATCAACCGGTGGAAAAAACAGTTTGTCTTTTCTGAGATAACAGCCACGTGACTCCCGGCCGAAGCCTGTTTATTTACTCTCACTTAGTGTGTGTATGTTAATACGCAAACACACATTGGATAACATTAATATACAAACACATACACATCCTCTAATGCCTTTTACTGCTTACACACATTTATACAGTTTTGTTGCTTTTCACTATATTTTTAGGACAGGGTGCAGACGGAGAGGGGACTTGAACCCAGGGCACACTTCATGACCAGTGTATACACACAAAATACGTCATTTATATTCACTTACATATACAAAAACACTTGACACCCTCTAACATGTAATTATTATGGTGTAATGTATACCTTACAAAAAATAAGTATACTTCAGGTTTATTTTAATAAGTATACTTAAGTAAAGTTCAAGGTATACTTTATGTAGTAAAATACTAATATCAGTATACTAGTATAGTATACTTTTAAAGGTTTATATAAAAAATGTCTCACTTTTTAGTTTAACGTGTATAAAAATAATAAACAAGGAGTATACACTATATTTTTCCCTTGTTCTGAGATCACACTACTAGTAAACTTACAGTTATATGGACAGTTTAATACATGGCACGTTTTTGTGTATCTAATGACTGCACAATTTGAAGTATACTTTCAATAAATTACTTATTTTATACTTTATCGTTGAAGACTGCAAGTTTTCTTGAGTTTTAAATCATACTTTTATTTTAATAATTTCATATTTTTTCATATTTTTGAGTTTATAAAACAGTAACACTATATAGAAAAGTATTTTATAAGGTACTGAGTCGAAAAAGTAAACACAACTTCACTGCAGAAATGATACTGAGCCCCTTAGGTGACATTGGAATAAAAAAATCTAAAGTATAGTTTCATGTGCTAACGTGAAACTTTCGCGTGCTCACGTGAAACTTTTGCGTGCTCATGTGAAACTTTCATGTGCTCACATGAAACCTTAATGTGTAGAATTTTTTAAAAGTTTAGTTTTGTGTGCGCGCATAATAGTTTCACGTGCGCATGCGAAATTAAATGCGATTGTTTCACGTGAGCATGTGAAACTAAACTTTATTTAATTTTTGCTCCATGTCCCCTTAGGGGCTCCATATTATACAGCATGAACTTAAAATAACTTGTTTTTGCAAGTCAATTCTACTATTTTAAGTTTTGACTTGTGATAAGTTGACACAACTTATAAAGACATGTTTAAATGGTTTAACTTAATTTGTGAAGTTAAAGTTACATAAAAATATATAAAGAGTTTGGTTCCAAAATGAGATCAAACATTTTTCAAAAATCTCATTTTTTATTTTGCATTCAAATAAAATAAACCAACTGCAATTGGTTTATTTTTATTTAAGCCTTCATAACTTAAAAATACAGTTAAGTAGCACAATAAAAACATGATAACACAATAATAAACATTTAATAATAAACATTTAATAATAAACAAAAATTGTAAAAATTTAATTATCTCATTTTGGAACCAAACTCTTCATATGTTATGTTTGATAAAAATGCAGCTTTTTTACAATGTAAAAGTAAATTAAGAATACTTTATTGTACTTTTAATTATATCCTAATCAAAATATTGAGTACCAGTATATGCCAGATATTCTTTATTTTTATATAATTTCAAAATTCTAAGAAGTACGTAAAAAGTAAACTGAAGTCTACTTTCTAATTCATAGTTTAAAAGAATGATACTTGAATAAAGTTTTCTACAAGGGTACATTCCAAATAAATGAATACTGTAGGTGAAATAACAAATAATAACAAAGTAACTTAAAAATGTGAGAAGAAAAAGATGGTGCAGTAATATTACACAGCTATGCATGATAGTTACACAGTTAAGTGGCCATCTAAAAATTCGGACTCCTTAATACCACGATTATTAACAAATATTACACATACATTTACATTAATAAGAACTATTTCTCATTAAAACAAAAAAGAACACTTGGACTAACACGAGTAGAAAAGTACAAAAACTTTTTTTGCACATAGACATACTCACGTAGACTTACACACACTTCCACGTCTGAGCAGAAAGTGTGTATAAGGGTGCAAGTGTGTTACAGGCTCGACTATGACCCAGGTGTTTTTGATTAGGACCCCTATCAGAAAAAGACTGAGGAGCGGGGGTGTAATGATGGAAGAGAGTCAAAAACTCTCCCTTTTAACTCTGAGGCCCGTAGATCAAACCCTAGCCAGCTTCCCTGATAGGCTCATAAATACCTCCTCCAAACCAGTTCTCATCCCTTATCATACTGTTATTGCTACGCTGATTGCAGTGGTTTAAAGGAAAGGGTTGATATGTGTACTGGAGTAACAGCGCCGATGCATATCCCGATTGTCTGTGTGTGTGTTTGGAGAGAGTTTTGATAAACCAGTGTGTTTGAGTTAGAGAACGAGTTATCTGTGCCTGTACCTGTTTCTGCCTAGGCCTCTCGGTCTTCCAGCAGAGGTACTGGACTGTCTGAGTGTTTGTTAAGCTTCTGTGCGGTTTTGGCGAGTATGGTTGAATTTGTGACACTGTGGTGATGAAGTCAGGAGCAGAGCCAGCGTGTGCAAAACCCGTTGTTGGACGGCGCATTGTAAAACTCTGTCTGCTTATTTGATAAGAACTCGTCCGTCTTGAAGGAAAATAAACAGCTGGCGAGTCTTCAGGAAGGAGATGTTACTAGAGCACAACACAATATTTACATCACTGTTTACATCATAATACACACCCGTCTCTCTCTCTCTCTCTCTCTCTCTCTCTCTCTCTCTCTCTCTCTCTCTCTCTCTCTCTCTCTCTCTCTCTCTCTCTCTCTCTCTCTCTCTGAGGTGCACTACTTGACTGACTGTGGTTTACATTTATGCATTTGGCAGACGCTTTTATCCAAGGCAACTACAGTGCATTAGAAGGTATAAGTGTTGGGGGAAACGCATTACAACTAACTTGCATTACGTAATAATATTACTTTTCTGAAATAACGAGTAAATGCATTACTTTTTAAATGTACAAAATGTTGATATTTGAGTTACTTTTTTTAATGCAAGTTACTTTTCAGTTTAATTAATTTTATTTAAAAAAAATAATGTACTGAATTAAACTTAATTTATACCACGGGCCAGTTGAATGCATTTATTCTGATTGGCTGAGAAATGTAATTTTTTTGTAAACCGCACACCTAACCTGTCAAATGTCTTAAAAATAGGCACCAGAGCAATGTTTGTGGTAACCGTGGTATAAGAGGAATATTTGACTCTGTTCCTATGAATTATAAGAAGATAATGCACACCCACAGTTATAATTCAACGACCCGTCAATTATTATTACTTATATATTAACGTAGAATTACGCACTCTATGCGCCGTGGCCAAAGGCGGAGACTACTTAAAGGAACAGTATGTAGGATTGTGGCCAAAACTGGTATTGCAATCACAAAACTTGTGGCTAAAACTGGTACTGCAATCACCCAACTGGTGGCCAATACACAAAATGACAACATAAACATCAGTTGAGGGCTGCAACTCCACTTTTTAAATGACAATATCCTGGCCGGACCACTGTTGTCAGTGATATAAGTACTTGAAATTTAAAGGATTTCTTAATGTCTAGTGACATATCAGGGCCATTTTAAGATTATTTAAGATTTTTAGGGCTGTCAAAAGATTAATCGCGATTAATCGCATCCAACATAAAAGTTTGTTTACATAGCATATGTGTGTGTACTGTGTATAAATATTATGTATATATAAATACACACACATTCATGTATATATTTAAGAAATATTTGCATTTAAATACTGTATATACATTTCTATAATTTATATTATATAAAAATATAAATATAACAATTTTTTCTTAAATATATACATGATTGGGTGTGTTTTTATATATAAATAATAATTATACACAGTACACACACATATGTTATGTAAACACAAACTTTTATTTTGGATGCGATTAATCGCGATTAATCTTTTGACAGCCCTAAAGATTATTAGTTGATATACATTTTTTACATACTGTTTCTTTAAGTATTTTTACTTTTTACATAAAAGTCAATTTTTAATTATTCATATTTTATCAGTGTTTTTCTTTGGAAAATATACATTCCAAAGCATATTATCATCATTTTTACTCAACTACATTTTATAATTTCAAGTTTTTGGTTTATATTTAATATTTAAGTACATTAAACATCTAGTTCTTTTGTACTTTCACTCAAGAAAAGTAAAAGTACACAATTTTATGAAATTAGGTATTAAATCAATTTTAAAATGCAATATAAAAGGAATACACATTATGATTCTATGCTTTAGAATGTAGTGAAAAAAATTTTGTAAAGTAAAGTACATTTTTTCCCAAGACACTCTGATAAGATGCTTGGAAAATTTACTTAAAATACTTCAACTAGTGTCCGCCTCTGGTTGCGGCTGAGTGGGAACAGTTTTAAGTCGGAAATGGAGATGGCAGGCCAGAGCTTGACATTTTTGCGAAGGAAATATGCAGTTTCGGAATGCACAACTTCTCTGTCATAAAAACACCTGCAAAGTAACGCAAAAGCAATGAGAGCATCACTTTTCATGAGAAGTAACCAAGCATTGCAATTAGTTACTTTTTTGGGGAGTAGCTTAATATTGTAATGCATTACTTACAATAGTAACTTTCCCCAACACTGGAAAGTTATACGTTTTTTATCATTATATGTATTATTCCCTGGGTTCAAATCCCTGACCTTTTGTTCTGGTAATGCAATTCTCTACAACTGAGCTATAGAGGAGCACAGGACTGTGGTTACTGTTATTGTTAGATATAGATATATTACTGTTGGCTACTATATCACTAGTAAAGATAAAAATGTAATTAAAAATTTTTTATAATAATTTATGTTTGATTGAAATAAGAAAAATGTAATGGATTTGGCAGCTAGTTTATTGTATTTAAATTTGAAACATGTACATATGAATGCTTTCTCAAACAAATTAGCATTAATCTGGAGTAATTGACAAACAAAATTCCCAAGAGATAAAATCTATATTTTTATATTTGTTAAATATGGCCTAACAACTTATATTTTTTTTTTTTATTACCATTTTACCATTATCTGTACAATGCACATAAAGAAGTTTTTGTGCGTGTGTGTGTGTGTGTGTGTGTGTGTGTGTGTGTGTGTGTGTGTGTGTGTGTGTGTGTGTGTGTGTGTGTGTGTGTGAGAGAGAGAGAGAGAGAGAGAGAGAGAGAGAGAGAGAGAGAGAGAGGGGGGGGGGAAGAGAGGGACTGAAAACAAAATAGAGCAAAAAAGATTGAGCCCTATGTGTCCCCAAAAGTTAAGAGAACTGATGAGAAACAAATAAAACTGGTGACAATGTCATCAGTCAGTATGTTTTCCTGGGATTTGTTTCACACAGTCTCTCTCCATTAGTCTCTACATGTTCTCTGCATGATCCAAATGCCTTAAATGCATGTTTTTAAGTGGAAAGAGAGCGAAAGTCATAAAAAGCAGAAGGATAAGTGAACTGGGAGTAAGTTTCCTTGTGTTTATTTACAATGGTGACTTTATACTGGTCTCTGTGTGACCCTGCCTCTGGCTATATGAGTGACAGATAATGATCAGAGGGTCTCTTATCAGTCGGGTCGCTCTGGAATGGTCAGACTGTTGTACAATGCCAAGCCCCGGGAAGTCGTGCCGAGATGTTATTATGATGGTATGTCACAGAGTTCCTTGCCAAGACTTAAATATCTCGACACAAAGGAACATTCACAATTCATACATATGCAAACGATAATCAGTATGCATATTACTTAAAAACCGTGTCTTCACACCTGGAAAAATAACATTGCATTGCTCACTTCTACTACAAAATGCAAAGTTAGCACATTTCTAAAACAAACAGTCTACCAAACTCTCAAAAACACACACAGCTCCGAGCTCCCTCGGTGCATATGGTCGGCACTTAGATTGAATGCTTTGTCAAGAAGGTAATTTCGCTTGCGTGTGAGCCATTGCTCCCAGGTTGTGTGTGTGTGAGGCTCTGTGAGAAGTCATTTTCCGAGCCTGTTATTTGTAGCGGGTGAGATCATGCTTCATTGCTGACACCGAACATAAAGAAGCATTGAGTAAAGAAGAAGCCTAGGCCAAAACGAGAGGTGCGCGCACGTACAGAGAGAGGTAGATTTACAGATGTCTGCTTACACACTCGCTCAGGTACACAACTGTACACACCAACACAGGGCTACATTTATGCACACACATTCATACAGACTGGGAGTGGACTGTCAGTGTAGTGGAGAGCCAGAGGACCGTGGGGACTATCATTTTTCTCATTAATTATGACCGTCTGGCAAGCCCAGGGTCCAGGAAGTGTGTGTGTGTGTGTGTGTGTGTGTGTTGGGTTTGGGGGGGTGTAGAGTATGAGGGTAAAATAGGGAGGGGCAGTAAAAATCAAGATAGAGAACTTTGTGTAGGAGGACAGGGAATGTGAATGATAAAACCAGGTGTATGGAAACGAAAGTGAGGGATATGTGTGCAACATATTTCTTTTTACTCCCCCTAATACTTTCAACAGTCCACCCTAAATCCTTTAGACCAAAACATCTAGACTGAAAAAGACCTGAATGCCATCAAATTGTTCCAGAAAAGTGTATTTTTCTGATTATATTTGCTGTTTGAAGAATATTTTGCTGAACACCGAGCATTGTTGTTTAGTTAATAAAGACATCACTTTAATTTTTTGGTGAACTGTTCCTTTAAATGCTTAAATGAATGAAATCCAAAATCTCTGAAGTACAATTTTAATGATGCCTGTCTAAACAGCAAACCCGTGTTGTTTATAATAAAAAATAACCCATAAAACACAGTAGGAGACACAATAACAAATAAAGACCTCTAGATGAGTGCAACATTAAAAAAAAACGTAACTAAACCCACATCGTTATTTTTCCCAATCGGCCTGTGAATGAAGTTTTCCGTGAAAACTTCTAGAGGTCATTAACCCGGGTTAAGACCGGGCCAGACCAGGTCAGGGTCACTCTGAAATATTATCCTCATTCCTTAGTTGAGAGTCTGGCCGAGCGACACAGGGATTTCATCGGCTCCATGTCCAATTACTGCAGTCGGTCGCATCTGGAGCAAGTTAACAGGCCGATCCAATCCAACCGCGGCACGGCAACATACGCCCCAGTTTTGACGACACAATCGCGCGAGGAATAATAACAATAAAAGCATATAGAGCCCTCACACACATGCACGCACAAACTCTCCCATCCAGAAAAATAATAACATCTATAATACAGCAGGAAATGAAGAGTCCCGGAGGCTAGGGCACAGGATCACACAACTTTACACAGGCCTTACTGTGTACGCACCAGCGTGAAATGGGGGCTTTGTAAAGCGTTTCGCTGAGAGTATTTTAATTTATAGTTTAAGTGGTGTGCGTGCATGGATGTTTGGACAATTTGTTTGTTGTCATGATCTTTTAAGCTTTTTAAAGGGATACAAATTCTGACGTAAATGTAAATTTGTGTCTAGTGTTCAGCCCATGTGAATGCATGCTAAATGGTTTGTTTTAAAAGTGTGATTGAGTCATTCAGGTAGCGTTCTGTAAATGTTTAATGCAACCTACGAGGTTTACACGTGTTTTGTGTAGGTGTATTAGTAAACAGTGTTGTTTAAGTACTGAGTGTACTTGTGTAAGAGGCACTGACGGCGACTTATTCTTAGTTTTGTCACACTGAGGAAGTGACACAGCTGCTAAGGTCAGCAGGAGACACGGTGCTCGGGGGTCGTTGTCATGGCGCCCATAGAGAGCAATAGGTTTGGAGACTCCATAGGCACACGTCCACTCGTACATTTTACAAATACACTCTCTCAAAAAGTGCCAAACACTTGCCAGACTGCGACAAACACAAGAGTGCCACACACACTGCCTACTTTGCAAAGCTTTGAGCAACAAGTGTGAAAAGCCTAGCTTTGGGAACAGAACATTACTTCTATAATAATCACTACTCCAATCATCTGCATATCAATCTGTGCGTCTTTATTATATAAAGCTGAGGTATCCCTGAGAGGGAGCAGTGCATGCTGGGAATGATGCATGCTGAGCCAGAGGCATTCTGGGAGGCAGCTTCCCTGCAGGCTTGGCCTCTGAAATAGCAGCATGGTTAATGGCCCTTTCATGGCTTGGCCACAAAAGCTTTTGTCTGTGCCTAATTCAGCCTATGGTGCATAGAGCAGGGAGGGAATGTGGCACCCAATGCTTTAAGTCCTTCCCATAACTCTCTCTGTCTGAAATGAAGGAGTATGGGTAAAGGTTTGACAGGTTCATACTGGAGCCAAGCTTATATCTGCCTTGTGTTGGTATTTAAACATTTCTTATAGATTTATGTACAGAATACAAAAATATTAAATACTTTACTAATGAATACATTAAAGGTTGTGTATACAGCAGCATATTCATAGACACATATACAGTAGGCCAAAAAGTGATGTCCTGGGGGAGGGGGTGGTACAATATTTGCTTTTAATGCCCTCTCAGATTAGATTAAACGTTTGCTGGGCAAAGATTAATCGCGATTAATCATAAAAGTGATTTTTTTGCATAATATATGAGTGTGTGCTTGTGTGTAATTATCATGTATATATAACTACACACACATAAATATATCCATTTCAGAAGTATTTTATTTATATATCATTTTTAAAAATGTATTTATAATATAGAATATATAAAAATTAGGGCTGTCAAAAGATTAATCGCGATTAATCCGTCCAAAATAAAAGTTTGTGTTTACATAACATATGTGTGTGTGTGTGTGGTGTATAATTATTATAAAAACACACCCTATATAATATAAATAATATAAATGTATACACAGTATTTAAATGCAAATATTTCTTAAAAATATACGTGAATGTGTGTGTATTTATATATACATAATATTTACACACAGTACACACACACACACACATATGTTATGTAAACACAAACTTTTATTTTGGATGCGATTAATCGCGATTAATCTTTTGACAGCCCTAATATAAATACAAATAAATTAAGTGCTCGGCAAAGATTAATCGCATACAAAATAAAAGTGATTTTTGGCATGATATATGAGTGTGTGCTGTGTGTAATCATTCATGTGTATTTAAGAAACATTTACAGGTAAAATTATATATATTTATATTTTTATATACTCTATATTATATATAAATAAAAATATATATATAAATAAAAAAAAATTTAAATGAATATATGTATTGTGGTTAAATGTATATAATAATTACAGACAGTACACAGAGATATATTGTGCACAAAATCACTTATTTTGTATGCCATTAATCACGATTAATCTTTGCCCAGCACTAAAATATATATACACATGTAAATGTTTCTTAAATACATACATGACAGTGTGTTTATTTATATATACATAATAGTTACACACAGCACACACATATTATGCAAAAAATCTGTTTTATTTTGTATTCGATTAATCGCTATTAATCTTTGCCCAACACTAGATTAAACCAATAGGTGTATGATACAAAATGGACGAACAGTAAACTTCTGAGGTATTTATTGGACAAAATGTTTTGGGGACAAAAGGCAAACCACAGAGTATTAGGTAATCCAATTTTTATTTGAATATACAAAACAAGTGCATAGAAAAACAAAAAGCTTAGAGGTAATAAGCATACATTGACTAAAGTTTTATCTGTTATTAATATTTCTTGATATTCTTTTGTGTTAATATTTTGTAGTCATTGTCCTGGTCTTTAAAAAAATGTGGACATGTGCTGTCAAAACACATTAATGCAGCATGCATATGCATCTTTCATAAAAGATCAGTTTTACCCCATGCATTATATTAATTGTGTTTAAAAGTAAATCATATACTATTATCATAAATATTCTATATATCATATATTAAATAAGACCCAGTGCAACACATAAATTTAACATTATTTGTAATTAGCAGCGAGACACACACACACACAACATAGACAAATTTTTTCTTTGCATAAACAACCTCAGACCACAGATTCACCCACATATGTTTATACTGCAACTGTGCCAAATGAAGCTAAACACACTGAATATAAACCATAAAGTGCAGTGCAACGTACACACTGCCAACACATTTGCCTATCCAGTCATGAGCCAAGCCCTATACATCACGTTACACCTATTAACTTCACAAAAAAAACACAAAAAAACAAGCCACAGTCGTTCCTTATTATTGCTGCGTCACAGTTGTGGAATTATTTGTGTAAAAACAGCAAACTAATTCTACATTATCAGAGTTTACATATGGCATCAGTTATCTGCTATTAAAAGTTACCTAACAGAAACCTATACCTCAACTAATTGCATTGCATGAGGTCATAGGTTTGATTCAGAGGAAAATATTCCAAAATGCTTGAATCACCATTATCTCACATGTTTAGTTTGGTTGTGCAATATCATATCAATAGTCTGTTACCTTAAGGTATGTGATAAGTCGGATACAATGAATCAATACATCCAAACCCTAAAACCTTGGACTCCACTGGCAGTGTTCAGCTAGTGCAACTTGCCTGTGTGTTTTGGCAGTGTGTTACAAAGTTCTTTATAATGAAATATAGCCATAGAACTTTATTGGTAATAGTTACCGCTCGCCTACATACCAGTGAAGACTGATGGCATGACTAGAACAATGAATAGTATTGATGTAACTAATTACTGGTGCAATTACAGCATGTGTGCATGCCTGCACAGTGTGCGTGTAAATTGGAGAGGGTCTGATTGTTGGTGTGTCAACTGCAGCTGTGTCCACATGGGCAGGATGCCCGTACAGCTAATAAGCAGAGAGGTCCAATTCATCCTCTGCTGTAACATCGGCTCTTGTGCCAAGCAAACCAAAAAAGAAAACATGTGGCCCTGACATGGCATGCAGAAACCAAGCAGGATCAACCACACACATCGCTTTATAGAGACATCGCTTCACAAGTTAACTTTCACCTGTGGAGCCACAGGTGACACACACAAACAAGTAATCTGCTATTTTCCATAGATAAAAAAATATAGTTGTAGAGCATTGTGTTAGCGGCACAAAGGTTGTGGGTTTGATTCAGTGATCGTCGCTTTGGATAAAAGTGTCTGCCAAATGCATAAATAAACCAAATGGCTCTGTAATGGTATGATGAGTGATTTTTAGCATCACACAGGGGAATTGTGGTCGCCATAGAGTATGAGGAGTTGCGCACCACAGCTGCGCCTGCGGGACTGTGCCATTCAATAGACGGGGTCAACGTAGACTCTTTGGGGACTGAACGCATAGCAAATCAGGGAGAACAGAAAGGGCAACAGGAGGGGGATGGGATTTAATATCCTCCTTGCGCGCATAACTTCACTAACATTTGCGCCAAAGAACCACTGTGCACAAATTACGCACGAAAAAAAGAAAACGCAAGTCCTCATCACCGCAAAAGTTTGACACTCAAACTTCAAATCGCATTGCTTTGGGAGAGACAAGCGTAACTGCGTGGAGATTTGGGAAGGAATCTTCATTGTTCAGATCCCTCCTCCTTCTTGGGAAGTGGGAGGACCCGAAAAGCTCCTCGCAAAAGGGAGAATTGTTCCAGGGCTCAGTCATCCAAAAACGTCCTTTCAATGCGAGAAGTTGGGGAGCTGAAGAAAATGTCGGTGCTGTAGTAGTAGTAAATAACTAAAGCGGCAGCGGTTAAAGAGAGAAAAGAAGCGGGCGACTTGCATTTCTGTTGGATTAAACCGCGAAAACAGTTGAGGAAAAAGTCGAGACTCGGAAAAAGTAGTGGATTCAACTCCAAACTACTGCACGTTTCTGGTAAGTCTCTCTCTCCTCCCCCCAAAACATCATCTCTTGTTTTTGGGAACCCCACTATGCTTTTCTAGATTTACTTAAGTTTCATTCAGGTTTTTGTGTTTGCAATATATTTCAACTTTTTGTGATGATACGGTGTGTAGTAGTGCTCGCGCGTTGTGCATCACTGAAATAAGTTTTTATGTATTCGTCAAGAAATGATGCGGGTGTTAGCTAACTGGCTATTTTGTTTCGTCGATGATACTTGTTGCAACAAATTAGAAGTAAACGTTACATTAAATCCTTTTTATTTTTCGATGGTCATATATATATATATTATGCTAAAAGTGCGTGTTTTAACAGAATTTCAGTGAAAGAAAGTAAAATGCGTTTTCCACTGGAGTGATGTGCAGCCTTTGGTGTCTCCGATGCTAATCAAAGGCAAAATAAAACAAATTTTTGTACGACCCTCTTGTTTGCTTACATCAATGTATCAGTCTAACAGCGTAAGTAAATATATTATGAGATTTTAAGGCATCTCTGTGTAAATAAACATTTTTGGCATAGTTTTACAGGCCTCGTTCCGCTATAGTAGTTGACATTACTATGAATCCCAGTGCACACCAAAGCAAAACAAATGTTGTTGTAATTCACCCTGACATTCTTATAATATGTTGACTTTTGTGTTTTTTATAATAAACAAAGCTTTAACATGTTAAAGGAATTTTATAATAAGAGTTGAACGTAAATAAACGTTCAAAATGTCAAGCTTGTTGTTTACTAAACAAAAGTTTTGCTTTTTTAAGTACAATAAGGTTGCTGTTTAAATCTAGCACGTTGATGTTTCCGTTATAAGGTCAAAAGACGACAAAAGTATTTTTTGAATGCTCAGCTCTTTATAAAACTTTAATGTGGACAAACAGAGTAAATATTTAATTTATGAAAAAATTAAAAACTGTCTACAGACTTCACATAAAGCAGTTATTGGTGAATATTTAATTCGTGAATTTGTCAGATGCTTTTATCCAAAGTTAGGTTTACATTTTATCACCATGTGTGTGTTCCCAGGGATCGAACCTAACATCTCTCAAAATGTTCATACAGTCCATCACCGCATTAGTGTCACACATTTGTTAATAATTATAATCTGAATCCTGTAAGTCCTCCTAAACCCAGGTGCTATTTAGTTTTTTGGGTCATGCATTCGAATGATGAAAACAATTGAGAGGAATGCTGTCTGACCATGCCATTGTTTTAAACTATCTGATTTTTTAGGAGTCGGATAGCTGCGTTTCAAAGCCAAGAATTCAATTTGAAGAAAAACTGTGGTAGCTCGGTTTTTGCTTAAGATGATTGGTGGTCGGGTGGATCAAAGTCGTTCCATAATTGATTCCAGTCTGATTATCTTGTTGGCTTTTATAGCGCTCTGACCTTATTTGGTTATAATGCTGGGAAGGCCTATTAGCTGTGCACAGATGGATGCACAGATTTTTGGATGACATGCCCTCACGGCTTCACATTCTTTCGGTGTAACAGGTATCCCATTGCTGAGCCCGAGGGGCCTGTGTGGGGATTTGGGAAGGTTGATAACAGAGTATTAGAGGGGTGAGATGAGCGCATCAGGTATCAGCGTGGCGGAGATGTTGGGTGTGTGACATATGTCTTTAAAATGCTTTTGTTTTGGTCAGCAACTGGATATATAGACATTTGATCCAAATGAGAGAATGTGGTGGTTTCTTTTTTTTTTTGGAAAGACCATGTTTTGTTTAAGGGTGTAACTTTTCTGTTAATTTGCAGAAGAAGTAATAAAAAACACCTCCAGGTTGACTTTCATGTCTGTTACGGCGGGTATGTTCATGCAGCCATAACAGCCTGGAGGAAACAATCTGCGGGTTTGTGCGTGTGTAAGAGATGCTCTCCAATCAGGATTATCTTCTCATAGTGGAATGCACGGCTTGTCAGGCTGCCATTTCTGAACATATAAGCCCCGGTTGCAGAATTATCCAAAGCTTAAAGAATGGCAGCTGTCGGGAGACAATTTTTAGCCTGCAGTGAGAAATAATTATCTATGAAAGTATAAAGTCTCTCGTGGGTCTGCACCTGGCCAGGGTAATTTACTTTCAGGCCTTTCTCTGTTTCATTACGCACATGATTACACCTGGACATCCAGGTGGCTAGCTGTCCTTCTCGTTTTCATGAACGCAAGCAGGATTTTCAACTTGGAGTTACTTTTGTTTAATGACAATGCATGGCTCGTTCTGGAAATAATAAGATTCACTTTGGCTCAAATACCTTATCTTGTGAAATTTGTCAGTATTAGATGAGCTGTGTGTCACTAGTAGTTGTTGTTGTTTTAATTGTTAGGTCAGTAAAGTGTCAAGCTCTTTTTTGGACCTTAAATGTCTTTGACTTCAAGGAAATGCGCATACGTAGTGGTGTGCTGCTATTTGTCTAAGTTTGTCTGTTGCAAGTCAGTGAGATCATTGATAAACTCCAGACCTTGGTAAGTAAGCAGCGACTGTTTGCAGACAAACAGCTCAGTGTGTAAAGCAGATATTTGTACAAAGATTAAGGCCCGTTTGACAAGCACCGAGTAATAGAGACACTCTCAGAGTCCATTCACACACACTTGATGATAACTCGCCTTCAGATAGCTGTGGCTCACGCCGTTACAATCACACACATGCTCTAAAACATCGACACACACACCAGAGCTCCTTTTAAAGGGGTGTGAATTATGTGATTATGTAAAAAAATATGCTTTTTGCATATAGTTATAATGTTACAGAAGATCCATTTAAATGAACCATCTACTCACCCTCATGTCTTATGAAACTTTAGAGTACAATTTTAGCTAAATCTTAAGTGAATAAGATAAATATTTTTACTGTTATACATTGAAATAGCTTAAAGTTGCATATTTGAGATCTTCAAATTTGCATTCTCCTCCACTGCAGTTTATATTATAAATACATTATAACTTAAGTAGGACATTTTAATTTTGGTATGACATCAGTCTTGGACTTTTGTACATCATCACAAGTCCATGGGTTACTGTATTGTTGTAGTTCTTCGGGTATGTTTATTATGTGGTTGGTTTTGCTTTTGATGTGTCTACAAACTCTGTGGTCATGGATGTTGCAGGTGTTTATAGTTGACAAGAGCTACCGTGTCAAAGCCAAACCTATGGCTCTAAAGTACCAGTCAGTAGACTTTAACCACCATATGCTGTTTCGAAGACATTTCAGACACTTTTCGACTTTAATTTCTTTGTTTGCTTTGCGGTTGTTTTGTTTTGGGTTTGTTGTGTCTGGGCTGTTAACAACCTTTTACTAGGGATGTGAACACGTGGGATTTATTAACCGATTTAATATATGTCTTATTACTAAAGAATTTCATATTTTGGCTGAGTCTAAGCTCAGTGGGTTCCTGTGGAATAATGTGAAGAAATTGCTTTAGATATATAATTGGTTCCATTCACTCTAATGGAAAAGTTGCCAGGTCCCCTGCACTAAACCCCCCCTCCCTCTGTATTTAATCAATACTGGAACCTGGACCTTTCATAATACCTGCCTTGGTGGGGAGCAGCGCACAAACAGAGTTAGTCTAATCCTAACTGACAGTTCCCATCGGATGGCCAAATAGAGGTATGTGGTCATGTGACCCTCCTCCTTAAACTGCCCCCAAACTCAATAATTAGCGTGTGCTAGTTAACGCTGCCTTGTTATATATGAATTATGCAAATATCAGTGCGTTTAATTGATTAAAGCCTCTGGTCTTGGCTCAGTTGTTTGCTTGTTAATTCATTGAGTGGGTCTCATTATTGCAGTTTTTGGGCAGGGGTGGATGTTGCTCATTAATACGTGAAAAGGAACGGTGATTGGGGGATTGGCTTGTTAGTGGCGCTTTTGATGTTTAATTTTCCGGCATGGGAAAAACTGATGTCTGTGAAGTCCATTGTAGGAGTTTAGGCAGAACTTATAAAGATTCAGCTTTGCGTACACCTGCTAATCTCTTCTGAGAGTCATGAGAACGTTCTAGGAGTTTTGTGATGAGGAAGAGCCTGAAGATTAGAGCAGCCAGCAGGTGAACTTTGTTATAAGGTTAGTATTAAATATTTAAGACACTTTTTTTGCCGACATGAACCCCAAGAACCTTTAGATAATGTTACATTTAAAGAACTGTAAATGGTTAAATGTTTTGAAGTAAAAATTGGGAGACGTGCTAGATGTTATGACTGTAAACTAGGGCTGCACAATATATAGAAAGTGATGGAATATCGCACATGTGCATATCAAAATGGTTTGCAATAAATGTCCGATTTAATTTTAATATCTTAAAAAGAAACATAACTCAAAGTTTCAGGTCGATGTGAATAATATAGTATCTGGCACGCAGATGTTAGTTGGGATATGCATGTGTGTGCAAGTGCGCATGACAACGGTGATTTTTCTTTTTAACTATTTTTTTATGTTTGTCAACATATGTTGGTTATATAATTTGTAAAAATATATTGTAATACAATTTAATTTGATTTTATAAAGAAATATCATATCATAATTTAAATATAGCATTATTTGGCATGATTTACATATAACATTTTTCTTTAATATCTCACAGCCCTGTATCGCACTGTAAACTCTTATATTTTTAGTTTTAAGTGACTTGCGTTGCATACAAGGTATACATTCAGTATCTGTGTTTCCTGGAAATAAAAAATGGCAAAATGGTTCAAATTATCATTTCTTTAAAAATCATAATTTCATATTGTCAAAAGATTTTTTAGGTACTTTTGTATGAAATCACAAGCCAAACACTGCACTGTAAAACCTAACAGTTAACTTATCTCAAACCATTTAAGTAAACCGGTTACATTAGACCATTTAAGTTTTAAAACACATAAATTTAAGTACTGTGAACTTGAGTCATGTGCAATTATGCACTTATATTTAAGTAGTGTGAACTTAAATATAAGTGCATAACTGCATATGACTCAACTTTTTTAAGTTCACAGTACTCAAATGTATGTGTTTTAAAACTAATGCAACCGGTTTACTTAAATGGTTTGAGTTGAGTTAACTTTTAGGTTTTAGAGTGTGCTGACCTGATGAGCTGCAAATCAGCAGAGAAGTACACAGATTAAGGACCATAAAAGTTATATTGCACTTTTATGCATTTGGCTGACGCTTTAATCCAAATCGACCTACAGTGCATTGCGAGGTATACATTTTTATCAGTCCATGTGTTGCCTGGGTTCGAACCTGTGGCCTTTTGCGCTGTCCCGCAATGCTTTACCACCGAGCTATACAGAAATAGTTAATCCAAAGTGTATTATCTCCATTTTGACTTCTTCCTCCAAATGGCCAGCAAACGTCAAGCATCCACCATCTTCCCCCTCGCTGGTCACTCACCTATTGATATCCACTCTCTAATTCGGACCCCAACTATAACAGCTCTCGTCCACAAAACCCCCCCTTCTTACTAACCCAAAACTCCAGCGCTCACTTGTCCATTGAGCTGCCCCCATCAGCTCTTCCTCTGGCCCTTCTGAGAAGCGTCTCTCCTTTCACAGCGAGCCGTGGGGTTATTGTCCCTGTGTCGGCTCACTGCTTTACAATGACTCTCCACTCTATTAAGATGCGTTCTGCCTGTTACTGTCGCCCAGAGCAACGGCCCTCCCGCAAGGCAGATATGTGCTGCGGCATTGTGGGCCATGGGCCCGCGCAGGCAGTTGAACCCGGCACCCCTCACACTTGACACCGCATGTGTTTATCTAAAGGGGGGGCATTGTGATGTTTGGAGAATCGTGGATTGGTCGGGGGGTTGAGGGACGTAAATAGGGTAAAGGAAGAGGGCCGATTACATATTCAGCGACTCGAGGCGTCAGAAGGAGCTAAACCACACCTCCTCCCCTCGCTCCTTGTTGCCTCCTCCTCAGAGAAGATAGCAGATGGAATGTGAGCGCTACAAGGGAGGCCCACGGGCGGCCAAGAGCAGTTTTATCCCATTAGTAGGGTTGTCAAAATGAATTTCACACACTGGAGGACAATGGTGACCAGAGTGGCCCTAGAAGAAAAGGCTCCATTTAGTCACAAAGAGGCATTATGAAGTCACTTCAGCATTATGCTTTTTGTCGCTCTCTCTTTCGCTCTTTCTCCTGCATACGAGTCTAAACGCACATGCCTTTGTAAGCCCTCATCCAGATGCTCAGATCAATGTGATCCAAAGGGGTCACGTACTAAAACAGGCATATGTTTTTTTCACTTACAGTATTTATGCATTTGGCACACTTGTATCTAAAGGGACTTCAAGGTATACGTTTTTAAATCGAACCAAGAACCTTTAATTCTATACTGATAGTAATTGAGCTACAGGAACAATCTTTTTAACACTACTACATGTGGTGCAATATAAATAATTGACAGAAATTGATCTAGAAAGTGTTTTTCTCAATGGTGATGACAGGAGCTGGATAGGCCATGTGTGCTCGAGTGTGTGTGCGACTTTTGATGCCCGGGACAGGTGGCTTGACAGCAAAGGAGAGACTTTTGGCCCCTTTATCCAACTTGCATTCCAACAGCTGCTCTGTTGACTGCACACAGACACACGGCACAACTTTTCTGGGTGTAAAGAACTTAATATTGCAGTTGTTAAGACCTAGAAACCGCAGTTGTGTTGGTAGTTATGATAACAGTTGACCACCGGTTGCAGACGGGGTAGTGGCTAAAAGCCCAGAGTTTGTAAGCAGAATGTTTGTAGTTAAGCTCTGTTAGGAATACTTTATAAACTCTTGTTTATTTTTTTTAAACAGCAATTGTCTCTTTGGATATTGTCTGTTGGATTTGGGTCTGCTGTAATAACAATGACAGCTGTAGGATTAATCATTCTGCTTATACACTCTTAAAAAAAAGGTGCCACACTATGCCATAGACAGAAGAACCACATAAAAAAACAAAACTAAAAAAAAGTTTTGGAAAAGTTTCATTGTAGTGGAAAAATGGTTCAAATGGATAAATTTAAAAAAAAAAAATTCCAGTGTACCGTGGGAGGGACACTGCATTATATGACAGAAAACTTCATCAAATACAACAACTCAAAAACAAAAGGCTTAACATGTCACATATCTTTTGAAAGCTGAAATTTTTGGGATTCGAATGATAAACTGTAAATGATGTAAACTGTTTTAAGATACAATCAACACAGCAGGTATCTTTTTGGGCATTTTTTAGCCTTTTTCAGGAATGCTAAGGGGTTAAAGAACATTGACTGAAAGGATATTTTGGGAACCAGAAATGTTCTTCTATGGCATCGCTGTGAAGAACTTTGTAGCACCTTCATTTTAATAGTATTAGTAGTAAAACATAGTAGCTGTAGTTTGTTTATTGTTTACAGTATTGTTCAAAATTACCAGTTCCAGTTGTAGACTCATAAAAAATGCAAATAACTGGCTACATAAAGTTTTTTTTAACCATCCAACTCTACAGAATCATACTAAAGGTATATTTACACAAAAACAACAAAAAAAAACCTTCTGAAAAAATGAGAAATTGTTGAGCAATTCCAGCAATATGGATGTGACATTTGCAGTCAAAGCTCGAAATATAAATTCTCAGAAAATGCATTTATTACCAATAAATTAAACCATCTGTTTATATTTTCCTAAACCCCTGATAATAGAGTTCAGACATTAGAAAAAATCAGTCTGTTTACAAGATTTCTATTTTAGAGGAGGGAAATGTGCATTAAGTATGTGAGACATAGGACACATGTTTTTGGGAGACAACATCTTTTTAGGAATTCTGTGAATTAAAATGCATAAACCAGAAGCAATAATACTCAACAAATGGAGATGGGATGTCTCTCTTTAAAGAACATTTCATATGTATTTTAGATTTTGTATGCACATTTATGAGGAAGAAACAGTGTTATGTACAAGACAATACAAAGGATTTGCACTTAAAGGGAATTTATACCGTTTTGAAATCCATTCAGTTGATCTTGAGGGCTGGCGGGAACACTTTTAGCATAGCTTGCCTTAGCATAATCCATTGAATCTGATTAGACCATTAGCATTGCGATTAAATTATATTAAGCAGTGCCCAAAAATAGCCCTCAACTATTGAAAGTAACCATGGGGACTATTTTCGGGCACTGTGTAATATCATTGCACCTGCTGCAGCCATGTTACGGCAGCAAAGTCCTTGATTATTACGCCAGAATGAGAGTATAGTTCCTAGACATGTCGGACTAGAAAACCGCAACTTTTAAATTTCCGTCGGTCTTAGTACACAGTGTAACTACAGAAGAGTCAAGTTTTAAATAGGAAAAATATTAAAACTCTTTGGTTATTTTTGTGTGCGATGCTAATGGTCTAATCAGATTCAATGAATTATGCTAAGCTATGCTAAAAGTGGTAGCGCCAGACCCGGAGATCGGCTGAATGGATTCCAAAACAGTAAAAATCAAGTTCATGTTTTAGTTGACATTGAGATATTAACTATCAGTTTCAAGAGCTTGCACTTTGAAACATTTCCAAGCCCCCACAACCCCATGGTCGTGTAAATGAATGGCCAAAAGTAATAAAAAAAGTTTCTCGTTTTTGTCTGCGTATTGTTGTTAGTTTGGTAGAAACAAATCGTTGTACATGTATTTGGTCGTTCGCGTTTTGTTTTATTATCTACCCCAGTGTGCCTGGAATTAACGTCATGGTGTTTGTACTCCACAGACGAGAAACAAATATACCATGTTTGTACTAAACTGAGAAATCGATCATTGTTTTAGCACACTGTAATTAGAAAAGATGACTTCATTACCAACATTCTCTACCCAGTCCAGACTAAATAACATCTCTCCACAGCTTCATACGAACAGCACGACTTGTTTATTTCTGCTGTTGGAACGGAAAAACATTTATTTAGGGCCAACCCCAAAATCAGTAAATGGCACACATTCTTATTCCGTCAGCAGAGTTTGGCTAATAGCTAATGGCTATGTACCTACCAACTCCAGAAAAACAAGTCCAAATCCCAAGACGTAGACTTCATTTATTTTCGCAGAGTTGTTTTTTAACATTTTCTGGAGTTCGGTGCCACGTTCCCTCCCATGTCCCAATTTTTCTGTGAGGCTTCATTAATCATTATGTACAAGTGATGGGAGTGTGTTTTAGTGTGTGTGTGTGTGTGTGAGAGAGAGAGAGTGAGAGAGAGATTTGCAGTCTGGGAGCAATGGACCACCCTCCTCCTCCTGACGGGAAGTTGTTAGTTTAACCTGACAGGAAAGAATTCGGGAAACTTGGCAGTGCGAGCCAAGGGAGAGAGAAATGTTCCCTTTCCTGCATTAACTGTTAATACACTAACCATAACTCTCTCTCTCTCGCTCGCTCGCTCTCTTTCTGTTAATGTCTCTGTAAAGATCGCATTGCACTCAATATTTCCAGAAAACACAAATTATATCACTCCCCCACCCCATTGTTTTTTGTGTGGAGACTTTTTCCCTTTTGAACCCGTGCCTGTATCAGTTACACCTGGCTGAAAGATTTCTTGGGTTTCTATCCGGGCACCCGCTTCATCACAGGTTTGATGGATGTGGGTGCAAACGGATGTGTTTCAGTTTGCTTTAGGTGATGCACTTAGCAGGCTCTGTAAGGAATGGTTGTTTCAGATGGTGCACTGAATGCAGGCAGCTTTTGCATTTCGTTTACTGTGGGCTGGCAGCATCAAATCTGTGGCCTGTGCTCCGAATAGGATCTTTACTAGATTGTTAGTACATGATTCAAGTCATTTATATAAGCTTTTGTTTAATAATTAGAATATTTAGAATAAAATTGTGCTTTACGTAATGTTATGCTAGCCATTTTTGAAATTATAACCTTATTCTTTCTTGTTTTCCTTCTCTCTTAGGGGGTAGTGTATGGAAAATGTCTGGGATATTGGATTGGATTCCTTGGGAAAGAAAGCGGAAGGTTCGAGTTGTCTGCACCCTGGGTGCACTGCTGTGCTGTTTGCAATGTAGTGTTGCATTAAGAGGTGAGTTTCTGCTGTTTTACTTAAAAAGATGAAATTAGTTATAACTAGTCCATATGGGTAAGTTGATATCTAACAAAAAATATGATGCAGAGTTGATGTACAACAATACTTTGTGTACACTAGACATTTACTGTTGCTGTGACTTACTATGCGTATACATATTATCAGTATTATGGGATCAATCCCAATTCTCTACTAAGTAAGCAACATACATAAAATGTTAACATACAACATACATACATACATAATTGTACCTAATGTAGTATTTATTCATCATGCATCACACTTTTTGTTTTTAGAAGATGTCCCAGTCTTCACAGATGAGCCTCTCTCTGTGGTACAAAAAGTGGGGGGCAGCGTGACCCTGCGCTGCAGTGCCCTGCCCAACCATGTCAACATAACCTGGCGGCTGAACGGTCGCGAGCTGCCAGCTGGGGGCGACGAGGAGCTCGGAGTGTTGGTGCAACCTGGCTCGCTGTACATCCCTACCCTTTCTAACCTCACCGTGGGCAGATACCAGTGTGTGGCCACCACCAGTGTCGGGTCTAGCGCTAGTATACCGGCCAACGTTACTGCTGCTAGTGAGTAGACCCAAATTTTTTAGGCATAAATGGATGTGGTGTGAACTTTGAAGGTTGTTGTGCTGATGAGTTTATGAGTCTTTATAGTGTGCGTGTGGTTGTGTATTGTGGTTGCGTGCCAGGCCGAGCAGTACTGGTGGTGTGTGTGTGTTTGTTCTAAGTTATTAGCAAATGGCCTCCTCCCTGTTCCTCAGTACTTTTCTCTTAATTCAGAAAGGGAGACAGAAAAAGCGAGTCAATTTTGTGAAAAATATTTGCGCAGAAACCTGAGTGCACTTTTGTGAGTTTGTATATGTAGCAGGCTCCAAAAGTCTGTCTTTTATTTAGCCAGAAGGGTTTTATTTGCCATATTTTTATTACAAAGTATGTTTTACGCATAACTGTTTGGTTAAAAGGTGGAATCGAGAAATTGTCACCCAAACTGTACAAGAGTAAAGTACGTTTTCAATCCTTCGTTATTCTGTAAGTCTGGCTTTACACTTTTGGACCTCACTGTTTGTGTAGATATGCCCATGCACCCGTGTTTGTGTGAAAGTGTGAGGAGCATTAGTTTGGCGGGGCCAGTTGAGACAGGATCCTCTGTCAAGATGAGACGCGACATGAGATTCTTGACACCATCTTTACCTCCGCGAGGCAGGCTTGCTTTACATCATCCACCCCCCAACTTCCTTCTCACAAACTTTCTACTCTTGACATTTAATGCTGGATTGCATTTCACTCCTCTCAAAGATCATTTGTTTTTTCTAAGCTCTTTTTTTGCCTCTCCCTCTTTCTTTTCTTTTACTTTGTTGTCTTTTTTTCAGCTCTCTCCTGGTGCGTTAGTTGAAGTACTGCGGGGCACACACGTGTGAGATGTAATTGATAAGGTCTATGAATCAGGATTCAAGGGTGGCTAGGGGCGCCCAGATGCTAGTTCTTAGCAGGGGCCCCAATCTCTGAAGATTCCCACATTGGCCCCTTTTTTAATTTAATGAAGACCTCCTCCCTTAGTCAGGGGGGGGGTTGGACGGTTCCACTTGGAGCGCGCTTGCGTGTGTGATCGCAGATTTACTCATGTCTCCATATTTTTAAGCTCTGCTCGTTTCTTTTTGCTCTGTGAAAGTGCTTGGCCATCCCTGGTATCTGTCTCTGTAGGAATTCTGTCTGAAGTTTGTCCCACAGGGAAGACTGTTGCATTATTTCAAACTCTCCTCAAATTCCTCCACAGACAAGCAAGACTCCCCTATTCCTAAAGCCAAGAAACATTCCTGCACTCGTTCTCTCTCTGTCTCTCTCTCTCTCTCTCTCTCTCTCTCTCTCAAACAGCTCACATATGTTTTTAATTCATAGCGTAACTAATTTTCAATAAACTCCGATTTAAAGTTATACACCCTGAGTGAAGTTATTTTTCTTGAACGTCTTTTAAAATTACACGAATAGTCTGAGAAACGCTGCTGATTCCACGTTTACTAAACTCAAACCGTGATACTGTAAAAGTCATAAACACACACACGGCTACACAGCAACAGACATAAAAATGATGAATGCCAAGCTACCATCCAGCATATATGAAAGCAAAGCCAAATGGAGTTGGAAACGTAGCTGATCTACTTTATAAATACCATTAATCCTGACAGCTCCCAGCATTCCCCGCTCTCCCGGAGATCTACAATGTACAGTACACACAAAACGCACACATCACCCTTTACCTCCTCACATGCATACAAACATAATAGAAGCATCTAAACATTTATTTTACAGTTTTTTTTCCTTGTGGTTTGACATTCCCGGCCACTGTTTTTCCATTTGTCTATTTTCTTTTTCCCTCTCTTCATCTTTTATTTTTCTTTATATGTCCGTTTCTTTATATGTCCAGTTTTATCAACAGGCAATGTTTTGCATATCATCACTGCACCTAAAAACACAACGAAAAAGTGCTGAAGAAAAGTTGAAAATGTCATATACCAAAAAATGAAATTTCATTATTTATTTACCCTCAAGTTGTTTCAAACTTGAAAAAGTTTTAAATGTTTTTGTTCTGCTGAACACAAATGAGTATATTTTGAAAAAAATCACATCTGGGGGACCATTGAATTCTATAGGATTATTTTTCTTACTATGGAAGTCAATGGTGCCCCAGATCTGCTTTATCTATTTTAGAAAAAAAACAGCATTTTCAACTTTTCTTTACCACTTTTTTTTTTGTTTTGTGCAAACAGAATTTTTACTTTTAAGTCGTTCCTGATGTATTCTTGCTTCTTGCACACATTGCACTTGTCATGGAGTGGCATATACGAAAACAATTTACACAATACAAACTGAAGCAGAATGAAGTAAAATAATCTTTCGACAGCATTTACTTTTTGTCCGTCTTGTTATTTTCGTCATTCATCACCCCTCGCACACCTTAAAGGCTCATGTGGGCAGTTGTTTTGTGGGGGCAATGTTTTGAGGTCACCTCTCTGGGAGAGTCACAAGAGGGGTTAAATTTGTGCACTTTTCAGGAATTTAGGGGAGGTGTGGGGCATTCTGGGAGAGATGGGCTGTAAAAAGACCCTGATTGATTTTGCAAATGGCTTGTCACACTGGGTTTTCCCCCAAACCCTTCTCCAGCCTGCTGTCAGCCACTTATGCTGGGTTTCTCATCTACTAAAAATTATTTTAAAACTTCAAAAATCAGATCAGGCAAGTGGTATATTTACATGTATCCAAAGCGACGGTGCATTCAATCTATACATTTATCAGTGTGTGTGTGTTTCTTGAGTAGAAACCCATGACCTTTGCATTGCTAACAGAGTGCTTTACCAGTTGAGCTACGGAAACTGTTGTAATCAAATTCAGATTATTTAAATGTTCCTCGGGTTTCATCCATCATTGTATGCGTTTTGGTTCCAGGAAGAACCTTTTTAAACTTTACCTCATTGATATTTTGGCTCGGCTTTGCCCGTCGTGCATAACTTTGAGTCTTTACAGATGCCAAGTCATATAACTGAACTCGGGAGAACAATAAAACGATTTGATTTGTTAGGGGCGAAATGAACAGTCAGGGAGAATTTGATTAAATTCGGGGGTTTTTCAGGACACTGGACAATTTTCTCTCTCTGGAAAATATTTTCCTACACAGAATGACATGCTTATGCAGACTCACGTCGGTGGAGTCTTTCTCTCTTATTGCAATCCAAACTGCTTATCCTTACATGAAACTCAAGAGGACAGATCACCTTTGGCCTTTTGACCTCATTTTAGCCTGGTCTGACTTAGGCTCAAGAAAGCCAGACTTTGTGTCTCTGTTTGTCAGAGCTATTGGATGTCTGCCCATTTGATATCCCAGGAAAATTCCTAAGCGCATATGCGCTCCAAAGCTTCTCAGTTACAAAGATACAAAGAAGCTTTCAACCTCAGAGTTCTCAAAAATGGGTCTTAGATGTGCAGCCTTTTTTAAAGCGTTTCCTATTTGAACTGATAATATAGGTAGCCTTCTGCAAAAAATGGATAGATTGAGCAGAACTTACATTTTGGCCTTTGTTAAAGTTCAAGCTACAAAGTCACATGCATTTTTTTGTTTGTTTGTTTATTAGGGCAATGCAATAACAAGAGTAACAGAGCAAATGTTAAAGGAAAACATCACCGTTTTTCAATATTTTACTATGTTCTTACCTCAACTTAGATAAATTAATACATACCTATCTTTTTTTTCAATGCGTGCACTTCACCTTTGTACAGCGCGTCGTGAATGTGTTAGCATTTAGCCTAGCCCCATTCATTCCTTAGGATCCAAACAGGGATGAATTTAGAAGCCACCAAACACTTCCATGTTTTCCCTATTTAAAGACTGTTTCATGAGTAGTTACATGAGTAAGTATGGTGGCACAAAATAAAACATGTTTTTTTAAGCAGATAAAAAATGAGAACTACATTGTATGGTGGAAGAGCACTTTTTGCAGCACTTCAACCTCGGCGTGCAGTAACATCCTCACTCCTGACTACTCCCCCTCTCGTGCAAATTTCCCTTAATATTATTTAAGTGCTGCAAAAAGTGCTCTTCCACCATACAATATAGTTCTCATTTTTATCTGCTTAAAAAATTGCCCCCTTTTTTGTTTTGTGCCACCATACTTACTCGTGTAACTACTCATGTAACAGTCTTTAAATGGTGTTTAATGGCTTCTAAATTCATCCCTGTTTGGATCCTAAGGAATGAATGGGGCTAAGCTAAATGCTAACACGTTCATGACGTGCTGTACAAAGATTAAATGCATGCATTGAAAAAAGATAGGTATGTATTAATTCATCTAAGCTGAGGTAAGAAGATAGTAAAATATTGAAAAACTGTGGTGTTTTCCTTTAAACTGTATGTTCGAGAAACTGAATTTTGTTTATGTTATTTATATGTTTCTCATGTGTTTGAATACAGAGCTGCGAGATTTTGAGCCAGATGACCAGCAGGAGATCGAGGTAGATGAAGGAAACACAGCAGTGATCGAGTGTCATCTACCTGAAAGCCAACCTAAAGCTCAGGTCCGCTACAGTGTCAAACAGGAGTGGCTAGAGACATCTAAAGGTACTTTCACATTTTAAACTAGGTCTCATTGCTCTCTACAAATATGCAACCCTGCCTCAGTAAATCACAAAACAGTGACTTGAGCTTGGTTTTCATTTTTCTATATAATGTGAAAATATAACCTTAATATCTTATCGACTGAGTAAGGTCATGTCAAAGATTGAAATTAAAGTGAAATCAAATTTGAGATTATTATTAGATTATGAAACTTTAGCAGGGCAACAGTTTAAAGATTTAGGAGATTCTTGCAAGTTAGATTTTATAAACATGTATAAAGCTAGCTGTCTAAATATCCAATTTAATAGCACAGGCATTTGGAGGTAACACTATCGCCCCCTTGAGTAGTGAGGTTCGCTGGCGCCACAGTAACGTAAGAACACAAGTATGTACAACGGGACCACACGCTTGCAAAGTGTCGGCCAAGCATTTTAAAGTATTTTTCTACCCTTCTGTCTCTCCGTGGCTGAAATCTAAGAACCGTTTCATGTGAGCTTTCTAACAAGCCACAGAATTACAATTCAAAAACGTTTCTCTTTATTTGTTTCTGTCATTTTAAAGAGCACACTGGCTGGTTCTGGTATGTGGTGTTAGATGGCGCTTGTCTTTTTGAGAATCAGGTCTTCAGTGCTGTCTGGTCTTGTCCACTCAAGGCGTCGTGTTTTAGCACGGTTGTCTTTTGTGTCTCACTGTTTAAATTATCAGTTTAATGATGATCACAGCTTTGATTTAAGCAATTGAAAAGGTTAGTTTCGCACGAAACACAAAATTATGCCTGTAGGAGACACATGTGTGACGCTACCTGTGAAATCTCACAATGGAATTATAGGATTAGGAGCATCAAAGTCAATATTAAAGATATCAAGGTTATAATTTTACATAATGTTTCTTTTGTAGAAAACAGTAAATTGCAAAGTCTGACTTCAAACAACCTGTTATCAATGTTATAATCTTCTGTTCTCTGATTGTCTCCTAGGAAATTACCTCATCCTGCCGTCAGGAAACCTTCAGATAGCCAATGCTACGCAGGACGATGAGGGTCCCTATAAATGTGCCGCCTACAACCCTGTCACCCAGGAAGTAAAAACCTCCACCTCTACCGATCGTCTACGGATACGACGTACGTACACAAGGCATACAAAAGCAAACTTGTGCAGTCAGTATGTCAGTTGCGTAACATGTATTCTGTCTGACACACTCCAGGTTCGACATCCGAGGCTGCACGCATCATCTATCCGCCGGCATCCCGGTCCATAATGGTGAACAAAGGCCAGCGGCTTGTGCTCGAGTGCGTGGCCAGTGGCATTCCCACACCACAGGTCACATGGGCAAAGGATGGCCTGGACTTGCGAAATCATAACAACACACAATTTCTGCTTAGCAACCTGCTGATTGACACGGCAAGCGAGAGCGATTCGGGCACGTACGTGTGTCACGCTGACAACGGCATCGGCTCGGCTAACTCCGCTACCGTGCGGTACGACGTACAGGTGTTTGGTGAGTATTATTACTAAAGAGCAGAGTTGTTTTAGGTTTTTTAGTATTCAAAATAGTTTGAATAATCTTATATATAGTATTTGTTAATTTATTTATAATTATTTTTTAAGTTATTTTTTTATAATTTTCTATTAGAATTTGTCATTTATTAGTTTTATAATTTTTATTAATTTTAGATCTGTGCAATGATTAATCGCAATTAATCGCATATAAAATAAAAGTGATTGTTGCATAATATATGAGTGTGTGCTGTGTGTTATTATTATGTATATATAAATACACACACATTCGTGTTTGTATTTAAGAAACATGTACATGTACATGTTTATATAAATTTATTTATATATTCTTTATAATATATATACATTTAAAAAATATATATATAAATAAAAAAAATCTGAAATGAATATATGTGTGTGGGTAAATATACATAATAATAACACACAGTACACACACATATAATATGAAAAAATTACTTTTATTTTGTATGCGATTAATCGCGATAAATCTTTGCCCAGCACTAATTTTAGTTAAAGGTTGGTTTTATTTCATTTAATAATTGTAATGCCTGAGCTTAAAATCATTTCAGTTTATTTCTAGGGCAACATTTCTAATTTTCATCCACTTTTTAACTATGATTTTTTATTTTTAGTTTATGAACTAATATTTAGGCCTATATTTTGTTTACTTTCAATTAACTGACATGATTTTTACAGTTTCAGTCTTGGTTAACAATAAAAACACTGCCATACAGACAAATTTTCAGTGAAACGTGGCGTCTTCATGCATCGACAACCATATAACTGCACCAGTATCTGTCTACGTTTAAAACTTGCGGTCGTAAAAACATTTGTGTTTGTTGTGACTGGTGAGGTGGCCCCCAAATAAGAACACCTCCTGGCTAGCGGCCCCCATGTAATCTCAATTAGAGCCCCCTGCTGTAGTTATGGAAAAATAATGTGTGTGGTGGCAACATTTCAATTTCCAGTCATTTTGAGGTAATAAGCATCCGAAATGAGCCCACAGTACATTAAGCGAACAGAAAGAGTACGTGTGTTCGCGGGATTGAGCTTGGGAGACATTGATGAGGTTGTTTTTGCGGGCCTGCAGCTGTGATTAATTTCGCCAGTCTTGCTGCTGCTCTAATGAGCTCGAGCTGATTCAATACCAGCCAACCATCAAGTTTTGGGAGAAGAAAAACCCAGTCGCTTCCAGACTCCTCCAGACTTCACAAACAGCACTTGTGGAGATGCACTAACGTGCCGTGCACGCTAAACTGTCAGCGTGCGTGTTGATTTATGCTATTCAGCTTGCACATATCGGCTGATGCTTGACAGACACGCTGACATCCTTGCAACTTAATGTTTTGACATGAGATTCCCTTCTTGTTTTGTCAGAGCCCCCACAGGTGCGTGTCGAGCTGCAGCAACAAGATGTGGCGTGGGGCGACACGGTGCGTTTCAGCTGTCAGGTGAGGGGCAAACCCACGCCCACTGTGGTGTGGCTCCACAACGCTCAGCCCGTGAGCCCATCGGCGAGGCATCGAGTGTCGTCGCAGGTGCTACGTGTGCTGAATGTTGGGCCGCAGGACGACGGCGTGTACCAGTGCATGGCGGAGAATGGCGTGGGGAGTTCCCAGGCCGCTACGAGACTCCTTACTGTCCCGACAGGTATGCAACACTTTAGGGGAATAATATACTAGTAGATTTAGGTTTCCTGTTAGTTGAGTTAGCAGTTTTTGCTCATTGGCGTATTATCAGACAAGCTGTTTTTATTAAAGGGACACTCCACTTTTTTTGAAAATATGCTCATTTTCCAGCTTCCCTAGAGTTAAACATTTGATTTTTACCGTTTTGAAATCCATTCAGCCGATCTCCGGGTCTGGCGCTACCACTTTTAGCATAATTTAGAATAATCCATTGAATCTGATTAGAGCATTAGCATCGCGCTCAAAAATAACCAAAGAGTTTCAATATAGCCCAATTCTGTAGTTAGATTGTGTACTAAGACCACCGGAAAAGAAAAAAAATTGATTTTCTAGACCGATATGGCTAGGAACTATACACTTATTCTGACGTAATAATCAGTGACTTTGCTTATGTAACATGGCTGCAGCAGGTGTAGTGATATTACGCACTGCCCGAAAATAGTCCCCATGGTTACTTTCAATAGCAGGGGACTATTTTCGGGCAGTGCATAATATCACTACTAATAATCTCTTTAAATATACAATGTGACACTGCCTCTGAAAATCCAGCTTATGTTGATTTTACCATCCCTAACTTTAGTGCCTTCACGGTCCGGTAAGCTACCCATGATTCGACCAATGAGCCCAGACAAGGTCTTGCGGGAACAGCCACCATTGAAGCCTATGGCCACCAGTGCAATGCTGCCTCTCGACTGCTCCGAGATCAGAGTGTCACTTGCCGATGCTCCAATTATCCTGAGCCAGCCACGCACGGGAAAGGCCGACTTCTATGAACTCACCTGGAAACCACGTCATGATGGAGGAGCACCTGTGCTGGAATATGTCATAAAATACAGAAAGGTACAGCAGCACAGTATTCCAAATGCCACCTTGTGATGGTTTAAATAGTTGTGCTTGTCAAGATAAAAGCATTTCTAATGTGACACAGTCTGTGAATATAGGCTAAAGTTTCATAATTTAAAAGCGAGATAAGGAGCAATCATTGACTTTTTACATAAAGGCGGGGTGCATGATCTCTGAAAGCCAATGTTACCTAAACAAACACGCCCCTACCCCAATTTAATCTGGACCTTCTTTTGATAGACCCGCCCCACACATACGCAACCCAGGCAACAATGTCAGTTAGCAGACACGCCCCTTACTGCTGATTGGCTACAAGTGTGTTTTGGTACTCGGCCCAACTCCCTTTTCCAGTGTTTTTCAAAAATCATACACCCCGCCTTTAATTAAAATTTTTGACAAGACCTTACTCATTCAGCATTAAAGATATAAAGGTTATATTTTCACAGAATGTGTTCAGTAAATCATAAAAATTGTATTGTCTCTCACAGGCTGGAGAATCTCCTGGTGAGTGGATCACAAGCAGTATTTCGGGCTCCCAGCACAAGCTGACTTTGACTAAACTACAGCCCACCAGTCTCTATGAAGTGGAGATGGCCGCTAGGAACTGCGCTGGACTCGGGCAGCCCGCCATGATGACTTTCAGAACAGGCAAATGTACGCAAACATACAGCTTAGGATTTGTGCAAAATGAGTTGTGTATGTAAGGGTTAAAGACCAGCTGACTTAAAGACAGGGTCCATGATCTCTGAAAGCCATTGTAGACATTTGAAATCACCTAAACAAACACGCCCCACACATACGCAACCCAGGCATCAATGTCAGTTAGTAGACACCCCTTTTACTGCTGATTGGCTACAAGTGTGTTTTGGTAGTCGCCCCGACTCCGTTTTCCAAAGGGTTTTTCAGAAATCGTGCGCTCCGCCTTTAACATTATCCCACTTATTTCATGCCTCCCCAATTTTCCTGATTGTCATAATTGACCAATTAAAGTCAGGTGACCCAGAGAGACATGTAATAAATCAATTGAATGCTCAGGTCCTTATTTAGCGCCAGTGTTTTTATTTAAGTAAAGTGAGTTATTAAAGGCTGCTTTCATTTTCATCAGGGAGAAAAGGAGGACCTATAGGGGCTCCAAAAACACCAGTGGTGCCACCCCGGCTCTCGCGTGAGTATTCATTTGTGCCATATTTATTACAATAATAATAATAGTATGTTTACTTTGTTGCTTTAGTACTAACCTCTTGAAGGTACTTTGTACTATATACAGCAAACTTATCATAATAATAATTTTATACACTAATAGTTGATTTTAGCATTATGCTAACATGACTGTTTTCTTGATTCCTTTCAATCTTAAAACAAGGATGAGATTACAGTAAGTTTGTTATGTGTTGCTGTACTTGAATGTGCGTGTCTTGTGTGCATGCATACACACTCTCACCGCTGGTCTTGATTGTATTTAATTACTTTATAACAACCTTAATTTGTTATTTACAGCTCCGGAAGCACCAGACAGGCCTACGGTCTCCATGGCGACAGAGACCTCAGCTTACGTGACGTGGATACCTCGCGGGAACCGCGGATTCCCCATCCAGTCATTCCGTGTGGAGTACAAGAAACTACGTAAAGGGGGTGGAGACTGGGAAGCGGCTGTGGATAACATCCCACCATCCCGCCTCTCAGTCGAAATCGCGAGCTTGGAGAAAGGCGAGTATTATTTTAGCTATGTATTATTGCCCGACTGTTCTCATGATTTTAAACTTTTTTTATTAAAGTGAACTTTAATTACTTACAAACAAACAAATGTGACAAAGTAAATGTTTATCAGGTTTTTTACTTATTCCTTCGCAATATCTTGCAGGCACATCATACAAATTCAGAGTTTTGGCTGTTAATGTGTTGGGAGCGAGTCCACCCAGTGCTCCCTCTAAAGCTTACACAGTAGTGGGCAGCGGGCCACCAAACCGACGTCCTGTTGACGGACCCTACATCACATACAACGAAGCCATTAACGAGACCACCGTTATCCTCAAGTGGACGGTAAGTGCTGTCTTTTTTTTAACTTTTTTTTACCTAGCTACCTCACCTGTTGCGTGGTCAAATTCATATTATGTGGTTTTAATGATTATTACTTGTTGTTTTTACAGTACACACCAGTAAATAACACTCCTATTTATGGCTTCTACATCTTCTATCGACCCACCGACAGCGACAATGATAGTGACTACAAAAAGGATGTAGTGGAAGGTGAAACAACTTGACTAACCCATTATCTATTTAAATATTGAAATATTTTGTGTATCGTTATTCACATTGAACATATACGAATAAGGGGTGTAAAATGTAATGTTTTGGGGTTTTGTGTAGGTGACCGATATTGGCACTCCATTACGGACCTGCAGCCCGAAACGGCTTACGACATTAAGATGCAGTGTTTCAATGAAGGAGGAGAGAGCGAGTTTGGAAATGTTGTCATCTTGGAAACTAAAGGTTTGTATTCTTAATCTATAAACCACTTCTTAACCTACAGAGATCTCTAGATTCTGATGTGGCATGGATATTAACCAGTAACATCTGTGTGTACTTACAGCACGCCCTCACCAGAGGACCACACCTCCCGAAACATCATCCTCCAGACCTGACCATCTTGGAAACCCTGTGCCACGGCCTGGTGATCTGCCTTACCTCATTGTGGGCGTGGTGCTAGGGGCGTTTGTTTTCATCATCGTGGCTTTCATCCCAATCTGTCTGTGGAGAGTTTGGGCCAAACAAAGTGAGTTTAACAACCGAAACATGCAAAGTAGTTAAAGATCTAACTGTTTTGTATTGTCAGTCTTAGTCACTGAAAAAGTGTCTAAATGTACACACATGGGTATCTTTGGAGATGATTGTAATTTGGGATTTTTCTTCATTTTAGAACAAACCCTCGATATGCGCTTCCCAACTTTGGCACCTACAGTTTCTCCATGCCAGTACACCATGGTACCACTGCAAGGTTTGGCTCTTGGTCGGCCCTGTGGGGTAGACCCCAACTTGGCACATGCCCACACCATCTATGCTCCTAAAGGAGAATATATTCCTAATGGGAAACACACTATGCAACCCCTACCTGGAGTTAACCAGGTAAGAAAGTGGGATATCTAATCTGTATTAAACAACAAAAGTATTCAAATGACCCTTACTGATATTCATTAAACCCTTGACTCTTGTAGGAGGATGCTGGCTATGAGTATGAGAGTGATGCTTTGTTGCCTCAGAAACATCCCAATACACAATCGCATATCAACATTTACTGTAATGGGTAAGAATTTATTTTGTTTTTTAAGCGACTCTTAAATTTGTGAATGAATTTGAAACAGAAGTGTGTACTTATAAGTCATTTTGGTTGTTCATAGGGTACCTGGCTGTCCTGAAGTGGGTTGCTGTGAGAGTGGTGACTCCCCATTGCAGGTCATCAGCTCATCTGATCCTCCACAAAATCCTGACTCTGTGGAGGACAATCACCTTTATACTGAAGCAGTTCACATGGAAGTGGAAATGCCTGCAGGTGTGTATAGTTATTTTAAGGTGCTGTTAAATGTATTTTCCTAGGCATAGATAAATTAAAAGAGTTCTGTACATGGTTATGACATATCGGGAGCCTCACACTATTGTTTCCTCCTCATGTAAACCTCGTGCATGCAAAAGACCGCTGAAAAACAGACCAAACTCAACAACATAACACCGACTGTGTAAACTAAGGTGACCAGACATCCCCGTTTTTTTGGTGTTCTGTCCCCGTTTTACAGCACGTCCAAAAAACAACCAGCAAGTACACTGAAAAATCCAATCATTAACGTTTGGAGTACCAGACGGAGCAATCATGTAATGATTATTTTCACCAGCAGAGGGGGTTGCAAGCCACACTGATTACTTGATCGCAGGTCACTGCTTTAGCGAAGAATTTACTACGAGACATGAGAAAGCCTCATCAAGTTATCATCAATCGAGTTATCATAAGATATGAAAACAGTCAAAATTATGGGGGGTTAAGGTACTGAAGTAACTACTCATGTTAAATTAAATTAATAAACCGATGAAGTGAACTGATGGTAGAGCATGGTACGGAGCATTTCTTATTATTCTTTCTGTTCTTCACGTTTACAATGCTATGAAATCAGCTGAAGTACGTTAGCACTTTTGAAGTCAATTTGATGAGGTATGTCATATATGTGCATTGTATTAAAGAAAATGGAAAAAAATAGATTTAGGCTACAGAAATTGTTCAGTTAATTTAATTGGAAACACTGCAAAAAAACAACTTTTTACTTAATTTTTTTTCTTGTTTTCATTTAAAATATGAAAAAATCTTAAATCAGGATGCATTTTCTTAATTAGCTTAATGACATAAGAAAACAAGTCTAGTTTTTAGACCAAAAAATCAAATTTATGCTTAAAACAAGCAAAAAATATCACTTAATTCAAGAATAATTTTCTCGCAAAAAATCTGCCAAAGGGGTAAGAAAATTATTCTTGAAAATTATTCTTCTATTAAGTGATATTTTTTTTGCTTGTTTTAAGCATAAATTCACTTACATTTGATATTTTTTGTCTTAAAGCTAGATTTTTTCTTAGGTGATTTTGCATCTTGATTTATGAATTTTTAGATATTTGTACTGTAAACAAGACAAAAATACTAAGTATGAAAGTATTTTTTTGTTGTTGTTGCAGTTAACCCACAACAATAAAAAGATATAAACGTTTTGTCCCCATTTTTAATTCATAGATTACAACAAATGAGTTTTTAATCATATTTTGATCCTTAAACTAGGAAATGTCCACGGTTTTCATTTTAAAAATCTGGTCACCTTAGTGTAAACTCTGCTAAGAAAGAATCAATAACAACAGTCCTTTCAGAGTAATTTATTTCTGATTACAAGCAAAATAAACAACAAGTAGATTACCTTAGTTCAAATCATAGCTAAAGCGTATAAACAACACTGAGCTAAAATGTGTACTATGTATACAATATTACCTGCAAACCGGCTGCCAAACCTCCCTTCACCTAGCGGTGATCCATGATCGCCATCTCTCCTTGTCGTTAGGAAACCAAAACATTTGTTATTTTTGACGAGGTGTTTGTTTCAGAGTTAATTTTAGCCGCTAAGTTAGTCAGACCATTAAACAAACAGAACCCGGAAGTAAAGTTTCGACCTCACGCGTAACCGCGACAACGCATGTGCGTCCGATGAAACCTTATTTAAGAGAATTAAGCAGTGCTGAAACCGTCAGATATTTTAAGTGTTATTGTTTTGAGTCTCAGAAATACCATAATACAGTTCACAGTATATATAACAGTGCATTTTCTGTTATCCTCTCCACAGACTTTTCCCAGTCAACTGCAGCTGATACAGGCATGAATGGGTTTCTTCAAAATGCTGAGCAACCGGAACTTAGAACAACTTTGAACTTAAGGCGACTTGAAGAACCAGGGACACATGATCTTAAAGATGGATAAAACGCTCAAAAAATAAAGAAAAACAGAGAAAATATTTATTTTTGTATAACAGATGCTATATTTATATATTTATGTCTTTGTACATAGTATAGTTTTTTTTACTGTGTGTATATATAGGTTTTTATTTCAGATGTTACACGTTTTTGGTGTGTTTGTCGGTCATCAGCTAGACATTGATGAACATTTTCATAAGCATGCTATAAAAATTATCCTGTATTAAGTTTCAGATTTCCCACTGACAAGATTGTGTTGATGTTGGAAGTACAGCTAGTGGAAAATGTTATGCTTTTAGAGCATAACACACCAATCATTACATTGTAATGCGTAGAGATTCGAGACAGATAACTGTTTAAAAACACTTTGCATCAAAAGTATTTGTAGAATGTGTACACAACTTATACCTTTATGCATAGGTATTTTATGCACAGTATACCCACATGTTTTATGATTTTATAGCATGTAAATGCTACTGTAAGGTTACAAGATACGCCATTTCCGAAATGTCTGATTGTAACTTTTTTACAGGGGTTTCCTCAATTTAAGTAAGCCATTATGAGTGATTGTGTTTTTATAGCTTTGTATATATTACTAAAAATTATATATGTTCATCATTAACAAAAATAAGGAATATATGCAAAGTATATGCATTCTGTGTGTAGTAATATTGACTGAGAAAGAGACCATATATTGTAGGTATTTATTTTTTCAGTATTTGAAAGATTGTTCAAATGGGCACGCCTACAATATCCAGATTTCTGTGTTGTAAACTGAGTTGTAGTCAAACTTGTATAGTTAAATCTCTAATAGATTTTACTGTTGGAGACCTGCAAATCACCTGCATCAGTATTATTTTCCCATTGTAATAAACACAAAACATGAAGGAAAAGAACAATCTCCAACATTATCTAGAAGTGTAGCTCTTTGGTTACATGGATTGAGCACTATTGCTTGTAAATAAAGCTAAAGAAAATCATATTTTCTTGTTGTCATTCTAGTCTTTTATGTTGTGTATTTAATAATAATTAAGTAAATGTGAAATGTAAACAATTGTGCTAGGAAAATCAATGTAATGTTTTTATGGAAATAACTGGAGTGAAACATTTAATATTTGCTGAAATTACTTTTGATCTTGTCTATTACTACACATGAATTGTGAAATGCCAGTAAACATACAAAATAAACAACACAAACAAAAAAATGCTAGAACCCAACACAAGTCACTGCTGACCCTGCATAAAACAAAAATACCTGATATAAATAAAATATGGTGCAAATTATTTCTTAAAAATCAAATGCAAGACCCAAAGCTACAACTTAAAATTTGAATTAAACAAAACATGTTAAATTATACGATGTAGTGCTGTTGGATAGCTTTATTTTTCTGAGGTTTAATTACACAGAATATATAATAAATTAATGTATTTTTGTAATTAAACCACGCCCCCCCCCTGACACCACCTCAGGGCAACCCATGGGGCCACGGGCCCCAGGTTGAGAAACACTGGCTTTAAGAAAGCTTAGTCAAAAAAAATGTACTGACATCTGGTGGATTTACCATGCTAAAACAATCAGAAATCTAAAAAACCCTAGCATGCTCCTTATGACCATCAACCACAATGGGAGACCAAACCAAACACATCTATTATTAGATTAGATAGAAACTTTAATTTTTTACAAGTATCTACAGACAATGCAAGCTTTTTATAAATAATTAATTTTTTCCTGGAATGATAAGATAAAGTTAAAGAGATAAAAAGAAAAGATTTTTTACATGGGAGAAATAACACATACTTTACAAAATGGATAAAAAATATCTACATTAGCATTAAATGCAAAGTTATAATCGTTTTTGCTGTGGCATTTAATACCCATTCACTTTTGTCGCTACATAATAAAAGTTAGTAATTTTCTCTTAAATAAAGATGGCTGTTCTTAAAAAAATAACATGAAACAAGTTATACATTATGCAAAAGCATGACAGTATCAGTAAGAAAACCTAAACAAAGTAAATAGACCAACAGCCAGTAGACAGAACATGTAACGTCTGATAGATTTTTGCTGAGAACGATTTACACTTTAGTCTTTAAAATTAGTCTGAAAGTGTTTTTTAAATGGTACAGCCTTAAACAGCAGAGGTCCCATCATGTCCCAAAATATGACTGATGTTGTGGGCTGGGCGATTAGACTGTTTATTTGAGTCTGATGAAGTAGTGTTTGCAAGGGACAACAATGGGGACATTGGCATAGATGAGCCATCTGGAGGCATTGCTGTGGCAATTTCAGGAAACAAAGAGGTCAAGTTGAAGTTAGACAAATGAGGTGTGATACCTGATGAGTTTGCAATTGGCATAGGTGTTATTTCTGTGAGAAGAGGGAAGCTAGCCTGTGCAAACCCTACAGGTCTGGGGGGAGAAAGAATAGAACCGAAGCGATTGTTCAGAGGTGCACTCGCGGTCTTGTCGGTGCTTGGACTAGTAAACATCTGATTGGGGAAATACTGTAAAGGAATCTCACTTGGAAGGCTTGGATGAGCAGGGGAATATGAGGGATAAAACGAAGGCAGAGTGTTTTGGGGTTCCACAGGAAGGAGGGCTGGGGTGCGAGAGGCACTGGGCTGTGTGACTGGTGGGATGAAAGACGCATTGGCATTAATGGGAGGTGGTGGGTTCATTCCTCCATCAATGAAAGAAAAGCCAAAATTCTGGGCGAGATGTTGCTCAGACACCAAATTGTTTTCACTGCTGACCTGTGCACCATCTGCCATAAAACGCACAATGCTACTTCGCCTAGCTTCACTTCCTGTTTGTGTACGACCAATGAGCACTCCTCCACCCGATGGAAGAGGGAGGGAGCTTTCTGGTTCAAAGGGATTTTCAGGTCTCAAGTTGCCTGTCCGAGTTCGATCTCCTGGACGGATCTTTGTGTTTTGTGGATCTGGTCCAATGTGGTGGGGACGCTGACTAACAGCTGAGAGTGACCTGGCTGAGCCTTGAGTGTGTCCTGTGTCTGAACTGCTATGTGGTGTAGGAGGATGGAGTGGACCTGCTCTAATAGGTGGACCATGCAAATTTCCGCTCACTTGAGAAAGGTGGCCTTTGTTATTATCTCCTAGACGTATGGGAGCAGATTTCTGTGCTGGGTGTAAATTGGGACTAGAAGATTTAGCTTGAAGCTCTCCGGCAGAAGTCACACAGTTGTATTCTATATTCCCTGAGGTACAACTCTGTGCTGTCCTTTGGTGCCCATTTTGCTCAGGAATATGTGGTGCCAAAAGACTTTGCATAAAGCTTTGGTGACATCCTTCTTGATTTCTTGTCAATCCTGCTCCAATGTGCAAACCTTGAGCAGTAGGATGTGGACCTGAATATGTCCCACGTGAACGCCCATCTCCTGTGGGTCCACTACTCATTCTGAATCCTGCTTGTGACTGAGGACCTCTCTGGATTTGGGGAACAGATTTGCTGGTGGACATGTCACCACTTCGAGACACTTGCACTTCAAAGTTACTTAGCTGATGTCCACTAACCAGAGCCTTAAAAGGTCCACAATCTGGTATTCGCTGTGTGTCTGTGGTATTGACATGATCAGGGGGTAGCCTACTCTGAGAATTATGAGCAATATTTCCTTTACCACGTGATGAATCTACATAGACTCGTAATTCTGACTGGTCCTGTGCATTGTTTCGGGGTGCTTGCAAATGCACCCCCATACGTTGCTCACCAGTAGCAGGAGCTTTCCCTATAAGAGCCTCTGCTGAATAACTAGAAAGACGATGACGCTCCTGACGCGAAGGAGTGCAAACAAGATCTGAAGAGCGAGAAACAGAATTGCTTGCCTGGGAGGTCAACTGCTGCTCCATTGAACGAGAAACCATTAGTCTTTGCAAAGCTCCATGGTCCTGACCAGGTGTACGCTCTGGCTGACCTAAGCGATTATTTTGATGTGCCCTTTGACCTGCCTGTTGTGCCTCACAATTTTTGTCCTGTCTAGCCCCAAAGTGCTGCTGCTGAATTTGTTGCTGAAGATGCTGATGACGTGAATGTGAATTCTGTGGTGGCAATTGCTGTTGTTGGTGTGACTGTTGCTGAATCTGTTGTGCTTTTTGTTGCTGTGACTGCTGCTGTTGATGGTGCTGCTGGGACTGTTGCTGCTGATGCTGTTGTTGGTGTTGCTGGGGAGGCTGTTGTTGATGTTGCTGCTGCATGCCACTCTTTTCCAAATGGTGTTGCTTTTGCAAATTAACAGTGGGTCCTGTCTGCCCACCACGCACCACTCCTCTTTTTTTATGTACATGCTGCTCTTGTAGTAGGGTTCTTTGATGAATACTATGGATCTGAGATTCTGGTGGTGTCAGGTGATGCTGTAGCTGATAAAGGTGCCTTTGGTCTTGCTGTTGTTGATGTTTGAGATAGGGGTTTCCACCCAAATTCTGTCCAGACTGTGAAGTGTTATGTTGTGCATGGCCTTGTTGTAAATGCACCACACTTGGCTGAGTGTGTTCATGTACAGGCACCTGAGTAGAGCAGTGTCCCTCAATAGGCCTAAGAACACTGCTCATGAAAGTATTTCCAGAAAACAAAGGCCCAACACCATCGGGGTGATTTCTTGTCATAATTGCAGAAGTACTTGAGGGCATCTGACTAACCATCATTTGGACATTATCTGTAGCTTTAATATCTACTCTTGAAACATTTCCTGCTGGGCATGGCTTTGAACGCTTACTTGGAAGCATAAGATCATCTTGGGCAGACCTTTTTGACATGTCCTTTTGATGACGCTCAACCATTCCAACACCAACATGAGCATTCTTCAAAGGTGCATATTCATTAGGTTGTGATGGGCCAGAACAGGTTGGAGGAACTTGAGATGAAGACTGAGGCACCATAACGGTAGCGACCCCTGATGATGGAACAGAGACCTGCTGTACAAGATTAGGAGATCCTGGATAAGGCTGGCTGGAGCTTGGTCTGATGAGGTTGTTTACATTAAGGCTAGTGACAGCACTAGGTTGAGACTGCGAGTAAGCTATGCTCTGTGAATGTCTGATGCCAGAGGTGCTGCTGACCAAAGGCTCAACTGGTGGACCTCGTCCAGAGACCTGAGATGAAGCTTTTGACATGGGTAAATCAGGCTGCCTTGTCATTTTAACCTGTTGATCATTCATGTTCTCCTTGGTAGAAGGGGTTGGCTGCATTTTTGGAAGGTCCCACCCTGCAGCAACAGTATTTGTTGGATTATCAACACTGCAACCAGCAGCCCTCTTGCCTGGGCTCTCTTGTTCAAATATGGCCCTTGCAGCCATTGCTAATATTTCTGCCTGCTCAGAAGTAAAAGAGAATGAACCAAAGGTACTTGAAGAGGCACTAATGTTGTGACCTGCTGGGAGCAATGATGCAACAGAAAACCCTCTGCCCCCCGAACCTCCTGCCATAGGTGAATCAGTCTGTCTACTGGTTCCCAGAGAAGGCTCATAGGAATCGTTTTCTAATGTACATTCCTGTTGTGAATGTACAGCAATCTCTTTTTGAGCAAAGGCACCTACTTCTGTCACAATCTTCTCTGTGACACCACTGGATTGTCCATCTTTGCTAGAATGTGTGTTCATATTTGATTCTGTCAACTTGAAGTCTGAAGTTCCATGGTTAGTTGATGTCATTGATATATTCATTGTAGGTGTCTTTTTTGGAGACTTGAATGGATCTGAAATCCCAGATGTTGAAGCATGAATTGGTTGAGATGACAAAGAAGAGTTTGAACCAGACATTGAAGGGATACTAGATGTCGTCTGAACTGGAGGAGAGTCAGTCACCTCTTTCCTCCTAGCAAACTTGACTTGAATTTGTGAAATGCTCTGACTTGGCATGATAGAAACCACTGGTCGGGTTGTTAAATCAGCAGTAATATTCAACTGTCTACTGGGTGTGGACATATCACCTGATACTGGGGGCTGACTAAGTCCTGAATTAACAGATTTAACTATTGAATTTGTTTGGGTAGAGCTAACAGTGGTTAGTGGAGTGGATTTCTCTGCTAAACTGGGCCCTGAATTTGATGATCTGCCTTCATTACTGGTGCAAACATTGCTGGCAATCTCCTTATTCTTACTAACAGTTTCTCTACAAAATGGCACACTGGAAGAGGAGTTAACATGAACTTTTGATGTAGCAAGTGATGCTGTAACCACATCCACAGTGCTACATTGTGAAGAGAGAGCAATACTAACACCTGAACAATTAGGATTGGAACCACTATCTGAAGTAAGTATCTTTTTACTGAAGCTGTCAGAATTTTTAGAAATAACTATGCTACCTTGAGTAGAACTTGGTAAACTAACACTGCTAACTGTTACACTGTCATGCACAGGGACAATGTCAATAGATTTTGTTGTAGTCTTAGACCCATTCCCTGAAGGCGAGACAGAACTCTCTTTCGATTTTTCACTAATGCTTTCAGAACTACTGCTTGCTAAACTAACACTGATTGGAGTAGGTGCATTTGAAGGGTTAATTTCCTGACAAAGTGAATCTTTCTCTAAAGAATTTGATAAATTAACACCCGTTGCTTTAGTGGACAAAGTAGTATTTGAAACAAGTGCTTTATTTTTTAAAGCAATTTTACCCACATTTTGTCCAGGTTTAGGTTCTTTTCGTTTAACTAATCTGGTTCTCCTGATTTTGTTTTGTTTGGTTTGATTTTTAGAGATTACACTGCCATTCTTTGGCAGGATTTTAATTGTACCGCCAGCAGCATTTGATGGTACAGGAAGAGAGGGGGGAATACTTGTTTCACTACATGTGCTGACATCTGAACCACACACTGAGAGAGAAGGTTGCACAGTAGTGTACGAGGGTGGAGTGATGGTGTATATTTGTAAATTGCTTTGACTTGAAACCTTAGCTATGCTCTGACTAAGACTGGTTAAAGCCCCCAAGCATTTCATTGCAACATTAGAGTTAGGTTCTTCACAGGCAGGTTGAAGGATTTGAGTCACACTTTGACCAGACTGTGAGTTCCCCTTTTCCAGTGGCTTTGTTGGTTGCAAAACATAAACCTGTCCATTCACAGTGATAGTCTGAGGTGCTTGTGATTGCAATTGCGTTGAAGGCCGTGGAAGAATGTTCACCAACTGTTTTGGCCCAGCTGCCTGCATGCTGATTGTACATGTAGTATTCGAAGTGGTCATCTGACTGGCTAAATTTTGGGATGCAGTTGACACAATGGCAGTGGTTTGACTTTGTTGTGTAGGTGTCAAAGTAGGTGCCTGAATTATGACAATGTGCTGGCAGGGTGTCTGACTAGTAATATCGTCTCTGAGAACCTGTGATGTTGGACATGAACTTCCCTGTTGCAAAATTACAACATGCGAGTTATTTTGCGAAGAGGTGGTCACAGCAACTGGTGTTTCATCAGAATTCACCTGCAATACCTGCATTGTCTGCAATACTGGCAGTGTGGCAGCTTGAGGTTGAGGCACAAAGGCAGGCTGTGTTGGTGGATTAATGATTGGCTGAGCCTGAGGCACCACACTGAGATGCAGCTGAGGCACAACGGCAGACTGGGCATGGGGCACTACTGTAGATTGGCAATGAGGCTGGGATGGCATAGCAGGCTGAACCGGAGGTTTAGGTTGTATGGTGGGGTTTGAGCTGGGCTGAGGTTTTGGTAATAGTGCAGGTTGAGCTCGAACAGCTGACTGTGAATGAGTCAACTGGGCTGGCTGTAGTTCAACAGGTTGCTGTTGAAGCACTAAAGCTTGGGACACAATGGTTGGTGCTGACAAAAGTGAGGACTGTTGAACTACCCCAGTCTGAGGTTGTGGCAGAACTGCTGAATATATCTGAGGCGGTCTTGGACCAGATGCCTGAAAAGGAATGTGTTTTGGTGTTGGGGCCTGCAGCTGCATAGGAATCTGCGGTTGCAACTGTAGAGTATTAGACTGCTCAATGTATTTTGTCCCCAATGAACACACAGATGATTGTTGAGAATTATGTGAAATGCTGGCCCCATCTGTGACCAATGCCTGAGAAACAGGTTGCACTGTATTTCCTGCAAGTTGTAGTGTAGTCCATGTAGTCTGGGTGCTGCTAGTTGCACTGGTTCTAAGAAGGGTAGAGCTTGTTGGTAATATAGGGCTTACAGTTTGGACTTGAGAATGTACAGTGGTGGCACCAGCAGCAGCAGGAACCACTGGGTTATTGATCACAACTTGAGGCAGTGAAGTTAGGCTAAGCATAGGCTGAATTCTGAGAGGCATGGCTGAACTGGTAGCAGAAATGAGACTAGTTGGGTTATCTGGTTGAAGTTGAGGAGGGAGTGGGGTGGAAACAGCAGGCTGGGAACATATACTTTGAACAGTAACATAATTCATAGATGGGGTTACTCTTGGAGTAGCTGGAGCGAGGGGAGAATATTGTTCCAAAACTGTTAGACATGGCTTAGGCACAGCAGGAATAAGAGTTGCTACCGGTAGATGTGCAGAAGCAGAGGAGATTACAGCTTTGTTTACAGGTGTTCCATCTGCAACACCAAAAGGTTGGCTCATGCCCAATGCAATATCGCATGACGGTTGGACTGTTACAACATTTGTTGGTTGTTTATCGAGGTGAGAAGCTGGATTTGTTGGAATAGTAGCTTCGCTTGTAGGACAGGAACCGTTACCATTGGAGTACAAAATTATTCCCTTTGTCAAGTGAGTTGGAGTTACTTTGGCTACTTTTGCACAGCGCTGCTTCCCTTTCCAGTGTATAGTGGGATCATCCAGGAAATTGATGCCATTAGCTTTGAGGAGCTCAATATAATGAGCACTTTCTTTGCGCAGGTCCTCCACCTGTCTCTGTAAGCGCTTTATCTCCTCCGCTGCAAAGGAAATAAACAAAACTCAAAATGGATACTGCACAAAAGTTCACACACTAATTAAATACGTATTCTTATAAACAGTCACTTATAAAACAGCCACTGTAATGAAATCATGGCTCACCTTGGACTTCATCTCCTCCATTAAGAAGCATTTCATCATTTTGTTGCTTCAGCTCAGTGATGTAGCGAAAAGCCTCAGCCAAAATCATATTTTTACTCTACAACAAGAAGCAAGATATCATTCATTGAGAACTCTATAGGAATATTAAAACATTGTCACTCTATGCTTAAAGGTGCAATGTGTACATTTTATGCAAAATAATATACATAACTATGTTTTCAGTGGTGTATAAAGATATTACATAATGAACCGTACAGAGCCTCACTACTTTGTCTCTGACGACATGTTTGTCCTTTGCTGCCTACTGTAGCGTCTCTATGTGCTTCGTGAGGAAGGGGTAAGCAGTAGACTAAAGCCGAAACTATACTAGGGACGTCAATAATTTGAATAAGAAATCATTTGTATTGCCTACATGTCGAACACGGCCATCCGCGCATAGCCGCGATGAGTATATTTGAAGAGTTTTTTTGCAAAAAAGATTCAGAAATCTCATGTTTTTTTTTAAACATGTTTTGACAAAAAAAAAATTAAAAACGGATTTATCTCGTTTTGCATCCAAACTCTTCATTTGAAAGCTGGGTGGCCTTAAAGGTAGGGTAACAGATTTGATCCTGAAACATTTTTAGTTATGCTGGTTAAAAGTCTCCTCACATCCTGATAGCAATCACTGTGTTAAGTTGTTTAAATGTATTTGTAAAAATTTATGTCATCTGTGAAAGGCGTAGGACCAAAATATGTTCAACAAATCATAGATTTCGGTCCGAACGGACGTTTCCTTTTTTGTCCCTCATACGTAAGCGTAATTTGAATTCCCACCGCGCAGCGAGTCCACGCAGATACCATACGTCATCGGCGCGTTCACGTGCGCTCTGTCTGTAAATAGCGGGAACAGCAAACTTTTCTGCTGAATTGACAACCTACACAGGAGCAACAAAACCAAATGCATCTTTTATAACAACAACAGCAAAAACTGCCTGGATCAGCAAGAGCAAAAATCCAAATTAACATCAGTAACTTTACTGCTTTACCACGAGATGCAAACAGCTACAGGAGGCAAAGGGTCTGAAAGGGTCATTGCACTGTTTATTTTGGTAAGGTAGGTACGCGATATGTTTTTATTGAGATGGATTCAGATATTATACTTTGATGAAAAGTTGTGTTGCTTATGAAATTTGTGTTCGTTTACGTATTAGCATAACGATATAGTTAATACGTCTACACAACCGAACGTGTGCTTAAACTAATTCTGATGTACATCAGTTGTTTATGTTGGTTATTTTGGAAGTGTTATTCACTTTGTACTGCAAAGTTTTCTCACTGGTGAATGAGACATGAGACGTGACCGTCTGATCTGTGCGTGTTCATGTGTTTGGAAAGAGGCGTGACTTTGGAGAGCGATTTGACTCGAGGGTTGGATTGGGATTTCATTGCTAGGTGGCTACCGTTAGCATTTTTCAAAATGTGTTACCCTACCTTTAAGCCATTTGTTGCAAATCGCAACCTCATGGCCAGATGGCGCTAAAATCTACAGAGTGCACCTTTATTTTTTTTACCCATTTCATTAGCATTTTTACCTGTTTCAAGGCCTGAGAACATGGCAAAAGTTCTCCGATCCGATTAATGCCAGCATTGATTTTTTCTTTACGGTGTCTTTCCACTGGTGATTAAAAAAGTAGAATATTTATATTTTTTATTTAAAAAAAAAAAAAAAAAAAAGATTTGATCCAAGAACCATTAGAATACTTGTACTGTAATATTTTCTCACCTGCATTATGAATCTCCTTGTTTTTCTTCCGCCTGATAATTCACAGAAAATTATAAACAGTAACAGTAAATTACCTAAGACCTTTAAACATACATATGTTGCCCAAACAAGAATAAATTTCTTATTTTATTAGTATATATACATATTATAATATAATAAATCAGTTTCCGTACCGTGGAGATTTTGGGTTATTTTTCTGATTTTGTACTATCTCCGGCATCCTGGCATACTCTATAGCCTGTCAAAACCAAACAATTTTAGCAAATATTAATTAGAAAAATATATATAATATATGCAAAATGACGTGTTACCTTCCAGCAATAAGCATTCAGTAATCATGTGTGTGAGCTCATCAATGATGAAGACCACAGACACAGGCGCCTACTGACCCTAAAAACAACTGGAGCAAAGAAATGATCAAATTAGCACACAAAATAAACGGTGTCATCTACGTACTACAATGCTTGTTACTGCCAGTGATTCAATAGGAGCACTGGAAGATATTTAAAAGTCTGAACATTGCACTGATTATAGCCACGTCAAGTTGACATGTCAGTTAGCAACACACATTGATATAAACTACAGGTCGTAACCGACTAAGCTAGTTTATGAAGCCGAAGTCAAATAATATAAACGTAATAACAAAACGCCAGCTTTAGGGTTACCTGTCATCTCTTTAACACTACAGAGGCTAACAGACTTAGCTTGTTAGCTCTTGTTAGACACCTAGACTGTAGTCAACTGTCTGCGTTGCGCTCTGCGCCAGAACATAGCAATTTAATGCAAGAAAACGGAAGAAAAACTGCACAAACATTACACTACTTAGTGAGTGGCTTCGTCAGCGTGCCCTTAACATAAAATATGCTTTTAATATGGCAGTTGGCAGTGAGCTAACACGACAGCAACAACTCTGCTTGGTTAACTTAGCAATAACTAACCAAAAAATTGCATAACGATCCTCTTTACCACGGCGTGACAGCAAGTCTGTCACTTACGCGGAACTTACCGTCTGCTTATCCATCTTCTGAGCCGATATCACTGTAAAAACTTTGTCGATGCTTAACCATTTACTCCATCTCTAACCTAGCATAAGCCTGCCAGTCACAAAATAATAAGGCGGGATTTCCGTTTCGACCAATAACCGTGAAGACAAACGAGACTTTATCCAATCAGATCACAAGTTAGCGCAGAAGGGGTGTTGTTGTTGGTGACGTCATCAAAAACGCATGCAGTAGACGCGTGAAGAAATGTTTGTTGTTATTAGCATTGTGAACTTTGTAAGCTCGTTAAATTTTAAACCCACTTCAAATTTAATTAAATACGAAGGTATATCATGTGAAAAAGCACATATAGAATAACGTTGTTTGAAATGAAACAACACTAAAATAACGCAGTGTTGCGTTGATATTTGAAATGAAACATCATGAAAAATAATGCAAATAGTATTTTTTATTTAGAGGTTTAAAAGTCATACAATATAGAGCTCCAGAAAAAGATAAAATTTTTCAAAGAAAGGAGGAACCAAAAACATGCTTTAACTACAATGGAGATGGCACGTCTCCCCTGGCATGCACTGAGTCTGGGCTTTTCCTGGGATCTGGATCTTTAAGTCCCATATAAATAACTTGTAGCAACACTCCCACATTGTGTATGGGAAACAGGTGGTAATCAGTGAACATCACTGAAACGTAACATTAGTAGAATTAGTTTGGTTCTGCTTGCAAGTGTGAGAAACTAAGATTCAAATTTATAAACACTCAGATGAAAACTTTCAAACAGTACTGAACTCTAACTTGGTGGTTTAAAAATAACTACAGAACCACATTCACCAAATTCAACACAACCGTCAAGGCCCATAAAAGCCATTACTGTTTGCAATCTAAAAGCATTACATCTCACCAGCAGCATTATAGCAAACCCCAGAAAAAGTTCAGACTCAATCCACAATTAAAAAAAAATGGGGGATTTTAAATAATGGGCTGGAAAAAAACATTCACAAACAAGTGGAGTTTACTCCCCTTAACCCCCAAATAGTTTACCCCACTCTCTTGTTCGAGGGGGCTCTGTGCTCCTTTTCCTCGAGACAGAATGAGGCGGCTGACATCACAGAAGACGTTGCATCACATGCAACACCCTAACATTGCATATTGCCTGTATGGTAAAACAGGACGTCTCAGCCACCAGTAAATTCACTTGCCATGCGTCCAAGGGCTTGGTATTGGGGTGATCGAGTTCTGACGATTCCATGTCTTCGGTTTCAACGACTGACGATTCGAACAATTACTCCAAGGTCTGCCAGGTGGGACATCTTGAGTCAGCAACTGTCATATTGAGAAAGACTTTACCTCTTTAGTTCTATTGTTTTGTCCAAGCAAAGCTATGTCCCCTTACCTTTAAACAAATCTAAAACAAATGCGAACAGTATGCTTTGCAAACATAACCTTCACCAGTCAGCAGCTTTTTGGAGCACTTATGGATTCTGCTTGAAAACCTCCATTTAATTTCAACTCTCTAAATAAACAAACAAAAAATGCAAATTTGGGGGGACTACGGTTTTTGCACAATAAATGCAGCAATTATGTCATTGACTTTTCTGTCTCAAATGTCCTCTGAAAAAAGTGGTGAGTGTGTCAACCCTGGGGCATCTGTTACAGTTCCATTTGGGGAATAGACCAATCCGAGTCTGCTTCAACCCCTAGTCGGCTTTCTGTAGCTCTCCTGCGGGGGGCGCACATGGGCTACGTAAGCTTTTCTGAAGAACGTGGGCATCTGCAGGCTCTATTCTCTTGTAATAGTTCTTTTTTGTCTCGATGATCTCAAAGCCAAATTTCTGGTAGAAGTCAATTGCAGACTCGTTGCTAATTTGCACGTGACTGTGGAAAGCACAAGGAAGAAATAAATACAAACTATTCCATATATTGGTTTTCAGAAATTAAATTTGCAGCATAAAGATGTTTTTCTCCAGACTCACAGGTAAATGTTGTCAAAAGTGCCATCCTTCTCACAAATGTTCAACACATGGTTCAGCATTTTTGTTCCTTCAAACAAACAAGATATTAGTAGCAAATAACAAAATCCAAACAACACTGCTTCAAATTCATTCAAAAACGCAATAATTCGATTTTGCAATCATAAAGCATCAACCACCAATCTGGAATTTGACTCATACACATGTACACGCATGCATTTAAAACTGCGTGTGACGTGACCATTCCAAAAACATATAGAAAAGTGATCTTACCTATGCCAAGTCTGCGGTAAGGTGCTAGGCAGCCCAATGTCATGATGTAGAGTCGCTTCTGGTTCTGAGAATGATCCACTCTACAGCACACGGCACCGACTGCAATGTCATTGAAGTACGCTGTAAAAGGTTTGAATGGTTAGCATTTCCATATTAAAAACTGCACAGGTTATTAGGTGGACAAAAGTTTGGTTTCTTACCTAGCTTGGCGAGCTCTCCTACCTCCAGAACATCTTTGTAAAACTTGTCATTGTAGCTGACAGGGAATATCACTTGGTTCAGACGCTTCAATTGTTTAATGTTGTGGGGAGTAACGTCCCCCAACTCGATCCGGCTACTAGAACAAAAGCAGAAGTCAACTACCTGTTTAGTTATACCTATGCGTCAAGCACAGTCTCTTCAGTGTCACTTCAAACAGTGACAGTTCAGTTACAATTCACACACAGACACACATTAAAAGTATTTCTTTGGCCAATTTATGAAAACAGTAAATCATCAGTGGTTCACTTTTATAAGACAGTTGTATTTTTAGGAGTGCGGCATGCCTAAGCCCAGCATTGACATAACAGCTGCCGATCACGTGATCACCACGGCACTCGGACAGGCAGCGGCGGGATGAGATGACAGATGCAAATAAATCGGATCCTAAATATGGAGGATGCCCCCTGACACACACTTACAAGTAATAAACAAAAACAAAAGCCCATGACTCACAATAATCGCAATGTATTGCTTCAAATAACAAAGCGTATTTTATTCTTTCTGGACAACAGGCTACATACAAATACCAGATGTAATCTGCGAGTGATAAATATGCGAGATGATGTGGATTTAACGCGAAAAATACTGTAGGGACTATTTTAGATAAAGTTGTTTTAAAGGGACAATATAACCAATATTGGTCTTTGTCAACATGGTTAAGTGCACACACAACGAGGTGTTTAATAGTAGTTGTCACGTTTACATTATCCGACAAAATTCAAATAAGTTAGACATATGAAGTGTCTTCACCCTGTAAACTCAAGTGTCATTTGCAAAGGCACGGTACACTCCATCACGTGTGTCACACCTACATTTAATTATTCACATAAAGGACAAAAACAGCAGCGTTAATGTACAAAATACCGGCATTTATAAGAGCCTTCACATCACGGAGAAATAAAAGCATGGCTGGCTAACCAAGATAGCAACTTGGAGACTGACTCAACATTTTCGGATTTAGATTCGACAACACGACCCGGTTTGGCACGAAACTAACTCGTGCCATTTGTGCTGCCGCGGAGTTTGGATCATTTATACAGAACGTGTGAGATTTTAAGACGTTTTTCGGGAAATGAACGAAAAAATGCGAGGGAAGGACTGGGTGGGAAAACTGCGGCGCAAATTTCTCTTCTCCACCTTAAGCGCGTAGAGAGCTAGCAGCTAGCATTTGACCAACTCTACTACCCCCCTGCTGGAAAAAAGAGAGAACACAGAAGGAAAAAACTTTACTTGTGGAGAAAAGACCCTTTCCGGTGCGTTTACTCACCCTTTCATGTTGAAGAAAACGCGTTTGTTGTGAGGGCTACAGGGGAAGGTGGCGATATTTGGCGGTCTAAAGGGGAAATTGGGCAGAGTTTGGGATGTGATCCCCTCCACATGTATGTTGCTAGCAAAGGAGCTAAGCAGTCCGCATTTGCCTCTGTGCTGGGGCCGATGGTTGCCAGGTCTTCTTGATAAAATCACCCCAAATAGCTTAAGTTCAAGATCTTTAACCTACTAAAAGATTTACAGAAAAATATTTTGAAAATATTAATATTTACGAAGACTATTTAGGTAGATATAAACACACACTTAATGCTTTGAAATACACTTACGATCTCAAAACAATAAATAGTTGCTGTTTCCTGATATATGAGGACTTGGCAACGCTGACTCGGGGAGGCTGGTTCTTGTCAACCTTCACCACTGACAACTAGAAGTAACAGGATGTAGAAAAACGGGATGTGACGTTTGAAAATTTGCGTTCCGAAAATACAAGTCCATCTTTATCAAACAATTAAAAATAAGATATTCAGAAATATCTAAATAAAACAAAACATTGGGAAATATAAGAAGACGGCATGTGCATTGGGTGTTAATGTAAAGATGATTAACTGCTATTTAGTATCCCCCCAAATCATGCCATGCTAATCAAATTTCACCCCACATTTAACATTTCACATTTAACCTTACACATATTTTGGAAGGTTAAATGTTAAATGTGGGGTGAAATTTGATTAGCATGGCATGATTTGGGGGGATACTAAATATTGTGCCATCTTTACCTCCAGTAATAGTAAAACAATTTATGTACAGTATACGACAGTTCAACACAACATTTAATGTTAATACGTATCTATAGTTGATTATTGTAATGCTTACAAAACACCTTATGTTATGTATACTCACAAACTTAACCTTTACTAGCTATAATCCACAAAGAATACACACAAAACTTAAAATTCACAGAAATCTCGTGTTAACAGCAGGGGGCGATGTGGAGTTTTCAGCACGCGCTGTTCAGTTTGCAGAGGGAGAACGGGCTCTGTCGTCAGCGCTCGACTGAATGAAGTCAGCTGACTTTTCTCCTAGCTCACTCATCATCTTACAAAATAGATCTTTTGGACCCTTGTACTGGACACAGGACTGTCTCGTTGTCTGAGGTATTTAAATATTTTTACGATAATAATTGTCAAGTAAGGATTCATTCGTGCATTCGCAATGTATCGCTTAGGTTCAACATTTAACATATTTTGATTAGAATATAATTCCCAGGTCGCGTTTCTAGATAATTGATTAATTAATAATTATTCCGTTAATGCAATCTTATTTGTTTTAATGTACATTGTGTCCTTGAGGCCGAATCACTGCTTCTGCGTTGGACGCATCCTGCGTTGTATCCATAAGATGGCACAAACGGGATAAACAAATTCCCAGATAAAACGTCGTAAAATGTTCTTTTTTTTCTTAATCTGACCACCATGATGTCGATCTGTTCACAAAACGTAGACCATTCATACTAGCCTAGGTCTGCGGCAAAGGTCATATAGATGAACATCATCACGATCATGTGATCATCCAGCATCTCCGTGCATCTCGCGAACAAATACAGCAACTACAACATTTACGATTACTATTGAATAACTCGTGCATTTTTAAAATAATAATGTTTTGGCTTTGATGCAGTAGTATATATGCTCAACATGCTTTGTATGTAGGCAGTTTATTAGGCTTTAAGACACAAATGCCTTCGTTTCCACGTCTTGTTTTCCTGTGGTCTATCCAATTTTCTTCTTTGTTTACTCATTATGTCCCATGAATCACGTAACTCAATGAACAAATTTAATATCAGATAGAGCAGTCCTGATGTCATATGAGTATCACGTGTTGTAAATTCAAATAAACCTTGAAGTTAGAGTGCTTCCTCTTGAGAGTTTTAAAATAAAGCACATAATATAATGCATAACTATTATAATGAATTTTTGGTTTTATGTATTGGGCAGTTTTATTATCTGGAGGACCTTAACTAAAAAGGTTTTGCTTAAAGATTCATGATTTGTTTTTATAACACATTATGAATAACTTATGAACACCAGTTTTCCAGATTTGCTCAATTGTATCTTTTCCTTACTTCCTCTCATAGTTTCCTTTTGTGTCATGTGCCCTAGTCATGTGGCAATGCTCTGTAAATGTATTATGTATAAATATGGTTTTACACAGTAGATGTACAGCAGTTGACTTTAACTAATACAGATTTTTCAGATATAAAAAATAAGAAAAATCTATATTAATATAAGCATACAAGCCTGTTCTCATAATGCTGATAATTCCATAGATAATAATACAATATAAAAATCTGAAAATGTGAGGATTTGATTTATTGGAAACCTATTTAATTTATTATTTGTCTTTTTTGACCTCTTTTTGCATCAGACACATTAAAAATGGACTTTTCCAAGTTGCCCAAGATCCGAGATGAGGAGCAAGAGGGACAATTTGGATATGTGCATGGCGTGTCTGGACCTGGTTAGTAAAAAACAAGATGTCATGTGTTTTATAATCTAAGTTGTAATGGTTTAGATTTTCTCATGTCATAACATTGTGCATAAACATTTCTTTGAAAACATTTTTAGCTGCCCACAAGCCATTGTTAAGATGCCATTTTTTTACTAACTCAATACTTGTGTTTGTAGTGGTGACAGCAACCAGTATGGCAGGAGCTGCCATGTATGAGCTGGTGCGTGTGGGCCACAGTGAGCTTGTGGGAGAGATTATAAGACTGGAGGGTGACATGGCCACCATTCAGGTGTATGAAGAGACCTGTATCCTTTAAACATAACAGATTTGTATTCTGTTTAGTATTAGCATTCTGTTTTGTGTGGCCTATATGTAACTATATGCACACAAACATGAACTGTTTTCTCTTAACTCTTCTTGTGACTTCTGTTCTGTATTATATACTTTTAAGAAGTTTGTTTAACTTCGTTCGGGAGGAGCATAGTCATGTAATTCAACCAATTATAGCAAAGAGGTCTCCATATACTATATTGCTGTCCCTCACCTCTATCCCACAACAGTTTTTGCAGCATCCCTCCTTCACCCCATTGTCTCACTTTCAGCTTGTATATCTATCCCAGTTAAGGACGGCAGAGAACTCTGCATTCGTGCTTATATTCAAAACTCAGAGCCCTCTCCTTGGACAGCATGCCATATACTATTTTATATCATATTTGATTATATGTTAATGTGAACTCATGCTAAATAAAGTCCATACGATTGATTCATGCCATTAATTAATTTATATACTTTGTTAAATCTATTGAACAGTATTGCAAATAGTATAGCAGTTTTCCTGAGCTATCATCAGCTGGTGTGTCTGTCGGTGACCCTGTCCTGCGTACCGGGAAACCCCTCTCTGTGGAGTTAGGACCGGGAATCATGGGTTCAATCTTTGATGGTATTCAGCGTCCCCTCAAAGACATTAATGACCTCACCAAAAGCATCTACATTCCCAGAGGTGTCAACATTGGTGCCCTTAATCGTGACCTGAAGTGGGAATTCACTCCATTCAAGAGCTTACGTGTAAGTGGCTTATTTAACATTAAAGGAATGAAAAGGCAGTAAGCTTAAAAACACAGCACCAAAAATTCCCAGTTTCCAAGGGTCAGAAAGAGGATAGAAAAACTAGACTTTAAGTAGACTTCTGGTAATAAAAACTATGATATTCCCAATTTTCAATGACCCAAAACAAAATGTTTTTCATCACAGGTTGGCAGTCACATCACCGGTGGCGATATCTATGGCGCAGTGTTTGAAAACTCGCTTATAAAACATAAAATCATGTTGCCGCCTAAAAGCCGGGGAACTGTCACATACTTGGCTCCACCTGGCAACTATGATGTCTCGGTAAGACAAGTAACAGCTTGATTTCTTTAAATAATGGTAAAATAAGATTAACTGTGTAATGCATGTCAAAGCGTGTGTATGTGTGTTTGTTAGGATGTAGTGTTGGAGTTGGAGTTTGAAGGTGTGAAGGAGAAGTTCACCATGGTGCAGGTGTGGCCAGTGCGTCAGGTCCGTCCTGTCACTGAGAAACTTCCTGCCAATCATCCATTGCTGACTGGGCAGCGGGTACTGGACGCCCTATTTCCGTGAGTCACAGTTGTGCTGTGTTTAAAATCACATGCTAACATGCTTTATACAAAATCTTAAAGGCGGGGTGCATGATCTCTGAAAGCCAATGTTGACATTTGGAATCACCTAAACAAACACGCCCCTACTCCAATAGAATCTGGACCTTCTTTTGATAGACCCACCCCACACATACGCAACCCAGGCAACGATGTGGGTTAGTAGACACGCACCTTACTGCTGATTGGCTACAAGTGTGTTTTGGTACTCGGCCCAACTCCCTTTTCCAAAGTGTTTTTCAAAAATCACGCACCCCGCCTTTAAGGTACACATTGCTTTGATAGAGGGATAAATGAAAAATCCCACTATGGCTATCCCATCCAATGTTCCCCTTTTAGCAAGTCTGATAGGACGAAGGTCACTAAATCAAATTTTTATTCATGAACCAGGTTTGATGAATTTAAGACATCTTATACAAAAAACTCACTATTCTGATTATTTCTAATGCCTCTATGTGTTTATTTGTGAGCCTGTGTGTTGTTCCTGTATATCTAAAGTTAGACATAAATATGAGTATATTCCTTTGATCCATAGGTGTGTGCAGGGGGGAACCACGGCCATCCCTGGTGCTTTCGGTTGTGGTAAAACCGTAATCTCTCAGTCCCTGTCCAAATACTCCAACAGTGACGTCATTGTCTATGTGGGCTGTGGAGAGCGTGGTAATGAAATGTCAGAAGTACTCCGAGATTTCCCTGAGGTAAGAAACAACATGGCTATTGATCCAACAGCAAACAAAATTTGTTTGGTACTTGGATGATTGACAGTCCTCTTGTTTAATAGCTTACCATGGAGGTTGATGGTAAAGTGGAGAGCATCATGAAGAGAACAGCCTTGGTCGCCAACACATCCAACATGCCCGTAGCTGCCAGAGAGGCGTCTATTTACACAGGTTTGTTAAAGCGGTTCCCACCTAAATCACTTATACTAATAGAAAAGCATGTTTGTGATGATCAAGTATGGCTGTTTATGTACTTTTAGGAATCACACTGTCGGAGTATTTCAGAGACATGGGTTACAATGTGAGCATGATGGCTGATTCTACATCTCGATGGGCAGAAGCTCTAAGGGAGATCTCTGGTCGTCTGGCTGAGATGCCTGCTGGTACGCACTTCTCCAATTACAAACAATGTGACCATCCTGGTCACCTGTGCATTTTGCACAACTGGTCCAGGAAAGCATATAGGCTGCTACATAAATCTGTGTGCTTGCGTTCACAGATAGTGGTTATCCTGCCTATCTTGGGGCCCGATTGGCTTCGTTTTATGAGCGTGCTGGAAGGGTTAAATGTCTGGGTAATCCGGAGAGAGAGGGCAGCGTGAGCATTGTCGGAGCGTAAGTACACCTTACTTAGGTTGCATTTATACTGCCTGTTTGAAATTACTCAATTTCGATTTTCCCCTCAAGTGGCACAGATTGCATATGACCCACGGACGTGTAATCAGGAAGAAAGCAGGTGATTCTCACGAAATCCAGATTTAGGTGTCCAGCATCAGATTTTTTAAAAAGCCCTTGAAGCACATATAAGATTAAGGTCTGAACTTACTATAACCATTATTTTTAGAGGATTTAAAAATATTTCCTATAGAATTATTTACATTTTTTAGATTATCATAAAAAATTATCATTGCCGCAACATGATATTACATTAAATATATGCATTTACAAACTCATGTTTTGGTAATGAAAACTAAAAAGTTGTCTAGGTACTATGACAAACAAAATTTCAACTTGGTAGCCATCTTGAGTGTCACAGTCAATTATGACCCTTCCAACAATTTTTTTTGAAAATGTTAGTTCCTTGAGGGCTTAAACAATGATTGAAAATGTCTCGCGGAGGATGTGAGAATTTTTCTAGGACACATATATATTACTTCTTATTGGCTCTACATTTACCAATGATCACCAAATACCACATGTTTCTTTACTGTAAATGTTTATAGTATAACATGCACTGAAGCTTTTTATTTTTTCATTATAAATATTTCCATGTCAAAGAACCCAAATCCAGTCATGGACACGTTGCGGTAATGAAAATTTTCCCCTTAAATGTGGAAAAAACAACAAAATTGGTTTGTATGATGTCATTTGAAATCATGTGCAAAATAGTACATGAAGAGATGTTTGTGACTGTATGCTTCCTATTTTGATACTCTTACTTTGCATATCCTTTTTTTATCACCTTATGAGTCTAATTTCGCAAAAATCCCCTAAGTGCATAAAATCCAATATTTTCCGATCGGTTTCAGGCCTCATTCATATGTGGAAATTAATCTGATCGGATACATGGATTCACGCCTGCAACGTAAGCGGATAGATCGGATATTCCCATCTCAAGACATGTCGTGCGTCATTAAAAATGCGATGCTTGCAAATGATGTGACCACCCATGATCACATGACTCTTCTTGAGAATGACAGCTCTGCTTAGTGTCGTAATGTCTTGTTACAGAAATAAAGCTCTATAATCTTGTATATTCATTTTGTTTGTGTCCATTGCATATCAAGACATTTTACTTCCTCTTGAGGTTTAAGCTGTTCCTGGTCAGTATGTCTACCTTTGCTTAGTGTTTAGTGTAAATGCAGATATCGGATAGCTTTTAAAAGATTATGTAAGCAGGTCGTCAAAAAAATCAGAGGCTACAGGCAACAAATCGGAATTGGGCATCACGATTTGGCAGTGTAAATCCAGTCTTAGTGTTTGACTTCAGTCATTAAAGGGATGAAATGCTTGTCTGCTTGCTCAGTATTTGTTTTAATTACAGTGTGTCGCCCCCTGGTGGAGATTTCTCAGATCCTGTGACTTCTGCTACATTGGGTATTGTCCAAGTAAGTGCATATTTCCTTCTAACTCCAATACTTAATACACAGTCATAATGCTGCCTCGTAGCAGTGTATAGCTTATTGTATTCCTTTATTATTTCTGGAAAAGGACAAATGTGACCCTATCTGTAAAATTTTTAGCTGGGTACAATTTTTATATTGGGTTTTTACAGACTGGGTCACAAATAAATGTCCCATTTATTACTTCTTACACGTCCAGGTGTTCTGGGGTCTGGATAAAAAACTTGCTCAGAGAAAGCACTTCCCCTCAGTAAACTGGCTCATCAGTTACAGTAAGTATACGCGAGCTCTGGAAGAATACTACGACAAACACTTTCCCGAATTCGTGCCATTGCGTACCAAAGCCAAAGAGATCCTGCAGGAGGAGGAGGACTTAGCTGAGATTGTGCAGCTTGTGGGAAAGGTAAGTATCCTGGTACAAATTTCTTTTTCTTCGTTGTTATGGTCATTATTAATATGCATTTAAAATGTTTTCATTTTTATAGGCCTCATTAGCTGAAACGGATAAGATCACTCTGGAAGTCGCCAAGCTGATCAAAGATGATTTTCTGCAGCAAAATGGATACACACCTTATGACAGGTATCAAACACACGTTTACACAGTTAAGCACATTATGCTTATATAAAAAAAACTAATCACTCGATTTACGTTTCAGATTCTGTCCGTTTTATAAGACGGTGGGAATCTTGTCAAACACGATAGCTTTTTATGACATGGCACGTCATGCTGTAGAGACGACCGCACAGAGTGACAACAGAATCACTTGGAGTATGATCCGTGAACACATGGGGGAAATCCTCTATAGGATCAGCTCCATGAAATTCAAGGTACATGACCTGATCCATCACATATATGTTGTACTTGAATCTTCAGTATTGTAATACATGTTGATACATTTTAGGACCCAGTCAAAGAAGGTGAGGAGAAGATTAAAGCCGAATACGCCCAACTTCTTGAGGACATGCAGAATGCCTTCCGTACACTGGAGGACTGAGATTCATGGCAGAGATCATAAACTTCATAAATATACACATCTAGTCAAAGTCTTCTTGCTGTCTTCTACATTTCACTGCTTTATGTTTATCTTGTGTTGTCGTTGTAAATGCGCTAGTGTTTTATCGTGGTGTCTCCAAATACAAGACATTTCTTTCAGTGTGTGTGCATTTGTGTATATGTGCAATATGTATTTTTTTCTGTTCAAACTCTCTTTATATTTTACCGATCATCCTCTTCATAAATCTAGATGTTGTTATTATATAAAGTGATGTAATTATTGTTCTATTTTTATCTGTACAGAAGATTGAAAGACACGACTTGAGAGATTCACTATATTTGTCGCTGGTATATTTACAGTCACAATGGTTGCCATCATGTTTACTTTGTTTGGCAAATTATTATTTTTTTGTTGATGATGATGATGATGATGTGCTCATTGCAGTATTGTCCATTGTATTTGTTGAGGAGGCATTACACATCCTCTTCAATAGTCAAAAATGTTTAAGTCCTAAAAATAAATATTGATTGAATATTGCATTTACTATTGAAGTATTTATTTGTGAACTGTTAGTCAAAATAAAACACTTTCTGTAGTTTATTAGAAACAAATACGTGATTTTTTTTTTTTAATAAAAACTTCCAGGTAATATTATTATACCTTAAATTTTACACAATATACATATACAATATATGATGGAAAAACACATAAGATATTTAAAAATGAAAGGCACTATGCCATTATTATATTATGTAAATCATAGTATTATATTTGCATTTTTGTTATCAGATTCTTTATCTTAAATCAACTTCAAGCTATACATTGTTTCAGTATATGTGTTCCTGGGAAATTGGTGTTAAGGAAGTACCCAGTACAAACTAAAATAGATTGAAGATACACTGTTAAAACAATTGCACTTAACTTTTAAGTATTATCAACTTCGATTTTCAATTTATTTCAACTTTTTTTTTACTAGCGACGAGTTGCTGTAACATATACAATTAATTTTGAATAAGTTAAGCTAACTGATTTATTGTAAGTATACGTTGCACATCTGACACCAGTTTGGTTGGTTTTCTACCCCTGCTCAATATTTAAATCTATGCACTTGGCAGATGCTTTTATCCAAAGTGGCTTTTATCCAAAGTGACTAGTGCATTCAAGTCATTTGATCAGTCTGCGTCTTCCCTGTGAATCAAACCCACAATCTTTGAGTTGTTACCGCAATACTGTACCAATTGAGCTACAGGATGTTTGTATGTCATGTCCATACTGCTGCTTTATTAAATATCATACAGTTTTAATGATCAGAAATCCTTTGAAATAAGTCCTGACTCCAGGTTCCTCCTAAGTTGTTGTCCTCATCTGATGCAGATGGCTCACTGTGGGTTGCATTAAGGGTTTTTAACTTGGGTTGTAAGGTACTGTTCATTTCTGCGGGTGTTTTAGTGATGACATATCCTATGAATAGCTCTACAGAAACCAATTGAATGGAAATTGGGTGGTGATTTCTTAGTAACCTTTCATCCCTCTGCAAGGAGCAGGTTCTCAGGACAAGTATTTCTAGCTTTGTACAAGTCACCGTGCAGATATTATATGCACTTTGAAGATTTTCATCATCTTAATCCTAAACAAATAGGCCTACTTATTTCCTTATTTAAGGTAATAAGAACTGTTGCTTCTTTAACTACAAAATGTAATTACTTCATACAGGTCAATTTTAGTAATGTTGCTTGTCACCATTCACTGTTTATACTTAGTCAATTCTCAGAGGTTGAATATCATGTTTTTAGTAGAATTGTATACATTTGTGTGCCACAATGTAAAAAGTTTTGACCTTTGATAAATTTACATAACTTATAAAAACAAGTTGAAAATGTTTAACGGAGTTTTTTCAATTAAAAATATATGTTGATTTGACAAAAATTGATTTGGCATCTATTTACTGAAGTATGTGTTCATATAATGGTGTCAGATGTATTTTGTATGACTGGTCCTACTACATTTTTCTTGACTAAAATGTGGCTGATCTACTTCCCTGCCCTGGGTTTACTTCTATATACTTTATAGCCTTATGTTTATGTTTTAAACAACAGTCATATCTCGTTACATTCATATTTTGTAAATATTTTTAATTAATTTGCTGCTTGGATAAGACATGCACAAATAGCCATGCAATCGTTTACATCTCTTTGTTAAAAAAAATCCCATTTTGATTTAAAAGAAAATCGAAAAGTTTTACATATTCCCACCCTGTAGCCTATTTAAAGGCTACGTGTGAACTATGCAAATGCGAGCTCTGCTTATTCTCAACGGCATGCTACTTCATGATCTGCTCGTATATGACTGTACACCTGTTGCCAGGTGTGAATAGGGCACAGTTGCAACAAGAGAGGGAACACCAACAACACGCCATCGAGACTCATTATCTCGGTTAAAGGTTTATAGGCATTTGCAGTATCGGCGACGATTAGAGGACATGGTAACACTCTTAAAGCCACCATTAAAACAAATGGATCTGATCTAACCAGGACGTACCCCTGATTTTCATCGTTTACTTTGAAAGGTAGGCAACAGTCGCTGCGTGCGCGCGTGCGGTGAATTACGTCGTGATAGACTCTAGGAGCAAGTAATTTCGCGCTTATGTTTATTTTATTATTTTAATGATGTGTGTACCCTGTCTTAGTCTGTGTGATTTCTAGATTCAAATCATTTTAATGCTTTTTAATGCTGTTCGTTCATTTTTGTGTGATTATACATACAAAGTGTTAATACTGTCAACATCTGTGTGAAGATCCTATGTGAAGAAATAGCTACTGTGGTGGTAGCCTATATACTTTTACTTCTTAGATGCTTTGAACATTGCCATAATAAATGTGAACAGTTTATCAATTTACTATAGTTTCATACTGTATAGCCTACATTAACAAAGTTTTGTAATTATATTATATTACTATATTATAATATTACTATAGTAAATATTAAAGTGTAGCCTATTTTTTCATTTGGTTATCTTGGTGAATGAGATTATCACAGGATTGTCTAAATGTACCTTTAATTTACCTTCAAGATTAAAATATTAGGGTATGATAAATATTTTTGGGTGAGCTTTCCCTTTAAGTTTTGGTTTAGTTGGCAGCAGATCAACCAGACCATGCCCATTTAAGTATATTAGTAAAACATTTATCAATCGATACTGAAGTCAAATGTTTCTTTAGCAGGCGACAGATATGACCCATACACCGAAGAAAGTGACGGGCAGTGAGCTCACACAGGAGAGTCTCTGTCAGTCTCTTGAAGCCAAATTGAGCCCAGAAGAACCAGAGGTGAAAATCTCAAATAAATCTTCATGCATACCTTAACAATGACTTATTTTCAATGTGTAAATGTGGCCTAAGATATCTGTATTGGACAGTTAACTGTACTTTGTCCTGCAAAAGATTACAGACCTTGTATCAGACATGATTGCTAAATATTATGAGGTATTATTAAACTCGCAGGGATGTAAAATGTGTTCCTGGAAGAATGCTTAATGCTGATAAAGATCTGTATTGTAACGCGGGCCTGAAATAACAAGCTTGAATGTGCAACAAGAACTAAAATGGCTGTATTTATAGAAAATGGAATGAAGCATGCTTTTGGTTTGAAATGTGATTTGACCTCACAGGTCCCTGAAGTGGCTGGGCCGAGCATAACAACATCGCAGCCAGCCGAATCGTTGCTTTACACAAATTATAACCAGAGGAGCGATGAGTTCAGGAAGTTATTTAGAGAGGTGCCCCAGTCGGAGAAACTTATTGCAGGTAATACTTGATAGAGGGAGACAGAGAGGGGCTAAAACAATGGTTGTGTAATCATAATAGATCTTATTTGTATAAACCATCTTTCTTCTAGACTACACGTGTGCTTTGCAGAAGGATATCCTATTACAAGGACGCCTCTACCTCACAGAGAACTGGTTATGTTTCTACAGTTTAGTTTTTCGTGGTACAAAAGTGAGTACTAGAGAAAGATAATAACCTCATAACCTCACTCTAAAAATTGCTGGGTTATTTTAACCTATAATAGGTAAAAATTGGACATAACACATACTAGGTTAAAAATGTTGTTATGCAACCATGGGTTATAATAACCCAGCATTGGGTCAATTTTAATATGAGCTGACCAATATTTATAATAATATGAGCTGTCCGAGCTGTCCAATATTTACCCATTATAGCTTTGAAATAACCCAGCCATTTTTAGAGTGCTCTATCAAATACCATGTCAATGCAAAATATTTCTAGTATTGTATGGATTGTATGCACTTTTTGACGCTTTATCGTGAATAATATTGTGGCAATAAATGTGACTTTGAATTAGATCATGTTGAACATGAAGGATATCACCTCAATGTCAAGAGAGAAGACTGCAAAATGGATACCAAACGCTATACAGATCAATACTCTTTCAGAAAAGGTGGGTATATGCTGTTTAGTCAAGTTTGTCCTTTATGATTTTGTGTTTTGAAGATGAATGTATTGTCATGACAAAAAATATTCATTCTCCACAGCTGTTCTTTAGCTCTTTCTCAGCAAGGGAAAAAAGTTTCCAGGGAATATTTCGGCTTTGGCAGAATATTCTACTCGAGAAGGTAGGACCTTTCTTTTCAACTTTACGATTAATAATAATAACATGTTTATAATAATATGTTTATAGCGCAAGAACCCAAGGTCACAAAATTATACAATTATTAGACAAGCAATAATACAATCAATTGTCAAACAAACAGTCAGAAGGGACATTTAGAAAAACAAAAGTTGACAACAATTAAGTACAGAAAAAAATTCTTTATCCAGCAAAAGTAAATAGATGAGTTTTAAGTTGAGACTTAAAGGTCTGAAGAGAGGAGGTAGCACAAAGCTTATTTCATAACATTTCTATGTGTGCATTTGTGTAACTGTGATGTTACCTGGATGGTTTACTTGTACTTGGTATTTGTACTTTTGTCACTTTTGGTGTAATTGTATGAGAACGGTATGTTAAAGAAACAAACTTTATGGGGCAATTTCCTGGACAGGGTTTATCTTAGTCCCAGACTAAAGTGCACTAAAGCTGCCTTAATTTAAAAACATCTTGTACTAACATATCTTAACATATATCAGTGCCATTGTTTTGTCTCAAGATACACACCAGTATTGTCTTTTTGTAAGGTTTGTTTGTAAAAACTTCTTCAATGTCCTAATATAACTAAGGCATAGTCCTGGGTTCATCTAAACCAGTGGTCACCAACCCTGCACCCTCCTGCCTATTTTAGATCCAACCCTGCTTCAGCACACCTGCTCTTATTTTTGGGTAGCCTTGAAAATCTTGATTAGCAGGTTCAGCACTGAAGAAAATGATTCATTGAATTTAATAAAAAATTTTAAGGTAAGTGGTTGTAATCAATTTATTTAAGCTACATTTAAATAAAGCTTAAATAAATTGATTGCAACCACGTACCTTAAAAAAATTGATTGAATCCAATGAATAACTTTTTTCAGTGAGGTGTGCTTCATTAAAGGTGAACTCTCTAGGAAAGTAGGGCCCTGTCCCAAATGGCACACTCCTGACTTGTGGACTTCCTCAGAGTCCACACTTTGATGACATCATGTAGTGCAGACCATAGGGACCTTTGACCACGAGGGTGCACCAGAGTTGTATTTTCGGACAGACTCGAGTGTCATGCTGGAACTAGGAAGAGAAGTTGCCCATTAGTGTGAACCCCTTCCGTCGCCTGATTGGCCTGATTGCTCTTTCGCAAAGGACTTCTGGGTTGGTAAAGTGTGTGAAGCTTGCTGGAGTGCAGATCACATCAAGGGTGCAAAGGAGGCGCTGATGAGCACACTTCGGGGCGTAAAAATTACAGATGGTACACCCTACAGAGACGTACACTAAGCGAGAATGCGCAATTTAAAGTGCCCCTATTTCATTGCTAAAAAAACAGCTCTCTTCCTGAAACGCACAGATTTGAAATGCTCCGTGTACATGATTGGCCAACTAATCTGTACGTTGTGATTGGCCTGAATACCTCTGACGTCAGCCGGAAATGTGACGCTCCTTATCATGTTTGAAAGATTCGTGCACAATGCAATGCTAACAGGAGTTAACTTACAGGCTGTTAGTCCAAGCGGGAGGAATTATAATAATGTCGGTCTTGTCTACATTACCAATCCCAGGAAGTAAACTGTTGACTACAATCCGTGTGTTTGATGTAGTCCAAGAAAAGAGATTTACGTTGGAAACGATAACTCGCGTCATCGTTTACTTTGGGGTTTGTATCTTTTGCACATGTACTAATACACACTTACACACCAAAGGAAATGTAAAATGTGAATCGGACAATAGGTGCTCTTTAAGGCTACAAGACTGAAAGTCCACATAAAGTGTGCCATTTGGGACAGGGCCTAAATCTCCAGGAACAGGGTTGGTGACCACTGAACCCTGTCCAGAAAACCGCCCCTAAGTGTTAATTTGTAGCAGAGATGTGTGTGCTGTTTGTGACTTCAATAGTATGGAAAAAATATTTTGGAAGTATTGTGATAAATGATGAAGACAATATTTTGATAAATGATGGTAAGCACACAGTTGATGGTACCCATTAAATTCCATTATATTTTTTTATTTCTACTATAGAAGTCAATGGTCACTATCTGCTGTGTGTTTACCATCATTTCTCAAAATATCTTCTTTTGTGTTCATCGGATAAAAGAAATTCATACAGGTTTAGAACAACATGAGGATGCGTAAATGATGACAGAATTTTCATTTTAAGGTGAACTATCCCTTTAAGCACCAACACCAACTCATAATTTATTATTTGGCAGATTAGAGCGGTTACTAATGTGGCATATTAACACAGTGTGAGGAAAACAAAGATAAAAATACCCTATAGACCTAAGGCCATGGATATGCTTAAGTGTAAACAACCTAAATCAGTTGGTTGACCCCCCTCAAGGCGTGGCTTTCTTCATCTGAAATCACTTTGTACAGAAAACACAGCCTTTTCTGCAGATACACACATTTGAAAAGCACATTATAACAGATATGATAGTGTAAAAAAAAAAACAGATTTAGGGAAAGGTCATGTTTTATACAAATATATAGCGGATCACTAGGCGGCGCACTTTCATGATGTGAGTAAAAGCGTCTTCCTGATTTCGGCAAGAGTTTGTCACGCAGGTTACTGGCGTTCAGCAGGTAGGGAAGCACCAAAGTCCTTTTACTATTACACCACCGCAAATTCAAAACATATTTTATAGTAAGCTGTTTATTTAGACAGGCGAAATGACCATACATGGGTGGAGAATTGTTAAATCGTTAGCTATTCATATAACGCTAACATAAACCGGTTTGGTTTGTTTATGTGTTTGTTGTTGTATACGGCCTTTGTGTTTTTAAATTGAGTTGTGGTTGTTTAACGATTTTCTCCCACAGTGTGGGTGTTTGGTAACTTTAAACTTAAAATACTGTCAAAAAGTTATTTTTCAGGGCGAGTTTTTTGCTCAAACGAATTATTGCGTCTGTTCCCCGAGTCCATGACGCTAATCTCGTTTATTTACATGTGCAGTCTGTGTCGCACAGTACAAACATTACCCTGTGTTTCCATAGTAATACTGTAGTTACTTTTCATATGTATAATTAGCACGAGATTTCTTCAAAAAAGCTTTCAGGGTATTTGTCTTTTACACTGTTTTTGGTAACAAACTCTGCTAAAAACAAATTATGTAATGGTTATAATGGGAGGTGTAACGTTATTGGTTTTATTGGAAAGTGTAATGGTTTATGTGGTTCTTGCTGGTAATGTTTTGGGTTGTGTTGATGGGATGTGTGCATATATGTGTGTGTGTGTGTATATATATATTTTTTTTAAATATAGGGCCCAGAACACACAACATAAATATTTTTTGTAGTAACGTAGATGCTAAACATCTGATGGTTCATCATTGTATTTTTAAAAGAAACCTTTATACATTGTATTGTTTTGTTAGCATCATTTTAATGTTGTAACTAAATTAGTTGATATAAATGTAGATATTTGTTTATTACTAATATTTTGTACGTATTTGTATAGCTGTATTTGTTTGTAATACTTTATACATATTCATGGAGGTTTGGACCTCCAATGGGCCTACAGGTTTCATCCCTGGTGGTAACGGAGGTGTCGAGCAGGTTAGGGCTGTTTCATGTGATAAAAATCAGGATAGAAACTCGGGGAATGGGGAAATTGTTTTAGTGTTTTATCAGACAAAACGCAAACGATCCAATGGGTGGAGATGAGAAAAACTAAGTATAAATTGCTCAATGCTGCTTTGCTTCCTGTATTGCAGAGCCTGACGAAGTCCGAGCTGTTGCAGATGATAAAGCAACATTATGGCAATGACTTGGGGTTGAGTTATGATGAAATGGAAAGCTTTGTAACATCAGCTGATACAGTCACAACTGCTCAACCAAGGTTAACTATACGTACACATCTTTACACCTGCATTTTTTATAATAACTACGTTTGAATAAATGAAAAAGATTGTTTACTTGGTTTTAATGGGTAATCTCTATGTTGTAGTCTAAACATGCGTGGAGAAGATAGCACCGGGAGGCCAGAAAGACCCACATCACTTCGTCTTCCTCAGGGAGAACTGAATTCCTATGAAACCAGTACACCACAGGGGGATAATTCACAATCTTCAGTTGGACTCCAAAGCACACTTTCTGTAAATGGGGTACGTCCATTAAACACTAATGGTTACCTTTGCATATATCAGAATATTGGTTTGCTATAAATTATTTGTTTATATATTAAATGCTCGACAGGACGATACTCTGAGCCCCTCGTCCCGTCAGTGCAGTCCAAATCTGTCATTGAACCGTTCTGGGTCCGATCGTGTTTCTAAACGCTCCTCTCTCTCACTGGATCTGAATGCCAATGAGGACCAGCTCTCGGATAACAGCAGATCTGACAGCCTGGAAGAGGGTGAGAGTCTGACTTTGTGTGCGTGTGTGTCCGAGATGTGTGTTTGTGCTTTTGTTTACATCAGTGTTTTGTTTTGTCTTGTAGTGGAGGAACGTGAGCCTGCGTCTCCAGCATCTCAGGGAAGGCTGTATGTGAACAAGGTGTTTCACATTAGCGCGGAGAAAATGTTTGAACTGCTTTTCACCGATTCCAATTTTATTAGGAGATTTCTGGATATTAGGAAGATCACAGGTATTTCTGTTTACTGCTGGATATGAGTGATTGTATAATTGCAGGTTCATTTGGTGTCCAAATCACATTTTACATTTTTAATAATTTGGTACACATTGTCATAGATCACAAGATATTGCAGGCCATTAAATAATCACCCATATGTTATTCGTGTAAATCTGCACCCACAGAACATCTGCAGAATTCAAAGTGGTAGTCAATACCATTCCTGACTTTCATATGCTAATAATAATATAGATAAGTAGTTTGCAGACGCACCAATACTTGCGATTTCAAAATGCAAAACATCAGTGTTGACTTTGGCTTTCGTCACATACTGCATGGTTTTGCATATTATACTATTTAAAGTGATAAATGACTGTATTATTTTGTAGGTTTGACCTCTACGTCATGGCAAAGGGATCCTTCTGGCTGTATGAAAAGGACTTTAAACTACAGCATCACCATTACTAACCCGCTAGTCGGCAAAATGTCCACTGCCACAGAGAACCAGGTAACTGAGGGCAACTGTACTGTAGGACTGTGAGGTGTTGGTTAATTGTTGTACAAATAATTGCATGTGGTATTATGTAATTGTCTTTGTTTATTTTATGTCATCATTGTAGTGAAAGCTTAATACACATACATTATATAAAACATGAAAACCTATTAAAAATAGTATTGAAAAAACTAAAAAGTAAATCAAAATAGTACGCCATTAATAAAAGAATACATTTTTCAACCATTTTAATGGGCTGGTTTGTCAGTTAACATATCACATTTACATTTAGCCAAATTGTGTGCAGGAAGAAGAAGAGTTTGTTGGTTGTATGATAATCCAAGTTCTGCGAATTTAAAAAGGTCACTGTCCCTGCCAATATAAATTTGCCAATCTCATAAATCTGCAAGTCTTAAGTTATTTGTTTATCCATTTTTATTTGGTGTAAAGTCAAATGTGCTTTCCATGTTTTTGGCCAGAGCAAAGTCAACCATACTTTATCCATTATGTTTGAGTTTTCAGCTCACACTTTATGGCACATAAAATAAATGTTAAAATAATAATGCATTAGATATATAAGCAGTCCCTCCAGAAAAACGAGATTATGCGATCGCATGATTGAATGCATAATTAGCCAAAGTCCGCATATTTATGCAGCGGCTGCATTTATTTAAATACACCGCACTTTTGCCATATAAATTGCAGATTTCTGCGTACAAAATATGCAGGGCTTGCTTGATTTCATAATCACCGCAAAAAGTCACAAATATCTTCGCAGAAAGTTGAAAAATTTTGCATTTACCTCACACAAGCGCAGCCATGTCCCCTGTTGCTATAGGAGCATTATGAAGTAACGCAATTACGTGACGTGAACATCAATGGAAAGCTGAAAAAGCTGCAAATAAATTTTTGCAAGTTGCCGCAGTGGTTTTTTTTTGCAAGTTGCCGCAGTGGTTTTTTTTGCAAGTTGCCGCAGTGGTTTTTTTTGCAAGTTGCCGCAGTGGTTTTTTTTGCAAGTTGCCGCAGTGGGTTTTTTTGCAAGTTGCCGCAGTGTTTTTTTTTGCAAGTTGCCTCAGTGTTTTTTTTTTTGCAAGTTGCCGCAGTGTTTTTTTTTTGCAAGTTGCCGCAGTGTTTTTTTTTGCAAGTTGCCGCAGTCTTTATTTTTGCAAGTTGCCGCAGTATTTTGTGTTTGCAAGTTGCCGCAGGGTTTTGTGTTTGCAAGTTGCCGCAGGGTTTTGTGTTTGCAAGTTGCCGCAGGGTTTTGTGTTTGCAAGTTGCCGCAGGGTTTTGTGTTTGCAAGTTGCCGCAGGGTTTTGTGTTTGCAAGTTGCCGCAGGGTTTTGTGTTTGCAAGTTGCCGCAGGGTTTTGTGTTTGCAAGTTGCCGCAGGGTTTTGTGTTTGCAAGTTGCCGCAGGGTTTTGTGTTTGCAAGTTGCCGCAGGGTTTTGTGTTTGCAAGTTGCCGCAGGGTTTTGTGTTTGCAAGTTGCCGCAGGGTTTTGTGTTTGCAAGTTGCCGCAGGGTTTTTTTTGTGCAAGTTGCCGCAGGGTTTTTTTTGTGCAAGTTGCCGCAGGGTTTTTTTTGTGCAAGTTGCCGCAGGGTTTTTTTTGTGCAAGTTGCCGCAGGGTTTTTTTTGTGCAAGTTGCCGCAGGGTTTTTTTTGTGCAAGTTGCCGCAGGGTTTTTTTTTGTGCAAGTTGTCGCAGTGTTTTTTTTGTGCAAGTTGTCGCAGTGTTTTTTTTGTGCAAGTTGTCGCAGTGTTTTTTTTGTGCAAGTTGTCGCAGTGTTTTTTTTGTGCAAGTTGTCGCAGTGTTTTTTTTGTGCAAGTTGTCGCAGTGTTTTTTTTGTGCAAGTTGTCGCAGTGTTTTTTTTGTGCAAGTTGTCGCAGTGTTTTTTTGTGCAAGTTTCCGCAGTGTTTTTTTGCAATTTGATGCAGTGTTTTTTTTGCTAGTTGCCGCAGTTTCATTGCATAAATATCCCACATATTCCATCGCATTTTTTAAGAAAACGTGTTGCAAGATCAAGGATTTTTGCCCGCAACAATCACAAAAAAACTTTTTTTTTTTCTGGAAGTACTGCATAAGAATTGGCCAACAGACTATTACTATACATCACATTCTTTTTGCATGTGAACCTCCACACAAATAATTGCACGGTTTAAAAAGATTGCAGTGTAAATGTATGTTTGTGTGACCAAATGTCTGTTATGCTCTCTATGTTTCAGGTACTATATAAAGAATCAAGGGAAGGTCAATACTACATGGTGGGTGCTGAGGTGTACATGCACGATGTCCCATATCATGATTACTTTTACACCCAGAATCGCTTCTGTATCATCAGTAACTCCAAACACAAGTGCAGACTCCGGTAAGCAGTATTTTTATATCTGTACGTCTCTCGTTTGTCATGTATGTGTAATTGGAGTCTTTTAGCAAACAACTCTTAATCTCTTTAATCTCCTGTGTGCAGGATCTACACTGATGTGATATACAAGAAGCAACCCTGGGGTCTTGTGAAGTCATTTATCACTAAAAACTCATGGAGCGGGATAGAAGACTACTTTAAACATCTTGGTTAGTATAATGGTTTTTACTCTCTCTAAAGAAGTCCCATGTTTCCGATTAGACCTTTAAATCTGTATTTTCTGAGTTTCGTATTGTATTACCAACAACCCGTTAGTCTGCAAATCAATGTTATAGTCGAGGTCTGTACTCATCCCTTAAGTTCCATAAAGTACTGAACAGATCCGAGTGTCGCTAAATGCTTTTAGCAGCATGTGCGTTTTCTTTCTCCTTAAAATTACTAAATAACAGGGATGCCAACATCCTGATCCCTAATCGATCCACTTACGTTGAAATCAGGCCTCTTAAATTAACACTGTTTCAATTCTCTTTGCCGATCACAATGCACATCTCAGAGGCGGAGCTTCTTGAAGAAGAGGTTGAGATGACACAAGGAAGTGGAGACGCTGGGAAGGCTGGAACGTTGCGTAGGAGACGAAGAACATTCAGTCGCTCCCTACAGGAACACATGAAGCCGGGCAAGCAGTACAGCTTAGACTCCGAACAGCAGAGAGGGGGCAGCATGGGTACAAATGTTATTTTGGAATACATGAATTGATAAAGTGTGTATTAATTTTGTTTGTCTCTGTGTCTGGATGCTGGTTTTTAAAAATGTGCTTGTATGTATTATGTACATTTACTTCATTTTATATTATAGGTGCAATGGACATGAAAAACGCACAAAAATTGAACGTCACTACCATTATATTTGGGATGAGTTTAATGTAAGTTTGAGTTTAATGCAATGTTTCATTTACTTTGTTGAAGACACATACTGATAAAATGTATACCTTGTAAGTCGCTTTGGATAAAAGCGTCTGGCAAATGCAGAAATGTAAGACATATAAAATTTCATTGTTAACCATTGCGATGCAGAATTATTATAAATGTACATTGTTTTTTCTATTAGACTTTTTGTTCTGACGGTTCTGAACTTGGGGTTATTCTTTAAACTTTGGGCAATGGAGGATGTCGCCCATCGTATGTATCTGAGCACCAAGCACAGAATGAGGGAGAAAGCAGAGTCCAAGTAATAACACTTTTATTTTAATCCAATTTGAATTTGACTCTTTTTGAAGCTAAGCACTCACTATTTGTCCATTTGCAGTTTGCAATCTGACCTAGGGACAAGACAGGGTCTGCCACTCAGAAGTCGAGAGGAAGTGAACTTACTGAAGACAGTACTGCAAGACTCCATTAACCTTCTTGAACAAGTAAGTATGTTTGGGTAGTGTAATCTGGCTACATAAAACTAATACCTTCCTTGGCAATATATCGTATACATGGGTAGATGTTTTGCTGTTTCTGACTGCTCCCTTCTTCTTCACAGCTACGCAGCTCTCTTATGGTGCTTCAGCAGAATTTTCAAGTCTACAACAGAACCTCCTCACAGCTTTAATGGCATAAGTATGGTGACCTGAGAACACAAAGGCATTCCTCCCTTGAGACCTGCCCTCGCTGTGGAGCGTTGTCATAAGGACTGTGCCCAAAGGCAGACTGGTAGCCATGTTCATAGTCTCTCTGGGCCTTCATGTTGTTGGTTGTAAGCTTTATTGACTTTGGAGGGGATCTTCATGCTGGCATACTAAAAGTTTCCTCCTGGATTTGTTCACTTTACCCTGATGGCCTTGAAACTGAAGGAGAAAAGTGACTGTGTATTTTTTTCATTGTTCAGAGTTGATGAACTGAAACATTAAAACAGCAGCACAACACACATGGCATATTTTACTATTTTGATGACGGAAGCCTTATAAAAGGAAATCATAAAAGCTTAATGGATTTGGTGCCGTTGCACAGGAGTCTTCTCTTTGGAGGCAATGCAGGCCCATTGCTTCTACATATCAGGAGCTTACGATCTGCCTAATGTTCATGTGGCCTTATCTCTTGAATTAGACAAATGTTTTTGTCTTAAGATACCTCTATGAATATGTCAATGATTGCACCTTTTAAACGTACTAAAGCAGGGATCGAATGATTGTACACACAGTAAATTGTAGAATTCAAGATTTTAATGTGGAGAAGGTAAAATAACCAAGTTTAAATTATAAGTGGTAAGGTTTTACCAAATTTCCACTTTGTTTTCATACCACTTTTGGTACTTTTTGGGAATGCACTGTGGATGGGTTTAATGTACATATAATTCTTCACAATGGGAACAGAAAATGTTGGTAATTTATTGTATGGAAATGTATATTCCTCAATATATTTAAACCTTTCACAGACAAATTGAAGCACAATTTGATATGTACATATTTTTCATACTGATTTGTTTTGTTCTTTTGAAATCTTGAATACATTTACTTGTAAAACTATTTATGAATAAAATCCAATTTTAAAAATGTAATAAAATATATGCATAACATTTAAATTGATCTATTATTATTATTATAATTATTATTTATTTATTTATTTTGTGAAAATTTGTATGCAAGACATTCCAAAAAGATTGCTACTATAAATGAGTATTTGCAGTTTGAGACTTTCAATAGTACCTTTGACGCTATTCTAACTACGTTGCGATTTATTTAAACCAAGCTTGATGACCAATTTTATTAGTTTGCCAACCGGTTCAAAGTAACAACAACAAAGTGATGTTTTCATCTTTAAAACAAAGCCAGTCTTGAAAGGACTGTGCAGCTGTTAAAAAACAATAAAGGATAATGAAAATATATAGTGCAATATATTCGTCGTGAGATTCATTAAAAATTAAATTAATCAGAAAAGAGATACTTTATTTACATTTACCTCAGATACTAGGATAAAACCATGGGTGTGTTCGACTCGGTTCGACTTCATGCGTCGTTGCGCAGACAAATCCGGACATATAATCAAAGTACCGCGAGAGTGATTAAATATCATAGCTCTCGGGATAGTTTGATGTCATAGGTCGATCGGTCTGCCCATCACTGCAAGAAGTCGAACACACGTCATTTCTTGTCGGCGCTCACACAATGGGCGGTTCTCGCGCAGCAGTTGTTCACGTGTGAAAGACTTCCTGATACAGTTTGGACTGTATTGTATTGTGTTTCCAGTACAGCGGATATTCCTTTTTCTTTTAGATATAGACCAAGTAACTGAATATGTGCCGGGGGAGCACGAGGATGGAATATTCCAGTACCGTGAATATGAAACCGGACAGCTGACTGTCACACCTGAGAACAACCAATCGCCTTTTACTTCTTAAACAGGTAGGTGTTGGTTTATTTGCGTGGTGCTGCAAAACCTCGCAAACAAAAGCATGAACATGCTTGTTTTTATTTACCTTAACTCGTTTCATAGGACCAGTATGCTTTTATGAGTTAAGTTGTTGTTTTGGACTGTAACATTAGCTGATATTTTATAGACTTCAATCTAATAAGTTTAGTAGTACTACTAGCGAACTACCAGAACTATGGAATGGGTTTTGATTGGCTGTTAATGTTTTATCATTGTATCCACCAATGACACACCTTTAAATTGCACGTCATTAATCATGTGACTGCAAACTCGAGTAAAATCCCACTCCCAAGACACCTTGTACTGTGTTGGTGAAATTGTCCTGATGAATCCTCTGGGAGTTTAAAGGGGACTTTTCTTTTAAAATCTGACTTTTTCTATGTTTAAGTGTTATAAATGGGTCCCCAGTGTTTCTATCAACCTAGAAAATGAGAAAAAGATCAACCCAGTATCTTAGTTTTGATAAACCATTCTCTGCAAGCATGTGAAAAAATAGGTTAATTGAAATTTGGCCCCCCTTGTGATGTCAGAAGGGGATAATACCGCCCCTTAATCTGCACTATCCAACCACAGCACTGCCGTTTAGTGCAGAGATCAGCTCATTTGCATTTTGCAAACGGCACATTTTTGCTCACACCTACAAAGTGGCAATTTAACATGTTATAATAAATTATATATATGGTATTTTGAGCTACAACTTCATATACGTACCCTGGGGACACCAAAGATTTATTTTACATTTTAAAAAAGTCTTGTGAAATGTCTCCTTAAACCATTTATATAAAGGACACTGTAGGACATACTTGCTGTATTTATGATTGACCCATAGAGGGGTACAGTAAAATATTTCTGGGGTGTTTGTAAACTCCCGAATCACCTGAGACCATTATGAGATTGTTTCAGACTGACAGATACATCACAATACAGCAGTGTTTCTCAACCAGGGGCCACTGGAGGGCCATTTGTTGGTGTCCATCATGAAGAAAAGATCCCATCGAGCACTAGATCAAGAGGATCCTCTGTGCTGCTGCGAGTATGTGAACCGTCAAGGTGAGCGGAGCCACATGGCAGCATGCTGTTGCGACTGTGAGGATTTGGACGAGGCTTGTGACAGGTGAGGGAGGGGCAGTGAAAGCTCTTCTGATTCATGAAGTGGGCACCAAAAATCTGTGATTCTGTTGTGTTTGTGTTATTTTGGTGGGATTTATATGTGACCCAAGTCTCAAAATCTGATTAGGAGCATCAAAGTTTGATTTCAGTCTTCGACTCAGTCATTATTAAATATATATCAAGGTTATATTATTTACATTTAAAACACGTTTTTTTATTTTCCAGGTGGATGAAGAGGGAAGAACAAAAAACAGACTCCGTGTCTCGAGTGTTGGCCACCATTAATGATCGTCTACGAGTGCCCTGGATATCCGGGGCCAGACCAGTTGACCTCTCGTTGATTCCTCCCCTTATACTGCTTCCTGTTTTTTTACACATAGCATCTTGGCACTACCTGTTGGGTATTATAGTGCTAACAACATTACCGGTCACAGTTCTTTGGTACTACTACGTCACCCACCGCAAGAAAGGACGTACTTTGTTCTTCCTCAGCCTCGCCATCCTTTCCCTCTTCTACATGTTCTACCTCTTCGTCACTGAAGTTTTTTCCCGTGGTGATGTGAATCATTTTCAGTTGGGTGCCGTGACCACCGGTGTCGCTCTCACAGTCATTTTCCTCATAAACACCAAGAGGGGGCCGGGTTATGCCAGGCCACGCCCCGCTGACACTCATAGCACAGTTACCTATCACAGCCCACCGGCGGACGTAGATGGCGCATATCTAAATGGAGCCCGACATCAGGTGGTGATAGCCAATCGTGTGAGTTCTCTCCATCAGAGCGGTGAATCTGGGACAGCACAGGAGAGCGTGGAGCACAGGGAGGTTCAGAGGACAAACTGGTGTGATGTTTGCAAGCTGGTACGTCCCCCGAGAGCCGGGCACTGTCGGATCTGTGGCGTCTGCATCTTACGTCTAGACCACCATTGTGTCTGGTGAGTTTCTATTTATAAACAATGTTTTATCCCAGAGGGTCTCCGTTCATTATCCATGTCATTGTCATTAATCACAAAGTTAGGTTGTGAGTTTATAAGGAAACATCTCTATTATTATTATTTCTAATTCTTTAGTCCTGCACCACATGAGCTATGGACATTCACATTTAGGTATTAAAGGGACACTTTTTTAAAAATATGCTAATTTTCCAGCTTTCCTAGAGTTAAACATTTGATTTTTACAGTTTTTGAATCCATTCGGCTGATCTCTGGGTCTGGCGGTACCACTTTTAGCATAGCTTAGCACAATCCATTGAATCTGATTAGACCATTAGCATCACGCTCATAAATAACCAAAGAGTTTGGATTTTTCCTATTTAAAACTTGACTCTTCTGTAGTTACATTGTCTACTAAGACCGACAGAAAATTAAAGTAGCGATTTTTTTTTTTTTTAGGCAGATATGGCTAGGAACTATACTCTCATTCTGGCGTAATAATCAAGGGCTTTGCTGTCGTAACATGACTGCAGCAGGCGCAAGGATATTACGCAGTGCCTGAAAAAGTCCCCTGCTATTGAAAATTACAAAGTGGACTATTTTCGGGCACTGCGTAATATCATTGTGCCTTCTGCAGCCATGTTACAGCAGCAAAGTCCTTGATTATTACGCCAGAATGAGAGTATAGTTCCTAGCCATATCTGCCTAAAAAATGGCAACTTATAATTTTCTGTTGGTCTTAGTACACGATGTAACTACAGAAGAGTCAAGTTTTAAATAGGAAAAATATCAAAACTCTTTGGTTATTTTTTAGCGCAATGCTAATGGTCTAATCAGATTCAATGGATTATGCTAAGCTATGCTAAAAATGCTACCGCCAGACCTAGGGTTGCCACCCAGGTCTGATAAAAAACCTGGACATATCAATGACCCGACCAATTGTTTTGCTCACAAGCCCCCTAACCCCCCCCCCCCCCCCCCCAAACAGCATAATATTTCTATAGACCTATGCAGTTATTGGCAACACTTTACAATTCTTATTTGTTAACATTAGTTAATGTATTAACTAACATGAACTAACCGTAAGCAGTATGTTTGTTACTGTATTTGTTAATCTTTGTTAACATTACTTTTCATGGTTTATTCATATTAATTCACAGTGCATTAACTAATGTTAACAACAATTAAATAATGTGTTATTAACATTAACAAAGGTTTAAAAATTGCTTTATAAGTGCAGTTCATTATTAGTTAATGTTAACTAATGTAGTAAACTAATGTTAACTAATGAACCTTGTAAAGTGTTACCCAAATATTTGTTAATTATAAATAGGTAAATCACTTTTACAATTTATATAAGCTGCTTATACCATTTATGTAAACCGTTTTATTTATATTCCATTTAAACAGGTCTAAATAGCAACTAGCTGGCCTGAATAATGCACATGAAATTAAACGTGTTGAACTCACCTCAACATGTCTTTTACAATCATTTAACCCACATGGGCAATGCTTGAAGTCACTGTTACAAACTGTTCACTGTGCAAGATTGTCATTATTTTTAACTCTTATAAGACAGGGGTACACTTTCGTGTAGTCTGGCGTAAAATGTGTCTTATGTTTTCGCTTTTGGGGCGCTCCTGTTTCTGAGAAGAGATAAAAGCCCGCCCATACTGACAATTGATTGGTTGATTTACCGAAACAGGCCAATCAGGATGCTCTTTGTCTTACATGCGCTTACTGAGGTACACACACACACACAGACTCAAGGTCTCAGTCTTTGCCGTGCGCGCGCTAAATAACATATTTACATAGCTTTTCGAAAACCGGGACATTCAGTGTCCCGGGAGAGTTGATAAATTTCCCGGGACAGGTTATTAAAAAGAAGGACAATCCCGGTAAAACCGGGACAGGTGGCAACCCTAGCCCAGACCCGGGGCTCAGCTGAATGGATTCCAAAACTGTAAAAATCAAATGTTTAACTCTAGGGGAGCTGGAAAATTAGCATATTTTCAAAAACAGTGGAGTGTCCCTTTAAGCAGAGGCTTTGAAATTTTAAGTTTGTTTGAAAGTGACTTAAAAAACAGGTACTTAAGTAACTTGTTTGTCATTTTGCGTGTGTTAGGATCAACAGCTGTGTGGGACAGGCCAATCACAGCAGTTTCCTTCTCATGCTTTTTTTCTTCCTGTTGACGTCACTGTACGGCATCAGTTTGGTTCTGGGAAGTGTGTGTCCCCAGCAGAACGTGATGATCGCTCTTTTCTACTGTCCTAACGTGTACGACCAGTACAGGTGTGGTTTGACACAAACAGCATGTTTTTAGATCTAGAATGTATTCACTCTTATTAATGTCTCCATTTGTGTGTTTGTCAGCACCGCTCTGTGTTTCACTTGCGCCTGGTACAGCAGCATTGTGACCGGAGGTCTCCTGCACCTCCTGGTTCTGCAGCTTATCAACGTAAGCTATAACACGACCGAACGAGAGGCACGTCTCGCCATGAGAGAGAAAACCGGCCGCAAGCTGCTGTGGGGTCTGATCGTGGACACGGGCGCCTACTCCCGAGGTTTCTGGAACAACTGGACAGAATTCTTAACCATGAGCAAAACTCTAGAGGCATCGACCTCCAAACCAACACACTTGGTGTAGAAGTAAATCGTAGTCTCTTCTGACTGATGGACCTTGTTGGAGGGATGCTGATGTATAGCAGGGGATTAAAAGTGAATCATCACTCATATACTAATGTGAAGCATATTATTGTGCTACCTTATGCCTTCAACAGCTGTTCCAGAGTCAGTTTTATGGCTCTGATTTGTGTGGTCTGTCTAAAAATATAAGAGATGGATAATGCCTGTTTGGACCACTAGATGGCAGTGTCACAGTGTGCTACATCTTTACCAGTGTAATTCAATATTATAGTACATGATCATCAGGTGTGATCCGATTAGATGGTGTTTACAAGGCAAGTCATATGAGATATAAAAGGACAATTTAACACATGCATTTTTTTATTTTAATGATTATTGATGGCTACATTTTTATGCATATATATGTTCAGTTTTATCTTTCATGTTTCAGTCATCTTGCATTGTTTAACTCTCAGTTGTATTTATAGCATTTCACCTTTTCTTCACTAAATCAACTTCAGTGTGGCCCAAAGCATTAAACGGTAACATGTCTTATCAGAAAGTGTTTTAACTTTGTCAGGAATGTTGTCGTGATGAGTCATTGTTATTCATTGCATTTCTGGTTCTACATTTGCTCCCAGTTGGATTATGACACTTATTTTTTTGTCACTTCAAATCTAAAGTTTCTCCACGGAGTTATGAGGTTAATGAACACTTTACAGCTGTTATGTCATCCTAATGAATGTTTAATGTTAGGGTTCAAGTTTGTGTGCTTTTCATGTTATTTATCTGAGGACTTTCTGTTGCTTTGCATTCAGCTACTTTAAGAATTTTGCATCTTTGAATCAAAGCGGGTTGCATTTCTTCACGTTCCTTCTGAGCACAAAATCATTCACAGATACAAAGGCGCTTCAAATCCGGATGTTTGTTTTCTATTTGTCTCCATCATTGAGTTTCAAATGGGATTAGATTTTACACAACAAGTTCATTCAAAATGTACTATGGAAAAATAAACAAGCATAAAAAGATTAGCAGCACTGATGTCTCTTTTTAATGTCACTTGTCGATGTCTGATATAAGAGTAATTGTAAGTTTGACAGTCGGAGCTTGTGTGTTATAGTTAAAGAGGCTTTACAGAGCTCCACAGGGAGTCAATAGGAGAGATGCGGAAGTCGGGTAGAATTTCTGACACTTTACGTCTCAGCTCCTCCCTGCGAGATTCACGTTCTTTTTCTTCTCGTAAGACAGCTGGAAGACGCCTCCAGCCAGCGAAACATCTTTTGACTGCTCTCCTACAAAACCAAGAGAACCAGGATACAGCATATATGCAAATATCTCACCACATTATGCTAGTTTGCTACATTCCTTACATCTATCCATCTATCAAGATTTACTTTTTTCATGTCTGTCCTTCTACCTGTCTGTCTATCTACTTTCATAATTTCTATCTGCATGTCTGTCTGTCTATCTATCTATGTACCTATCTATCTATCTACCCCATCTATCTATAATTACGTTTTTCATGCTTGTCTGTCTTTCTACCTGTCTGTCTGTCTGTCTATCTATCTATCTGTCTGTCTACTTTCATCATTTCTATATGCATGTCTGTCTATCTATCTATGTACCTTTCTATCTGTCCCATCTATCTATAATTACTTTTTTCATGCCTGTCTGTCTGTCTGTCTGTCTGTCTGTCTGTCTGTCTGTCTGTCTGTCTGTCTATCTATCTATCTATCTATCTACCTGTCTACCTATCTATCTACCTACCTATCTATCTACCCCATCTATCAAGAATTACTTTTTTCATGTCTGTCTGTCTATCCACCCCATCTATCAATAATTACTTTTTTCATGTCTGTCTGTCTACCTGTCTGTCTGTCTGTCTGTCTATCTATCAATAATTACTTTTTTCATGTCTGTCTGTCTGTCTGTCTATCCACCCCTATCTATCAAAAATGGCTTTTTTCATGTCTGTCTGTCTATTTATTGTCTGTCTGTCCGTCCGTCCGTCCGTCTGTCTGTCCATTCATCTATCTATCTAAATTACTTTCATCCTGTCTGTCTGTCTGTCTATCTATCTAGAATTACTTTATCCTGTCTGTCTTTCTACCTACCTGTCTGTCTATCTACCTACCCCTATCTATCAAGAATTACTTTTTTCATGTCTGTCTATCTATCTATCTATCTATCTATCTATCTATCTATCTATCTATCTATCTATCTAGAATTAATTTTCCTGTCGGTCTTTCTACCTGTCTGTCTACATACCTGTCTGTCTATCTACCTGTCTATCTATCTACCTGTCTATCTATCTACCCCTATCTATCAAGAATTACTTTTTTCATGTCTGTCTGTCCATATATTGTATGTCTGTCTGTCTGTCTCTCTCTACCTGTCTGTCTGTCCGTCCGTCGATTCATTCATCTATCTATCTAGATTTCTTTCATCCTGTTTGTCTGTCTGTCTGTCTATCAAGAATTACTTTTTTCATGTATGTCTTTCTTTCTACCTGTCTGTCTATCTTTCTGTCTGTCTACTTTTTATCATGTCTATCTGCATGTCTGCCTATCTCTCTATGTACCTGTCTGTCTGTCTCTCTGTCTGTCTGTCTATCTATCTATCTAGAAATACTTTCATCATGTCTGTCTGCCTGGGTACCTACCACCCTATTTATCTATCTATCATAACATCTCACATTTACACGGATTTCAAGGTAGACTAGGTGGAGAGACGCATATGCTGACCTGGCGTCATGCTCCTCTGCACGTTGCTGGTTGTCCCAAGCTATCAGTCGTTGTTCAGTGGTGTGATCCAGCAGAGCCATGAAAAATTTCCTTTCTGTACGAATTTTGTACAACCGTTCGGCTCTCGCTTCCAATATAAAGCGCATGTCCTTTAACTGTGGCATGCAATGAAATCAGAGATAGACAAGGACTTTGCTAGTATTGCTAATGAGTCTGCTATTACTAAATTATTACAACTATTAAAGTAACATTATCTAAACTAATAGAGTTTGGTTAGCTTAAATGGACTTTAAGTCACTTTGAATAAAGGCATCTGCTAAATGTGTAGCAATGCTAAGATCATGGGTTTGATTCCTATTGATGTGTGTGTGGTGCTTTACCCTTCTCCAGTTACACATGGCTCTCCGAAGCAGAATCTGCTGATATAGCCGAACAGCTTTGGATTCTCTCTCTGCATGAGCTTCATCCACAACTTGTATCCAGGAGCAGAAGCAGTGTCTCTGAAGCCACTGTGCATAATGATCTGCCGCTCTCTGGAGGAGAGAAAAGAGGCAAAACCACCCGAAACATAAATAACTGTCTCCTTTAATTAACAATGCCATCATTTCATATGCTCGCAGGGTTTATCTGGATCAATAGCAAACTTCCCTGCTGACTTCCTGTTGGTTGGCTACCTAAGTCAGAATGTAGAGATACTGAATAAGGGGATTACAGGACCAACTGCTGTTGCAATTAATTGGACGAGTGGTCTCTCCTCTCATGGGTATGGATCAATGTAAATAATATACATTTCCTGTTCTACTTTAGAGCAATAGTTAATCCGAAAAAAAATTCTGTATTATGCTAGGCTATGCTAAAAGTGCTAGCGCCAGACCCAGAGATCAGGTGAATGGATTTCAAAACTGTAAAAATCTAATGTTTAACTCTAGGAAAGCTGGAAAATGTGCAAATTTTCAAAAAATGTGGAGTGTCCCTTTAATGCTTTCGCCCTGTGTGAATGTACCGTTAGACTTTTGCACAATACTTCATGTAAAGATTCTTAATACTCAATAAAAAATATATATAAAATGACCTGTGAGGGAATAACCACAGATATTTAATTTTGGGTAACCTGCCATTTAAATCACTCTGCATTCTGTCTTTGTCCTTGTCAATCGCTCCCTCTCAATCACTTCGTCTTCCTCTCGAACGTCATTCATCTGCTGTCTGTTAATTCATTTTGATAGCAGGTGGTTGGCCAGGTGGAAAGGCAACAGTATACTGTAAACATCATTAGAATTTGGGGGCCGGACCAAGAGTTTAATATAAGGTAACAGGTGGTCTTCCTGACTGCTTGTGTGAGCTGGCTATAATTCTTTGGATGAATAATTGAGCGTGCGGAGAGCAAGTGAATGAGTTGTGGTGTTTCTGTAGGGCGTGAGAGAGTCGTGTGTATGCTGTGATGGTTCTGACCTGTTCATTGTTATGGCTTTGCTCCAGTAGTCGCTTCCATGGTGCCAGACCGCGGTGAAGTAATAAGGTGTTGAGGTAGTGCTGGGCCGCTCGCTGTAACAGTTCCTTTTCCTGTTCTGCTCTCTTCTGCTTCTCGAGCTCTCTCTAAACACACATACATAAACATGTGTCTTTAGCTATATAAATAGAGACAAATTTGGGTGGCACAGTTGGTTTCTGTGTATAGTTTGCATATTCTCCCTGTGCCAGTGTGGGTTTCCTCCAAGTTCTTCAGTTTCCCCTCACAGTACAAAGACATGCAGATTAGATGCTGGAGGTGCCCTTGGGTGTGTGAGAGAGTGGGAATGAAACTGTGGACATTAGGCTACTAAATATTTATGGTTCTGGCCTGAATATTGCTATAGATGGCAACAACTTAAACAAACGGCTTTCGTGGAACAAACGTAACTTCTGGTAAACTTCCACAAGGAATCAATAACAATAGAGTCCTTTTAGAGTAGTTTACAAGCTAAATAAAAAACAAGTAGATTACCTCAGTTCAAGCTAAAGTGTATCAAAATCCACTTTACTGTGTAAAGCTACAGTGTTAACTACAGATCGACTGCCAAACCTCCCTTACATAGCGGTTATCCAAGATCGCCGTCTCCTCTCGTCTTTAGGAAACCAAAACAATTGTTATTTTCCACGAGATATTTGTTCCAGAGTTCAGAATAGCCACTAGTCAGACCATTTAACAAACAGAGACTGGAAGTTAGGGGGTGCGCACACCAAAGCTTTTAAACGCGGCTGAAAACGGCAGGCGGACACCGACTGCCAGCTTTTTGTCAGCTTAGCGCATTGGTTGCTGTGATACTTCTGCTTTGTTTATCATTCCTTGTGCGATTCGCTGGTTAATTGTTGTGATGTTTATCCCGCCTCCACTGTGATTGGACGGCTGTGAGAGAACTGACATTGCCAAGCTGAGCTTTTCACCCAAAGTTAAATATTTTTCAACTCTCGGCGCTCATCGGTGAGCGTGGAAAAAACGTAGAAACGCCGGCTTTCAGCGTGGAAAAAACGCCAGTTTCTGGCTTTTTTGAAAAACGCTGCACTTCTATTGGAAACAATTGAAAACATACGCCGGCTGCGCGGGTAAAAGCTTTGGTGTGCACGCCCCCTTAAGTTTCGTTCAGACATGTAACCACGACAACGCACGTGCATCTGATATAGCAGCTGGCATGGTGTGTAAAAAGAAGAAAAAAAATAGGGACACACCATAGACTCCTACTGTTTTATAGAGCTACTTTATTTGTAATTACTATAGACAGTAAATATTATGCTGCGTTCAGACCAGCCTTGGTAGAGATGAGTGATTTCAATGTTAAGTCAATGTAAAGACGCGTTGACGCGCGGACGCAATTCCTCGCATGGCGCGAATTGAGCGTAACGTGCAAGTAGAAAAATTTGAACTTTGGCGGAAAACGCACCGCATTAACCAATCAGGAGCTTGCTCTAGTAGTGACGTGTTTACAGGAAGCAAGCAGAGTTGCAGAAGCCATTCCCATGATGCAAATTTCCACATGAATGTCTCAATGACTAGAATTTCATGCGCGGCTTTCACGCGTGAATAAAGCGAGTAAACTCAAAATGTTCAAGCGGCAAACTACGCGGTAGATGCGAATTTGATGCCTCAAACGCGGCATATTAAAGATATTAAGATTATATTTTCTCCGAATGTTCTTTACATTATGTATGATGATTTTATGTAGATGACAGTAAATCTTAAAAAATTGACTTTAGCTGGGTTTTCACAGGCATGGTCACATAAAGGCCTAAATCTTAGTTGAAAAACTTCAAGTTAAGTTAATGTTGAGGCAGTAAAATTAATCGAAGAAATCGAATAAAATGACAAAATCTCATAGCAAAGTTACTAAAAATTAAACTAATACTAACATGGAAACTGTAAAAATAAAAGCTAATTCAAAATATAAATAAAACTAAAATAATAACGAATATCACACACATTTCTCTGCTGTCTCTTTTCTTCCCTCTTCCTCTCAGCCTCTTTCTGTTTCTCTTCTTCCTCCAATCGAAGTTTTTCCTCCTCAGCCGCCTTCATTTGAGCCTAAAGGACAAAATAACAAACAGACACATTTACATCTTTATTTACATTTTAGGCAGGCACCTTTATCCAAAGTTTTTTTTTATCCAATTTTTTATCAGGATATGTGATCCTTGAAATTTAAACCCATGACATTTGCACTGCTAATGCAATTCTCTGCCAACTGAGCAAAACACATTCAAAAGCTATGCTATGCTATGATTGCATGTGTTTGATTTACACTAAAAGCGTTTCTACTGTAAATGCTAGTTTACAGCATTCTCTCTCATATCTTATACTGCATGAGAGGAAACTTACAAGCTTCTCATCTTGTCTTTGTCTTCTTTGCTCCTCCATTTCTCTCCTGCGCTCAGCACGCTGCCGTGCTCGCTCTTCCATTGCTGAAGGAAAAGAAAGAAAGAAAGAAAAAAGTTAGAAATAAATACATGAACTAATGGATATAAAAGTAAGCAAAAAGGAGAAAAAAGATCTGTAGGCACAAATAAATATTGTGACAGGTTAGACTGTGGTGACTGTGTCTGATATTTTTCTCTAATTAACCGTCATGCAGCAAATCACTGTCAAGTGTCCCAAGAACAAAATGAGGATGTGGGTGGAGTAACTTTACATTGTTTACAGTATGTGTGTGATTATGTATCTGTTGTAGCTATTAAATGTTTATGTGTCACTTTAAACTTTATTTGAATTTTTAAAAACAGCAAAACTCCAGAAAACTTGGTTACACAATCACTGCAGATAGTGCAATATGTGGCACTGTGTTCGCGTAAAGAAAATATTTAGATCGGATCTGAGCGGCAGGACAATGGTTTGTTACATCTTCAGTGTGAGGGGAAACTCATTGGTCACTGCCAAGGCCCCTAGAGTCTATCCCACCACACCGACTGCCAACAATAAGACTCAACACAATATAACTCAGCAGGGAATTGCTAACACCCACCTTCTGAGAAATGTGGCTGCATGTACCAACTTAGTAAGGGACACTGAAAATCGGATTGCGGGATGCTGGCTTTTCACGTGCGCTACACAACAATGACACTCATAGGAGTACATGAAAGAGATATTGTGTGGGTGTGATATTGTTCTGGGTTTACATAGTGTTTGCACACATCACTGAGCCCCTACATTCAATGCATTCAGAGCCTGTGAAGATTTAAAACTAGGACATAGTCATGAAATGTACTTTCTATGCTAGGCACCTCCTTCAAATTGGTCAAGTGTTTGTGTGAGACTGACCTTGTATACAAGGATGAGGAGGTATGGAGCGTCCCGAAGCTGCTTTACAGACCGTACGGCTGGTGGTGTTTTCTCCTGAGGCGGTCTTTGGTCTGGCATTGTAAGAACATGAATAAATTTGTAATTAATATTGTCTAATTCCCAATGTGTCTCTCTGACTCTTATACACACACACAGAGCAGCATTATATGACAGTACCTTGGTTTTTCTGTGCTTCCTCTTCCTATATCTGCATTAGGTACAGGTGCAGAGCAGGTGCTCAAATCTCCAGTTAGTCCTGCTGCTAAAAGTGAATTTTTTTCCGCATCATGTCGCAGTTCCAGCATGTTCTGTCTCTCCTGCAGATGCTGAATTTGCTCCTGTTGCTCTTTCAGGAGACGTTTTTGCTTGGCTAGGGTTTGCTGCAAGGCCGCATGGCGGTGTTTAAATCGTTCACCAGGTAGCTCTGCACATCGACTTCGGGTGGTGGTGTGCTGCAGTTGGCCATCGCGGGCCTGTCGAAGCTCAACTGGCGTGAGAGTGGCGTGCCGACGCGTTACCTGCCAGGCCTGAGTGGGCGGGGCATCTGATCGGCCATTCTTGTTAGTCACAGTGGCTGGTGAAACAGGTGAACTGATTTCTAGAGCTGCTGACATATCCTGCTGTAGGAGAAAGGGGTTTTTAAAGGAAAAGCTAATCCAGATATGAAAAGTCAGTCGGATTCATGATGAATATTTGTTTCAATCAAATCTGTCACATTCATTTCAATAATTTGAAACCCAGATCAACCGTGTCATTGAAAAGTTTGTTTACAAATCCATCATCATTTTCTTGCATGTCAACCTAAATGATCATTACTTAAATTTGCAGCTTCTACTGTGTTTATCTGAAAATCCTGTCCCTGTAGCTCAATTGGTGTAGCATTGCTTTAGCACAACAAAAGGTTATGGGAAATGTATAGCATGTGTGTACTGTAAGTCGCTTTAGATAAAAGCATCCGCCAAATGCATAAATAAAAAAGTAAATGTTTGGAACAACATAAGAGCCTTAAGAGGTGGCAAACTAAAAGGTAAATAAAACTGATCTCACCTGATGGCTGATGTTTTCAGAATGAATGAGGTTTTCAGGTGGGTTGGTGTTTGGTGGAGGTGTGGGAGTCTCTGCTCCTAACTTCCCAGAAGCTGCTGCATTTATCAGGGCAGCCATTTTACTTCTGGTTTCTTCTTGTATTTTAAGAAGCTCCTTGCGCTCGTGTTCTACCCGACACCACACGTGCCAATTATTGATGCAACGTCTCAAAAGCCTCCTGCGGTCACTCTCCACCGCCTTCTGACAGCGCCTGTGGGATTACAGATATGATTCCGAACCGGTCTGATAACCAGGATTTATTTCAACCTTTTGTTAACATTTATTTAAAGGGGACAGATCATGAAAATCTGACTTTTTCCATGTTTAAGTGCTATAATTGGGTCCCCAGTGCTTCTATCAACCTAGAAAATGTGAAAAAGAACAACTCAAGAACTTAGTTTTGGTAAACCATTCTCTGCAAACATAGGTAATTGAAATTTGCTCCACTGTGATGTCAGAAGGGGATAATACCGCCCCTTAATCAGCACTATCCAACCACTACACTGCCATTTAGTGCAGAGATTAGCTCATTTTGCCCACACCTACAAAGTGGCAATTTTAAGATGTTATAATAAATTGTGTGATTCTTAGTCAGTTTAAAGAGATAGTTCACCCAAAAATGAAAACTCTGTCATCATTTTCTCATTCTAATGTTTTTCTAGATATTTTGATACATGATGGTAAGCACACAGCTGATTGTAACCATTGATTTCCATAGTTGGAAAAGAAATAAATTGAATTAAATATGTGATGAAGAAGATATTTTGGTAAATGATGGTAAATTGAATTTCATTGTTTTTTCCTTCTATGGAAATCAATGGTTACATCATCTGTGTGCATACCATCATTTATTAAAATATCTGCTTTTGTGTCTAACAGAAAAAATTAATTCATACAGGTTTAGTAGAACATGAGAAATAGGAAAAGATGACAGAATTTCCATTTTTGGGCGAACTATTCCGGCTATGGCTCCAGTGCATCATCAACCCGAAAAGCATCAGACCAAAAGTCTGGCTCTGTTTAGACAGTTTAATTCTAATGTTCAGTGTCAGACTCATACGTTATCTTACCTATGGTCCTGTCTCAGCTCTTCTTCAGTTCTCTGAGCTTCTCTCTCCTCTCTTCTGGCCCAAACAAGAGCCCGCCATGCCCGCCACGCCCTCAACTGCCTCCTCCAATCACACAGTGCCGATGCTTTGCCCATGCGCACCCTTCTTTCCAATACCACCGAGTACCATGCAGAAAAATGTCTCTGCATGCACTAAAACACATAAGCATAAAACCAGTCAAAAAGTTAGTGTCTTGAATTAAATATAATTCTTGTCCAATTCTTAAATATAATCCAACCTGTAAACTGAGAAGGTGAACTTTGGCCTCCAGCTTCTTCTGTCTGAACTGAAGGTCTCTGTCCTTTATCTTTTGTGGAATAAAATGTGGATGTTTTTGAACGACAGGGCACTCGGTGGGGCCTTTTCTTTGTTTTTGAAGCCGGTCTCTCTCCCTGTTCAACACAAATGTAAATCAATCGCTTAAAAAAACATTATTATTTATAACTACTAAAAGGTTTTTATATTTTTGTGGTAATCCTGATTCTAGAGCCACTTTATTCAATTACAAATTATGAATTCTTATTATAACATGACTAAATAAAATATCTAGTGCTATGAAGTTAAACGGTACAAAAGTTTGTCAGGATGAGAATCTGGTTGTTGTACATGTTTCGTGCAAGCAGCTCCACACTCCTTTGCTCCTCCATCTCTCTGCGCAGGCGAATCATCTCCTGTTGGATCATCACCTCCTGTTCACGCGCCTCCTGTCTCTTCCTTGCCTGCTTCTCCTGTTCCAGTCGCCACGCCTCCTCCCGTGCCTCCCTCAGCATCTCCTTCTCTCTGCGCAATTTTTCCCGCTCTGCATCTCTACGTGCGCGATTCTCCTTGACCTGTTTATGGCGCATTTCCATGGTGATGCTAGGGTCTATCCCTGTCTTTTTAATGCTGTCAGAGTTCATGTCGAGATCCTCCACCAAACGACCGTCCAGCACTTCTGTTTCCATCAGGTCCTGGAGGAAATTTTCAACTACAGAGTTCTCCTCTTCCTGTGCCAGATGAGAGTACAACTCTAAAAAAAAAGTGAGAATGAAATTAAAGGAAGGTGAGGCGTATCAATATATTGGCAAAATCCATGAATTCCTATTGGCTATTGATAGTTAGAGTAAGATTTGGCAAAGGGTTAATTCTGATCTTGTCTCTAAAACATCTATTACACTGATGACATAGGGGTAAAGATAAAACATGTAAAGCTTTTATTTGTACCATCAAAGTTATTATAGCTGGGTTGTGTGGTCCTAACTAATTGTTTGGATTCTGAATGGTCCATTTTACAGGAACTCATCTCCTCTTCCTCATCATCATCCATTTCAAGCTCTAGACGTAACTTCCGGTTCATCCACTCGCTCAGAATAGACTGAGCTGTAAAATAAAAAGGATACATCAAGCACTGTTTGAATAAGTTCATCGCGTTATAGGATTTTAATGATTGCTTTTGCATAAAGTAAAGAATTTTTTTGAAGTGCACCTTCGCTGTACGCATCATCATGATCCTGTAGCTGCTCTATGCTCTGCAGAGCCGCACTGTGTTTAGCACTGTTTGTTTTTTTCAAGGAAAACACCTCTGCTACAGCAAACTCTGAAGCCATTTCAACTTTCTAAAAATGACAATGCAACAGAATTTACTATTATGTAAAAGAAAACTACACCCACACTCTCAAATAAAAGGTGCAAAAGTTTTAAAAAGGTACCATGTTGGTATAGATGTGTATCTTTGAGGAACCAGTACCTCTAAGGTACCAATATGCACCTTTTAGGTACAAAAATTTATTTTTTGTAAAGGTACCACCCCAGTGACAACTTTTGTACCTTCGTGTACCTTTTTTCTGAGAGTGCACAAAACAAAAAAGAAATTGCTTTGCATGATATCGTGACTTGTGCGTACCTTCATCCACTGCTTTATATCATCCTCTTTCAGCTGCGCCTGTAACATGAGAGATTATTTAGCTCTGCCCACTGTATTAAATAGGGTTGTAGCACAAATTACCTCCTCTACAGTCATGAGTCGATAAAAAGTGGGGTTTACCAAGCATACCAACCTTGGCAGTCCCTTTAGTTAATATAAATGTATATGAATATTGCATCACACTATAGACATACACATCTAATATTACATTTATGTCATGGACTTAAACTGGCTCTATTGTGAATACACCTGTTGGTTTGCATTGCACATTCACAAATATACATACAAATTCACTAATTTCCCTGAATGAATATACTTGGAAACTAATTATTTAAAGAGGTTCAAAACTGAAGAATAAACGATAATATTGAGCTAAATTTTGTAAATGCTTTCGTTATCATATAATGATGAATATACTTGTAATGTATAACACAAAATTAAATTCGTTTTATTTTGAAGCGACTACACTTGTGTTAATTACAGAAGGATAAAAACGCCAAATTATACAAGAGGAAATGTGCTTCACTTGCCTTATTATTGCTGCCTGTTTTACTCTTGATACATGTTTTCCAGCGTCTGTGTATGGGATTAGACATTATCGCCAGTAGATGAACACGCTTTTGGATAGCTCTGGTATTTTAATATGTTTTAGTGAATATTTAAAAATATATTAAAAAGGAATTTACACTGTGGATAATCCACGTTTAAAATTAAGCTTTCCCATAACACAACCACAGAAACTTCCACCTTGCTAAGGAATCATGGGATTTGTAGTTTGAGCAGATTTAACGCAGTATCAAGCGTCAAGCAATCCGCGTCGAAAAAGAACTACAAACTCAATGTGACAGAAGCGGAAGCTGTGTAACTATGGAAACAGTTGCTACCTCTTTAAACATTTATGAATGAACATGTACCTAATGTACATAACAACAACAACAACAAAAGGGTTTTATACATAAAGATTAAGGCACACCAGCTGACACCCATTTCCACATAACTGAATAGACTTATCTGAACATAAACTTAGTGAATTGTACAGACAAGTAAATATTAACATATTTTGTTGAATTTCACCTAAAAATAATTCGTTATGAGCCTTTGCACTATATGCCTCAGTTGCACAATTGTTTTAAAACAGATTTTATTTACCACGTAGTAGTAAATCAGCACTTGTAATTGTTTTGTAATGACGTAGTAATTGTGCGACGCTACTCCAATAATTCTGCGACAACCGGTTCTCACATGTACTGCTTATTGAAACGATTTGCTTCGCTTTGGTAAATGTACAACAATATTAGTGTTTTATTTGTTTGGTATTACATATGCTGCTTTTTAAAGAAATCAGAAAAACATTTCATCGTCGTTGTGTGATCGCTGTATAGTAAACTTACTCACTCTTGCATGTTAAATACATTTCAGCACTGTTTCCTCTTTATAGATCACAGTAACATTCATATTAGGACAAAACACAGTTGTAGAGGTGTGATGAAGCTGGAGTTGTCTCGAGTGGTTCAGGGGTGTCGATTGGGAGTTTTGACTGGATTGGGAAAAACGGGTCATCAGCACTCATTAGAGGTTCCTGGCTGTTTCCTGTACTCTCGGTGTGCAACTGTACCCCATCTGACCCAGGACACATTACACACGTTAAGCGATCTGCCTTCGGTCACACAAGTTACAGTGGATAGCCTGTAAGTTATTACACTTTTGTTTGACATATTTGATTTCTTTAAATTTCTTTAAATTTGATTAACTTAAAATCAGTTTCTTATTGTGTCTTTTTCAGTGCAGAGCATCAGGAGGTGCTGGAGGAATTTAAAGAGGGTGTCAAAAAATTTGCAGGTTAGCAGTTTACTCTTTTACTACCTAGTTGGCATTTGCTTTCACTTAAAATGTACAGTCTCAAGACACACATGTGCAATTTCAGTGCACATTTGACATTATGGTGCTTTATGTATAGGCTATCTCTATGTAAAAATATGATTTTGATTTATAAGAAATGCTTAAGTGTCGAGACTTTGTAACAGTTAAGATACATGCCAATATTCCAAACTCCATAAATGTACTATAAAATCATATAATATTTGAATTTATTACACAACACTATAAAATGCTTGATTCTGATTGGCCAGTCGCGACATTCCTAGGTATGTTATTCCAATAACAACTGCCTGAAACTAATAATGCACGGTACCCTGGGTGCTGCAAATAATTTTGACAGGTACAGTTTAATATTACACAAAAATAAATATATATGTTATTAAAAGACATATTTATATGACATTTTATTATATTTACAAATGATAAAACAATATAGTGTGTTTTTCGTGACATATGAACGTCCTGTCTTATTTTAAAAACTGAAAGTAAATGTATTTCCTCGCAGAAGGTCTGCATTTGTTAAAAAATAGCTAATAAAAGGTTTTTATTTTACAACCATACTGGAATGGGTCCGTGCCTCAGTTGTTGCCTTCAGCAATTCAACAAGTAATGAGAGATGTAATTGCATTTACAACCCTGCGTTCCCAGACTTTGAGCATATTGCAAAAAACATGTCTTGGGGCAGCTTCAACGGACTTATGGTTAATTACAAAATGGCACTTTGCACAGAAATGCAACTGCATGATGCTGTCATTCACCTCTGTTATTTCCATGTGGCCTGTGGTGCCATAAGCTGTAGATCTTTCCATGTATGTGTTTTTTATGCAAGTTGACTTTTAAGTTGAAGTTAAATTTGTTTGGACGTGCTATGCATGCAAATAAATACTTGCCATTTGTTGTAACATGCATGTTAATGTGCACGTTATTTATTTTGCCAGTAAACAGTGTTTAAAATCTTGTCGCCAATATTGAAATTTTGAATAGTTATGATATCCAGAGTTTTGCTAGTTATAACAGTTGGCTGGTCAGCTTTTACATCAAAGTGATTCATTTGAAACTGATGATGTCTTTATGCAGGTCTTCATAATACTGCCCTTTTCTGCTCGCAGCATGATTCTGCGAATCCCAGTCCTGCTGGTCACGTCACCAACAAGGTCAGAGAACCGTATCAATGGTTTTGTAAATTTATTTGATAAAATCTCATACGCTGCTGCTTTTTGGATTCTAGTTTTTGTGTCCCCCGTGTCTGCCACTCTTATTGCTAATATTCAGGGCTGTAACGGTCTGTGGGTTGGTTTAACAGACAGTGTCAGTTTGGGGCAGCGGCGGACGGATAGAGCTGACAGTGGCTCGCTTCATGGCGATTCAGGCAGCTATCCAGCCTGACTGCTATCACAGCATGGCAGACGGAGAGACCTGGCAGGTCAATACGTCTCGCAAGCGAGTCCGCAAAGCAGTGGACCGAACTCTGGCCCATCTGGATGAGTGTCTAATGTTGCACCAAAAAACCCAGGTCTGTACACAAAAAACATTTAGAGTACTGAGTGAATACTTGTTAAATATCTGTGGCTGGAGAGTAAATGTAAATGCCAAAATGAAATTTTGCTGGTTTGTATGCTTATGTATCACAAATCAGCACTACAATCACTGAATTGTTTAGGATGTTATGTAATATCACTCTTGGAATGCTGCATTGTTTATGTAATTTATTCCAAAAGCATTTTTTATGTTGCTCATCACAGTTGGTTTCATTTTTTAACTCGCTCTCTGTGTTCACAGGAATTGAAACGGGCAGAGATATTTGGAGTCGTGGAGGGTGGAGATATCATGGAGGAGAGACTTCGCTCCGCTCGAGAGACCGCCAAGCGTCCTGTGGGTGGATTTGTCCTTGATGGATTTCATTCTGCTGCCATGAACCAGGATGTGAGAAGTCAGTTGATTCAAGCGATAAATGCAGAACTTCCCCATGAAAAGCCGAGGTAAGTGTGGCATCTATTTAAAGGCCCCACATAAGGTTCAGCCCAGACAATAAAATGCTGGTTCTCTCTTTGTATTGTTCGAGAGTGAATCGAGAAGTCATTAGGAAGTCTGCTTTTGAACGGCTCTCGCGTTACTGTGATGTCATCCGCATTTCTGTGTTCTTCGTCATACACGTTTGTTGAAGATGCGTAGAGCGACTGCCTTCGGGACGTAAAGTCAACACAAAACGCTGTAAAACTTTCATTGTAGAATAATAAGGAATCAATCAATTAAAACAACATATCTACACAGACTGACATTTCAAAGTGACCTAAAAGATTTTTTGTTGGAATGGATTGGAACGAATTATGGACGTACTCCTCGCTTGTAAGTCACATTGGTCTACGGCTGTAAGTACTTAAATGTAAATATGGTGAAACTGCAAAATATTGCATGAAATGCTGTAATAAGAACATACTGTTACTAATACAGTTAATAAGAAAGTTTACCGTTAACAGTAACATTTAAGCGATTTTAGACTATTTGAGCGACAAAGATGCTAAAGTGAACTGTTTTCAGTGCGCATACGCGCACAAACTCAAAAGCCCAAGCGCGTTTCAAAAATCACGCAAACCAAAGGCATTATTTTTGGGGCTTGATAGGAGATATACGCACAAACTATATTGTAATACCACAGTCTCTGAAAGTATTCTCATAAAAACAGTCGTTTATTATAAGTGAGAAGTTGATCATGTGTCAGTAAGTGTATAGATCGCTTCTCCGTTGTTAAAGGGACAGTTCGTCTTATAAGAAATGCTTATGTTTAAGTCATTATGTTAATCAAACTACAAAAGACAAAAGGAAAATCACTTTTATAGCTTTTAAAAGATAAATTATAATTAATTTATAGAATAAAAACAGTGTTATATTAATTTGATATTGTTTCTCTACCTAATCAATACTGTTAGATCTTACTTTATTTGTAACTTTGTTCTTTTCTATTGTAATGTCTTGATTTGTTCTTATTTTATTTTCCCACATCACTTTTTTTGAAAATTATTCAACCCATGACTCAAAAACCATAATGTAATTGATTTAACCAGTACTATATTGTAAAATTAATTCATTTTAAATTAGATGTAGGCCTTCAGGTCCACCCTATTGCAAGGCCAACTTAAAATTTTATGGCCTTGCGACTGATGGTCAGATTATGGCAAAATAAAATTATTGCAGATGTAAAATAGTAAGGGAATGTTACTTGTTACAGCTTTCCACATTTATCAACCCATTTAATTAAACATGGTTTCTGTTACTAGTCAAATGTTTACATTTTAAATTTGAAATCTAAATTGTCCATCAGAATTAAATAATTGAAATAATGGTCATGATGTATTTTTTGCGTATGTTGTGGTGTGCATTTTGTTTCTGCGCACGTGGAGGGATGTTGAGTTCCTTCTTTTTTGTCCTTGGCCAATCACATGCCTGAAGAATAAATAAGTTAAGTTACAGCATGTTCCCTAATGAGGCCATAATATTTATTCTGGGGGGGGGGTCCTCCCACCTCGCGGCCCCATCAGAGGCCACATCGCCCCTCGAGCGCCCTTCTCACCTTTTTCACCCCTGACCCGTTTTCATGCCTGTATATTGTGTTTCCCTGCATGCTTGTGTCGATAAGTATTTGAAGCAGCTCTGGATCTGCGTTGAACTGCACTAAAAATCAAGATCTGCTGGCTTTGTATTAATACTTAATGATTTACCCTGGTTTGAATGTAGTTTTGATTTATCACTTTGGTTCACTGTTATCTGTCTTTCCGGGGTACCGTGGGAAAAGTATTCCCGAAACAACAACAGGAAAAATGCAGTGTAAGATCCCAAGTCTCTGAAATGCACAATAGCTTGATGATCTTTCATATTATAGCATCACGGAGTTAGCACTTCATTATATACAAAGCAGTTGTTTAATGGTCTGCTTAACAGTAAATATTACAAGTAAAAGTTTATTGCAGGCTGATCTTATAATATGAAATTAAACTGTTTAAGCTCTGTTGCTCATTTCACACAAAGGTGTCTTAAAAGATATTGCACTAAAAAATCGAAGAGTCAAATAGAAAGTGGAAAATGGCCAAGCAAGACTTAAAGTTTTGTGATGTAAAATAAATCTTTGGTGTCCCCAGAGTACATATGTGAAGTTTTAGCTCAAAATACCATAAAGATAAAAATGTGCCATTTATGGGTGTGTCCTTTAAAATGCAAATGAGCTGATCCTGCACTAAATGGCAGTGCCGTAATTGTATAGTGTAGATTAAGTGGCGTTATTTTCCCCTTCTGACATCACAGGGGGAGCCAAATTTCAATGACCTATATTTTTCCCATGCTTGCAGAGAATGGTTTACCAAAACTAAGTTAATCTTTTTCACATTTTCTAGGTTGATAAAAGCACTGGGGACCCAATTTTAGCAATTAAACATGAAAAAAGTCAGATTTTCATGATATGTCCTCATTAAAAACCGAAATTATGCAATGTTATAAATGTTTAAGAAATATTAGTGACTATAGCTTTCATTGTCCTCCCTCCTGTCCATTTTTAAAGCCTGTTATGATCTTTTTAAAACTGTAATATCCAAACTTGGTCATGTTCTGCAAATTTTGCATTTAAACATTTGAACATGAATACAACAAAGCATTGTTGCAGACAACCTTGTTGCATTTGATTCTTTAACAACACATCTTGGTATAGTGTATTTTTTTTTTTTTTCGGGACATTGCACATTAATGAGCAATCCAACATTACTGTACAGCCTGTAAATGAGCCAGGTTATAGCATAAATGCAAATTTTCACCTGTAATGTGTTTGCTGTGTGTGTGTCAGGTTAATTCTGGGGGTCGGCTGTCCTGATGAGGTGATCAGCTGTGTTGAAGGAGGAATCGACCTGTTTGAAAGCTTCTTCCCATTCCAGGTGACGGAACGAGGTTGTGCGCTCAACTTCAACTACACTATTGATCCTGACCCTGAGACGGCAGGTACATCATCCCCTACAGGTGTGGAGAAGCTTATGGTCATAATGGTGGCAAGATACTGGAGAACTTTGACATCGAAAAAATTATTATGTTTTTCCAAACTTGTCTACTACCTCTTTGTTTCCTCCCCTATGTACTTGCCAAATATTTTCCATTGTTTGGCAAGCACTGTGACAGTGACTACGCATTTGGTCAAAATTGAGTTAAGGGTTAAAATGGGCTTTGTGAGAGCTGTTGTGCCTTGTGACAAAGTCAAATGTCGCATTTCAGAGAAATGCGTGTGCCAAAATTGCTGTAACATGTTTGACTGGGTGCTGTAAAAAACTTTAAAGGCATTTTTCTCGGTTTCAGTGTTTGCGTAGTTACTGCTCTTAGCCTTTTTTAGGGCAGTATAGTTATGTATATATTTTGTGTTCCTGTTGCTTAACTGGCAAAGTATTGCATTAACAATGTAAAGGTCAGGGGTTCAAACTAATTAAGGGGCGGTCACACTAGACTGAGCATGTAAATATTTTTCAGACGTTGCTGTGAATATGGTGGGAGCATATTATGGTGGGAGCATCTCTGCTTTAAAGTGGAGAAAGATCACACAGTTACGTACTTATTTTGTACTGGTCAGATGTTTTTACATGATACGAATTTGCAGGTCAAAGTTCACTAGACTTAAACTTTGGTACGCAGCAAAATATCGGTTGTGGCTAGAAGGCAAACAGCTAACGCAGATATCTGGTGAAATCTGGCCAGATAACCCCTATTTTTATCCTAATCCTACCCCCAAACCTAACCCTAAACCCAACATTTCACAGAATTCAGGCCATGTATGCATCCCATCTAGCCAGAACAGCTATTTTGATCCTAATCCTACCCCAAACCCAACATTTCACAAGATATAGGCCGTATCTGCATCCAGTGTTGGGCAGTAGCTTCACTACAAGTAGCGAAGCTAGTAGTTTTAACTACAATTTTCAGTAGCTTGGCGGTAACTTAGCTGCTTTCTAAATCAAATAGCTTTTCAGTAGCTAAGCTCTGTAGTGAGGTAGCTTCCACACAAGCTACAATTTTCAAAACATTTCTTAAGCTGTCCTGAATTTGAGAATAAGTGCATCATTTTGAATCGACACAGGAAGTCGTTTGTTCCGTATTTTCAAATTGTGCAGCCTTCCTTCATTCATACAAAACAGTACCACTCGCATTCTGTGAAGACTCGTGCTCTGCCTCTGACTGGGTTATTTCATCAAGCCAAGCTAATATAAAAACATGTAATAAATATTACAATTGAAACTATTAATAGACCACGATTGGAGACCCCTGTGTTAAGATATGTCAGGGCAAGGTGTTTTAAGGCAGCTCAAACATGCATTTTATTCTGGGAGTAGGATAAGACCTGTCCAGCAAATTGCCCCATAATTTGAAGTATCTAGGCCTACATTATGCTTGTATTGTCTATAATTACCAAAATACTAAATTGAAACTGAATAAATAATTACACAATAAAACTGGTTAAAAATAAAAAAGTAGCTTGGGTGTAGCAAGCTACTATTGATGTAGCTTAGCTTGCTACATTTCCCAGGGGGGTAGCTTCAGTGTAGTGAAGCTTAATTTAATGTGAAGTAACTGGTAGCTTAGCTCACTACATTTTCCAAGTAGCTTGCCCAACACTGTCTGCATCCCATCTAGCCAGAATAGCTTTTTTCATCATAATTCTAACCCTAAACCCAACATTTCACAAGATATAAGGGGGTCGCACACCAGACGCGCGGCAGCGCCATGCCGTTCTAAAAAAATCGAACACATTGTTTTCTATGAGGTGGCGCCTGTCTGCAGCGCCCAGCTACGACTCAGGAATATGCCCAAATCCATGTCGTGCCACTCACATAGTTTAACATTAAATAACATCATATTTGTCCCAAATATTTAACGATTAACATTGGCTGCTAATGTATATTTAGCATTTTTAAGTAGATGCTATCAGACTAAGTTTGCGCTATTTTATGTGCACTTCCGGTGTACGATACCTCCGAGTTGTCCTAGACGCAACTCGTCGCAGCGCTAAGCTGTGTGTCCGGTGTCACCCCCTATAGGCCGTATCTGCATCCCATCTAGCCGGAATCGCTTTTTTCATCCTAACCCTAAACCCAACATTTCACGAGATTTAGGCCGCATATGCATCCCATCTAGCCAGATCCGCTATTTTCATCCTAATCCTAACCCTAAACCCAACATTTCACAAGATTTAGGCCGTATCTGCATTGCCAGATCCGCTTTTTTCATCCTAATCCTACCCTCAAACCTAACTCTGAACCAACATCTAACGAGATTTCAGCGTTTGCTGTATCTCTTCTAGCCATAACCCGTAATATTTTAGCATGAGCTTGCGCTTCCGGTCTGAGGCATCTGATGCCTATGAATAGAAGTCAATTGACTAAAAGTGTAGTAAGGCTGCGCCTTTACTGATAAAATGTAGCGCTTTGAATTTTTTTACTTCACTTTGAGTTTACTTTTAAATGACTGTGATTTAGATTATCTAAACCTGTCATCGATAAAGGAGCTGCTTTTGCACAACATTGAGTTAATAAATGTCTAAGCTGCTTATTTTTAGACACTAGGAACACTTAAGAGCATGTGGTGTGATTTTTCACATTGTTTGTTGGTGCTGGTGGGGGGTTTCTAAAAACTAGATAATTTAATATAAGCCCAAACAATAGAGAGTGTGGGTGCTTATTCATGCTCCCTTTAAATAAAATAATTGCCTTGTTAGAAAGAATTAAAGCCCTAGAACACATCAGTCCTTAAATCCATACTTCATTATGGTTTCCAAAGTTTTATTACCGCTTTATACCTTAATGAGACTAGATAGATACCAGAATCTGTCCCTTAAGTATCTGGATTTTATGAGACATGGGAAATTCAATGCCGAAAATAAATAATTTATTAGTGTTTGGTACTCACTGGTCTGTATGGAGAGGGAGGTAATCAATGTTTTAGGAAGGTATTCAAGTTCAGGACAAGTGCTTACAGAATGAAGAAAAAGCGGAAATATCCCCTTAGCCAATTAGAGGGGATCAGCCCTCTGTCACGCCAGATTACAAGTGTTCAAAATCACACTGCTCTTGTTCATTTGTGATCCTGCTCATGATTCTGTGAAGTCAGGTCATGTCAAAGATTGAAATCAATGTAAAATCTCATTATTTAATCTAATTATAATATCATTAGTGTTTGACAGAAGAATCCCCTAATCCTGAAATGATATAAATGAAGCACTGCCTTGGTGTTTGAGTATTACACATGAATGGGTTTTATCTTGAGATTAATGGTACATTATTTGTGTGTGCATGACGCAGTGCTGGAATCGAATGGAGAGACGCTTGCTGTCATAAAGCGGAGCGACAACGAAGATGGAAATATGACGCCTTTCGAAATCAATCTCAAGGATAAAAGGTATGTGTGTGGTATGTAGCTAGACAAGGACATGCCCCTTAACTATCACACATCTCTGCTCGTATCACACGAAGGTTACTAATTCACGTCTCGCTATCTCATACACCCCAGCTGGAAGGCAAAAAGAATGAATGGCAATAAATTCATTCTTGCTGGCGCGCATATTATCATAACATTGCCTACATTGCTGGAGTCAGATTAGATTAGTGGTGTAAGGATCGAAGGATATTAAAAAAACATTTACAACGCTCATGTGAATATAAACCAGTCTGTATGTACTCTCTGACGTGTAAAGATCGCATTTGTAATGATGGATTTAAAGGTGCCGTAGAATGAGGTAAATAAGGTAATAATAGATCATTTCATTCTAAGGGTTGTAAATGAACATGTAAAATGTCTCTGGATAATTTTTCCACTCAATTAAATCACATACCTTCTATGTAGATATCAGAGAACAATTTACCAGATTATTCAATGTATTCTTTGGCACCTTTAACATTTTAGGTATCAAGATGATTTCCGCCCTCTTGTGGAGGGGTGTGGCTGTTACTGCTGTCAGAAGCACACAAGAGCATATGTCCATCATTTACTGGTGACCAATGAGCTGCTGTCCGGCGTTTTACTCACGCTGCACAACACGGCACACTACCTCGGCTTCTTCAAAGCACTGCGGGAGGCAATCGCCAACGATCATCTGCAAGACTTGAAAGCTAGAGTTCTCCATCGCAAAGACTGAGATGTGTAATTAAAATGATTGAAAGACTTTTGGGATGAGAAACGAGCTTCTACTTCAAATTATGAGGGAGTCATAAGTACGCTCTGATTTCAGAGTATGTATGTTTACATGAATATAAAGCTGGATTTTGCAGCGCATGGCCCTCGCATGACAATAAGTGCAAGTAATACTGAAGATTCCCATTTCAGAGTTAGCCTACGGATTTGGATTTTCCATTTGTTCTGCTTAATGAACAAATTTACCTATGAGGAGTATTAATAATGGAGAAATTGCATTTTTAATTGGGTAGGCCTTTTGACCAATTTCACTCTCTAAGGCTTTGAAGTTTAATAGCTTACCTGGTTTTCGCCACTGGGTTTTTCTGTTACTATATTATTGTAAAAGATACTTTGTTGTTATCATAATTATGTTATTATATAGCACACATTTGAAATATGCAGTTTTAAGAACAACATTGCAAAAATTGCATTTTTCTTTCGAAAATTACTATTATAGCAAATCTGGGCATTTTAAAATTAAAGATTTTTTTTATCACAATACAAATCTTGCTCCCTGTCTTTATGAATGGTCTTTTTATACTGCTATTACTGAAATAGATTTGTTTTTATATTCCTTTCAACTTTGCAATAAATTATGAATGAAGGACTTCAGGATGAATGTAAACTATACATGCTTCTGCAAGGCCAAAGCTTGCAGAAAGCATGAATGGGATAATAATGAGTATTGAAGAGTGTGTGATTGCTGCATTTCATTCCCATTTGTTTTACTGACATCATTGGGCTTGCACTGATTCCAATACAACTTCTATTAGGTTTTTCAGTGTTGTTTCTCAATTTGTTATCTCAGGTTTTGTAGCCAATACATTTGGGACAACCACATAACCCTTGAGAATTTATTTTGATGTATTTCAGTGCATACTCTACTATGAGTTAAAGCAGGTTGCATTTATGTTTTAACGATGGTCTCTGACGCACTCCCAGCAGGTCGGTTTTTCCTCCATGTTTTAGCCAATTACATAATTCGAAAGAGCCAGGAGAGATCATTAAATAAAGTTCCTGGGAAACTTCCCCTTGTGCTTGTCAGACTTGAAACTCATAACTAGCAACATTCAGTGGAAAGTTATATGTACTGTATGTATGGGGTTTAGGTGGTACAATGTCTATGTTTTCAGTGAAAAATCCAGTCACGTGTGTTTACCTAAGCAGTAGTTTGTTGGTTTAAATGATGTTTCTGTACAAACTGCAGTTTTTTATTTATATTGATATCAGTGACAGGCTATACATTGAAATTCTTAATCCCAGGCGTTTTACATCAGTACAGAATAAAAAGTCATTTTATTTGCAATATACTATAAATCACTTTCATATATGTTTTGCAGTTGGTTGAAATAAGTAAACACAATGATAAAAACAATAGTTTGATATTTTTGTTTGCCCTTCTTATGGTCTGTTTAATAACAACCGGACACATTGTGACAACTTGCCCCACTATCAGTGCCATAGCAGCCTATCTTTCTTTCTAAGCAATTAAAGTGGATATGTTCAATATCTCTTAATAGCCGAGACTTTATTTCATGTACCTATGCAGAAATTGACTTAAAAAAAACTTCCTGGGAAAAATTACATGAAGTGTGTGACGACCAGCCCCGCCTCCACTATTAATCATACTTGACACGGACCTGTGCAGCTTTTCAGTTTAAATGACACTTTATAGACTATTACAACAACCAATCTATTAAAGATTACTCGTCATTTTCCCTCTGGTCTTTTGCTTGCTTCTCTACTGTGTCCTTTATATTTTGTACCTTTCTTTTTGTGACCTATTTAGGCACGCATGAGTGCTTGAAATGACTTTGAAAACCCACACTTGACAAAGCCTATTTCCATTCAGATGTACTGCTTGATTGTGATGGATTCTCACTGGCTTTTTAAAACCCAAGGTGATATCTCATGTAAAATGTCATCCTTTTGAGGGTAACTTAAGTATGTCCATTGCATAAATGAAGTGCTGGGGATGGCATCAGGGTTTCCCACTGAATCTATGTTCAATCATAAGTGTCAGTGATCTGACACAGACTGTGTCCTAATGCTGTTCTGTGCTGTATAATATGAATTTATATTTTGGTTGAATGTCATTGAATTTTTCTGGGCAGATTTACAGTTAAAGATGAAAGACAGCAATGAGAGATAACTTGAGCCGTCTGTCCCTTTAACACTTAGGTTAAGTTCTTATTTAAGTTGCCAACCCGGTCACTGCTTATATTTTTAAACCAAATAAAATATATATTTTTTAAATATTTTGTAATAAACTTAACATGAAACATGTAAAATAAAATGTATAAATATTTTTATTCCTAATTCGTTTTTACTGTTCCTTCATGTCGATAATGAATTCAAGTTATCACATACTTTTATTTATTCACATCAAATATTTCAAAGCATTTTGTGAGCTAGTTGTCTTGTTTAATGTCTTGGAACAATTTTTGGCATCCATGTAGAGAAAGCAGTTTAGAAATCATTTTCCAAAAATATTACTGAACCAAGACAGCCGAATAGTTGGACACTCATTGATGCGCATTTTTTAGATATTCATTGCAATGCTAAGTTTAATATATTTTTATGTTTTTTTCCATGTGTGCACGGCCTACTTTTTGTTTTGTCCGTAGACTAAAAGGTTATGGAAAGTTGAGATAAAGGTCACTGATGTCTGCTGTTTGCATCTGAATAGGTCAACTAGAAAGTAGTGACCTTCTCTCAAGCCTCATCTTTCATCTGTTATCTTTCTTTGGTGTGAAACTGTGAATTGATTTATCTGCTTCACCCTGTAAGTTTAGTTTTTATTAAATGATAAAAGTTGCTGGACTTTTGGAGGTGACAAATATGTCTCATGATCTTTGGAAAGTTTACTACAGTTATTGAAATGCGTGGTGCTCAACAAACTTGTGCATTAGATGAGTCACATTTTTTTTCACTTGCATGAAATAAATAAAAATGAGTTTTTGCAGACAACGTGTTTATACTGTAATCTGATGAGCAATTCACTATATAAAAAAATGCTGCATGAAGTTAAAACAACTTGGTTTGGCAAGTCAATTTAACATGCTTTTTTAAGTTTTGACCTGTGATCAGTTGACATAACTTATAAAAACAAGTTGAAATTGTTTAACTTAATTTGTTAAGTTAAAGTAACACAAAAATATATGTTGATTGACAAAAATACTGCATTTATTACTGTAAGTTTCCTTACAAGGCTGTATGTTTGTCAGTAAAGTCAGAGCCAAATTAAAATCTCAGTGATTGGTTTCACAAGGTCAGTTTTATTTTTAATAGGATAAACACACGCTGTGATTTTATGGCCACTCCATCTCATTTTCTATTTTTGGTCAAACACCATCAGTTGTTTAGGCTGAAAATCCAGACACACAATGTCACGCTGCCTGTCAGACAAAATGGTCAAAAATGATCCCTAGCTGAAAAAGTACACCTTTGCACCTAAATAGTTCAGATTAGTACCTCAGAGGTACACATTTGTACCAAAGAGTGCATATTAGTACCTCAAATGTAGGGGAGAGTGGGGTAAGTTTTCACACTGGCAAACATTTACTGAGCACCATACATCACAATGGTATAAATCTCATACCAAATAAAAGAAGGAAGTCTTGGGCACATATGTTGTATTACATTTTTATATCTTATCTCATTACAGAGTTGTAGACTGTTGAATAGAGAATGTTCACTTGTGACAATTTGCCCCATGGGCGAGTAAATTGTCTCACTAGATTATCTAAAAGGAAGAACACTACTTAATTGTAATTATTGATTTTAATTTTAAAATTCAAACCAGAACTGGAGGGCTTTTCACACTGTGCTTAACCCTTAACCCTTTTACACATAATTTATAAGCAGGGTTATCCATGAAATTAACCCAGGGTTAGAAAAAACCCTTTTGTTGGGTTAACCCCGCATTGGGGTACCATACGCATGCAGTGTGAAAAAAGCAGGTTTAGAATGTTATGACCCCATTTAAACACAGGTTCAGGGTTGCTTGATAACAAACAGGTGTAGGAGCGGGGTTGGGGACTCCTGACCCAGGGTTTAGGAATGCACAGTGTGAAACGTCAGATTATGAATACCCAGGGTTATCTCTTAACTACTGGTTAAATATGAACAGTTTGAAACATGAAACAGATAACCCAGGATTCTGTAAACCCGGGGTTAACTATTTCCAGTGTTAAAAGCATATGACGACTTGCCTCAAAGTCATTGAGACAACTTGCTCCAAACTGACATGTGTGCTAATGTTTGCTAAATGTTAGGCTTTGCTCAACATAGCACATCAGCTAAAGTATCAAAAGACATGTTATTGTCTCCTCTATTTTGTGCAAAATAGTAATTTTTAACATTCATACCTGTTAAATTTCTTAATTTTTTTTTACTTTTTAAGACAAAAAATAAGAAAATTGTGCTAACGTCAGATTAAAGTGATCTTGACCACATGTGAACACAAAATTGACTATAGAAGAAATTATCACACAAAGTAGCTATTTGATTTTTGAGATAGTGCCTCTAGTGTTGGAGTTATGAACTTACCCCGATCTTCCCTAAATATTAGTACATCAGCATACATATTGGTACCAAACCTGTACCTAAATGTAGTACCCCAAAGGTACATACTGGTACCAAATATATCTGTATTAAATTTACATATTAGGAACTTTTTAAAGGGTACTGCCCACAGCCAGGGACCTTTTTTATCTTTTTTGGCTCAATGGTTCCATTAAGAACCATCAACATTCAAAGAATGGAAGTTGTAAAACCATTGAAAAGGTTCTTTAGATTATTTAAATGTATGAAAGAAATGCTTTTTTATATAACCTTTGACTGAACGGTTCTTTGAATAATCAAAAATGGCAATAGAGTGCAATAGATCATTTGTCTAGTGATGACAAGATGAAATATACTCCAACAGTTTACCTAGCAGTTGCTTATTTCAAGACTATAATTTTAAAAAAGTATTATAAAATGTCCCATATTTCATTCCTGTAAAGCAGCATATAAACTAATTCAGCACAGTGTATAGTTATATGAAAAGTTTCCTTCTTAAGAACTGGGGCTAGTGATTCATCCAATGTTAGTCACTTAGGATTCAACACAGAAGAGTTCAGGCTTAGGTGACGTTTAGTTGAAGGGCACACTACCTGTGAGACAGCAGTGGGGTTGAACGGGCAATCATACAGAGGCTTTGAAAGAAATGTCTAATCTTTCTAAGAGGAAGTCCTTTACATTACCTCTGTGATGCAGTTCTCTGAAACCTGGAACTGGAGACCGTTTTAGATTCTGCAGATTTTTGTAAAAAGAGACTGAAGATCCAAGTTTCCAGTGTCGCATGCTAACATGGGATCCCCTTAGGGATCAATAAAGAATCTCTGTGTGAGGGTGGCATAATCTTTTCTCAAAGGAACATCAGACTTTACAATTCTTCATGACCTTAAGCCTACAGCTATATGTCACTTCTCTTTTTTTAGTGTATTTTATATTTGACGCGTCGCCTGCATGTTTAAAGATGATACTGGTGACGTCTACAGGAAACCGCCTCTCACTTTCAGTTAATGGATGTCCCCCTAGTGGTTTATAAATATTCCTCATTTATCTTTTTGGGAATTGTTGGACGTGTGCAATGCCCTCATTCCTGATCCACAATAGGCGAGGTTAAAGTAAAGCAGGTTATTTCCTGATAGCCAAGCTCAAATCTTTATCTGACAGCAGACTGATGCTCTGATCATTACATTATAAGGGCAGGCATGAAACTGAATCTGAATTTCATGCCTTAGATATGTGTTGGTTGAAGATGTCTCCTATTTATGTGCTTTTACATATATTTTACATTTATCTACATGCATTTCATGCATGCATGTGATTGTTTTCATATGTGTGTGATTCAAAAGTGTATTTAAGGATGGCTCATTACCTATCTACTGATGTGTCATATTTGAGGCATTTATTATGCATTTATTAATGCATTTTGTGCCACGAGTGTTGAAAGCATTAACACAACTGGATAAAAAAATTGATTTAGTTTATTGAGGAAAAAAATAAACCCTGTTTTGTTAAAAACCTTTCACTTTCTCTGTTTTTTTGCATATAAGAAACTGCTTTCCTTTATGGTGTTATACAGATCCATATACTTTACCATGACACATTTTGCTAGTGTGATGTATATCAACACCTTTACAACTGGACAATATTTGAACCCTCTTTCTAAGTCGTTCTGCTATCTGCAATCTCTTCTTCCTAGCATCATGTTTCTGTAATTTCATTCTTGGAGGTAAATGAACTCTGTAACCTCTGGATGCTGAGATAGCTGCTATATATTTCAAAGATTAATGTAAATTTCCTGTAGGGATCTGAAAATCCATTACCTGAGGAGAAAAAGCTTCAGTATTATTAACCTCCTCTAATGCATGGTGAGGGCAGACTTTTGACTATAAGGGTGGCTGAAAAGAGAGATAAAGAGTGTGTCTGTGTCTGTGTGCATGTACATGAAAATATGAATGAAAAAAAAGGATAGGTTTATCCTGTTTCACTCTACAATATGGTTCCATGTGTTAAGATTAGTTAACATGAACTAATATTGATCAATACATAGGCCTAACACATTTATTGATCTTAGTTAGTGTTAAATTCAGCCTTTACTCACACATTGATAAATAAAAAATATAGTTATAAGTGAAGTTTATATATCAAATATATAATATGTAAGGAATAATTGACGACTGGCCTTTGAATTATTAGAAAAATAATGCATTATTTTTCAATAATTCAACGACCGGAGTCAATTATTCCGCTTATACGGTTACCACACCTAAAGACATCGATCACATGATATATTTAAAGGGATTTGTCCGGTTTTTGTTCTTAAATCGCTATTGTGAGTAGGACTATTTCTTCAGCGTCTAATCCAACGGCTCTTTGCTTGTTCCAAAACGTCATTTTAAAGCTGGCAATGGAGGCTTGAGGCGGTGATAATGCAGTTATTAAAGGGACACCATGAAACTTTTGGCCACTAGGGGGTGCTAGACACGTATTTTTCACTTCTAGCGCCCCTAGAGCCCACAAGTGCCGCAGCACTGTCGCAAAGGAAAGGAACTGGCCAACCTTAAAACTAAACTAAAAACTAAACATTTAAAATGCTAAACGATCAACATTTTGAGACAACAGGGAGAAACGCAGTCATGTTACAACTTTCTGATGAGGAACTCGTCGTGGCAGAAGCCATTTCTCAATCTGAAGGTTGCAGCCTCCGGATGTCGTATTTCTAATACGTCATCAAGACTGTCTTATTTCACAATATTAACAATTACAAAGTTGACTATTATACTTAGTTAATCGTAAATTGTTGCAGTATGCTTATGACCTGCGAATGTAATGCTCAGTTTACCTTAATAACCCAGGCTTGACGACGTGTGCAGCCTGCATATTTGACCTCCGGAGGCTGCAGCCTTCCAATTCAGAAACGACCAGACGTATTTCCTTGCCTTTTTCCAAACAAATATTGTTGCATCCTCTCTCTCTCCCTCGCCACCAGGATTTTCCGCAATGGCGCTCGTTATTCCTCTTTTTTGTGTGAAAATCGCTCCAAATCCAAGTAAACCGATGCGTTTAGGTCTGCCGCTTTGTAATACGTCACGCGAGTGACAGCGGAACGCAGCAAATGAGGAAGAGAGAAGAGAGAAACGCTCGGATCTGATTGGTGAATGAAGAGGGTTTGGTTTTACACTGTGAGCAAGTTTGAGTGCTATAGCATCCTGGATTGTAATGTAAATATCATAGACACAGTAAAAAGAAAGGTAAATACGTGAACACAGCATCTGAATACAGGGAACTATATGCAATATAATCGCCGTAATTTATAAAGAACATCGCATTTATGTATGAATCAACAGTTTATATAAAAAATTGCCTTAAAGGGGAATCGAACCCGGGTCGCCCGTGTCATAGGTCCGTGACACTAAAGACTGTGCCACAGAGTCACATATTAGAAACTGCTCTCTACACTCCTTAAGTAGCCTCCAGCAAAATTCACGTTAAAAACAAATTGTGTGGAGGAAGTGACGTATGCCGTAAAGCAGTCGAATTTTGTAGTTTTTTTTTTGTGCTCTGGTTACTACCAGAAACCCTAAGTTTTAAAATACGAGTAAAAGTGATACAGACCCCGTCAGGCTATGGTAGACATGTCATTCAACCTATTTAAAGTCGATGTACTATCACAAGGGTCTTGAAAATGTATTATGAAGGTTGAAAAATTACATGGTGTCACTTTAATGAAGTTATTAAAAAAGAGAGAGACAGAGAGAGAGAGAGAGAGAAAGAAAGAAAATTATTACAGTTAACTATGCGAAGTGATATGGAATGTGTTCGCTGTTCGTTTCCCAGAAAATAATTGCAGGCCTCAGAACGTTCATCAGCCAATCAGATTCAAGCATTCAACATACCCGTAGTATCATATGCTGCGTTCCAGAGCCCATACAAACCAATAAGACGTGGGACTTATCCTAGCTCCAACTAGGAAAAGTGCACTGGAATGCCTGTCGAAGTGGAACCTCCTACTGGTGAACTCCGGGGAGTTTGCCCTACCCCGACTTTGCAAAATTAAGTCAGAGGATAATGGCGGCGCCCATGGAGTCTTCCGTCGTAAGAGGTAAAGCTTCAACGAATAGGCTATAAACTGTACTTCTCTGCTTGTTGGTTTTTTTAGACAAATTTTGTAATTTGAACACAACTTGTTTTTTATATTATGACGTGAAATTGTCGTTATTATCTGTTAGCATGAAGCATAGCGCGGCGGTCGTCCATGTTTTCTGTTTACGTTTCACTTCAATTGCCTGGAACGCTTTGAAGTAGGAGCTAGTACACTTCAGGCAGGATAAGTCCCACGTCCCAATGGTTTGGATGGGCTCTGGAACGCAGCAATAGATATGTATAAAGGCTAGATGTCTTACCGCGAAGTCTCTAACGTCGTCACCTGGCGGCCATCTTACCTCAGACAGCACGCTCACTCGTAGCATTGTTGCAGATACTTTCAGTAGCGCCTCACTGCAGAACACGACATCCAGGGGGCGGGGTTGGATTTAGATCCAGGGGCGGAGCTGGATCCCGATCCAGAGATCCCATTGGTCGCCAGTTTTACCACAAGACACGTCATACACGTGTTGCTGCGTTACCATTTCCGCATTTAGTCGTAACTAAATTAAGTTATTATTTTGACATAATAACTAACTTCACTTATGACTACAATAAAAGTAGTGCCTTTAGGGTGAAATGTAAGTTTTTTGCTATAATGTTTTGGAGTAAAACATTTTGGGTAAGCCTACTACGAGTAATCTTACCACATGCAGTTTAAGACCTATTAATGGATACAGTATTAATATGCATAATTATTAAGATATATAGGCTATGGCATGTTATTTAGAAATTAATAAATTGAATGTTTATCTTGTATGGACTTTGAACTTGTTTTAACGTCTTTGCTTACAGCCATTAGGAAACAGGTTTACTTTTTTTTTTAATTTGCTAATAAAAGATATCAAATAAATAAGTTTATATATTTACTCGTATGGGAATAGCTGTGTAATAAGTGGGATAATGTACAAATAAATCCCTTCAGTGATATCAAACTGTCGGGAACGTGTCCTTACCTCCCCTTACACCTAACTGTGATACTTTCTAAATTATGAATCTTTCTCAACTATATTATTAATCAAACGTACACTTAAATTGATAAGAGCAAACGCTGGTGACCACAGGTTGCAACTAATTGCGGGCTGCAACAACGCAAATATACTGGTTCATTTGGCGGAACAAAGTATATAAAGTGGGAGGAGTTGGATCTAGATCCAACCCCGCCCCCTGGATGTTGTGTTCCGCAGTGAGGACCATCTCGATACTTTTAAATGACCATAACTTGCTCAATTTTCTACCGATTTTCATACGGTTTGGTTTCTTACAAACGTTATTAACATGGCTATAATTATGGATGCTTTAATATGATTCATAAAAATTATTCAATAAGCATACAGTGTCATAGTAACAAACCAAACCGTTTGAAAATCGGTAGAAAATTGAGCAAGTTATGGTAATTTAAAAGTACATGCTCTATTAAACGCAATGCTACGAGTGAGCGAGCGCCCTGTGGTAAGATGGCCGCCCCATGCGGGCATTCCACTCAATTGGCCAGCAGCGCGGGCGAGACATCTAGCCTTTATACATATCTATGCGTAGTATTATCCTGCTCAAGCTCTTCCCATCTTGTTGAATCGTATTCATTTCTTTGTATTTTTATTAATAATTAAGTTATAATTAATAAAATTGCTGAATAAAAATGGTCTGAATAAAAAGTGAGCATTAGTTCTGAAATATCTTTGGTATCTGGATGTTCTTTCATCTAAATTCTTTTACTTTATTTACAGCATATTCTTTTTTTATTTTAAATGTATTTCATTAAGTTCTGTATATAAGGAATAACCCAGTACTAAGTGGCAAGAATGCATGTCAATTGATTTGCCTCAACCCTAGTGTCCTTATTTACAGCTTCAGTAAGGAGAGAGAGAGAGAAAGAGAGAGGAAGAGAGAAAAAGAGAGAGGGAAAGAGAAAGAGAGTAGATCATCAATCAATGCCATCAAAAGCTACTTTGTATTTTAACCGTCCGTTCCAGTTACTCTATAAACCAGCAGTGCCCTGTGAACCACAGGGCAGGGAGACAAACGCAATCTAATTTACTATAACAGATGGGTCCAGATTCAGGGCTGTTCGTCTAGACAGCCAAAACTTCTGCTTAACCTTTCCGAAGTTGTAGATGCAAGCAGAATAAAAGCAGAATTTTTTGTGTCCATACTGCCAATTCTAAAACTGTTATGTTGACATAATCTATCACTAAAAGCAAAACTATATGAAATCCCTTGACCTCAGTATATAACTGAGATGCTACACCAAAAATAACCTGACAGACAGACAATGCATTTCATGTGAATTATATGTATTTCATCATCATACACTGTCAGTGATTTGGAAACACCCACAGATTGTATTTTGGGTGTTTTTAAAAAGAAGGGGTTCCCATGGCATAAATCTACAGTAGGGTGATCGTGTGAGATATAAACTCAGTCAAACACGAAAGAAGATATTTTGAGAAATGTTTGTAACCAAACCGTTCGTGGACCCCATTTACTTATTCTTTTTTCCCTACTATGGAAGTGAATGGGGTCCACAAACATTTCTCAAAATATCTTTGTATTCACCAGAACAAAGAAATTTGTACAGGTTTGTAACAACTTGAGAGTGAGTAAATGATGACAATTTTTTTTTATTTTTGGGTAAACTATCCCTTTAAGTTACAATGGCGTACTTATGGAGTACAATCACTGTTCCATGGTAATGCCATAGTATTTTGTTGGTGCTAAGATTTTGTTTCCTTGCTCATCTGAATGTTGGCTTACTGACAACTCCGACATCCCAGTAGTCTTAAAACGTAATTACCTGAGCTGATTCCAATGCAAATCCGTTGCTCTCTTTAATGGACCCGCAAAGGTGTTTAACCAAGAAGTCTTGGGGAGAAGAACCACTGAAGCTGATTTGTGTTTGACAGTCTTAACAGCTGTCTAAATGTCATTTTATTTCCTCTGTAAGCAAAACAGACAATGTCACACGATATTGATCCTTTGATAGAATGATAACCATTGGCGTGTTATTGGATCAGTAAAAATAAGAGTTTCCCTTTTTTAAATGCATCATTCCAAGCACCTCAGCAGCACCAGCAATGTATCAGCACCAAATTCAAGGGCATAATGTTAACCTGAACTTGCTGTCAATATTAGAAGAGACCTTGCAGGCCTCGGAGACGAATGGGCCCTTAAATTTCCCTCTCCAGCTACCACCAATGAATCCCTTTAAATGCATTGTTTTTCAAACTTTATATGTTGGTCACGGAATGAAGGTATTCTGGTGCTTTTTACTTTTTATCACGTAAAAAATAAAGGGGGAGTCATTTGAAAAAGTGAAGGAACAGGAATCATGTGACAGTGAAGGCGTCTCACGTTAACAAGGGGCAAGAGCACCAAAATGCATTTTTATAGGCTTTAACAGTTTCTAAAGGATAGAGAGAGATTTGCATAATTATCAGAAAGCGCACAACGCTGCCACGGTAGATAACAGAGTCGATCAACCAAAGTTCTGTCTCTTGTCGCCACGACTTACATTTAAAGCTCAACAAGAAACGGTTTATGAAGGAAGGGATCCAATGAAAACGAGCAACAACCCATGTCATTTTCAACACCAAAAACACTTTCAACACGATGACAGTTGTGGCTAGAAGGGATACAGCTACGGTAAAAATCTCGTGAAATCTTGCTGGATTTCATCCTAATCCTACCCCAAACCAAACCCTAAACCCAACATCTCACAGTTTTGGCCGTAGCTGTATCCCTTCTAGCCAGAATCTGATGACGAAGGAATGATCTGAAAAGTGAGAGGGGCATAATCTTTGTGTTTGGGTTTTTAATGTTAATTAGGTGATGTAACATTTGCCCAGTTTGCAAGGATGTCACTTGTAAATAGGTGACAATCTCCCACCACAACGTAAAGACAATAAATCCTCTTGTCATTAACCAATGTGAATAACTCAAATAGGACACAAATGTGACCTTGACTGTAAAATCCAGGCTAATGTCTCATAATCTAATTATGATATAGAATACATTAATTAATCATTAATTTCAATATTTGGCATGGACTAACTCAGTCAATAAATATCACGGTTATATTGTAGGAAACAGTAAATCACAAAAATGACTAACTGGATTTGGAAAATGGCTCTTAAAGGACCATAATATCTCTGGTGTGAATGAATTAACTTATACTGCTATTATATGAGAGACCAATGGGTGGACAGAAAGCATGACATAAAATAAAGAGTCTTCTTTTAAATTCAAAAAATATATTTCAGTCCAACCCACCTCCATGTTGACTGATCATTAAAAATAGAAACCTATAGGCACGAACACATCAGGCATGTTTATACCCAACAGTCTTTTATAAAAACAACAATTAGTAAACTAAAAGGACTCCATTTTGTGGAAAAGTCGATCTACAATGCCTTGCAGATTAGGATCTGCAGTGAGAGCGAGTATGTCTGACAGATAAATATGGAGGAGTGGGAGTGCAAAAATTATAAATAAATAAATTCATGTATAAGTATATAAAACAAACATAAATAAATAAATAAATACAAAAATAAATATGCAGAGAAATATAAAAAAACATAAATGAGTATTGCAACTTTGATTTCTTTATTTTTGTATTAAAATATTTTTAAAACATTTATTTATTTCTTTATTTAATTATAAAAAAATTATTTCCACACATATTTATTTATACATTTATTTATTTCCACATGTATTTATTTATACATTTATTTATTTCCATTAGGGTGAACATATTTATTTATACATTTCCATGTCTAATATGTTAATGAGTCAATAAATAAATAAATGTAAAAAAAATAATTAAATGTTCACATAAATACATAAATAAATACATAAATGTGGAAATTAATAAAATAATAAATACAAAATTATAATTAAATACAGAAATAAATAAATGTTTAAAAAATATTCTAATACAAAAATAAATAAATAAAAGTTGCAATACTCATTTATGTTTGTTTTTTTATATTTTTTGCATATTTATTTATTTATGCTTGTTTGTTTTATATATTTATTTGTACATTTATTTATTTATTTATGTATAATTTTTGCACTCCCAGTCCTCCATAGATAGACGTTAGGCAACAGAAAATACAAAAGAGGGTTCGTGTTTGAAAAAGCAACATCCAATTTAAATTCATTAGCTGTCAGTCGATGACAGTCAGCAGACTCATAATTCTGCAAAAGTGGACCACACACATTAAACGGAGAGCTCAGGAGGACGCTGGAGCCAGTGTTTAGTCATTTGTATGAAGACGGCATCAGTCACATCGTCATTGTACCGGCACTCATTACTACACACATGATGTGCACAAGCCGAGTCGCTCCGTGTGTGGCGGGAAAAAAGCGACGATTTGGGTCAAGCTACACTCGAGCATACCATTTTTTCACTAATTTCGCTTTCATGCAATCTTTCTCTGTGTAATCATCTGGCTTCCAGCTGAGCTCTGGTTGAAAGTCTCTTTTATTTCTCTCACGCATTCGCTTAATCAACTTGCTTGTTTTAATTCACTCGCTCGTACCTCCAGTCACTCAATTTCAGTGAACAAACCAACTTATCTATTTCCACACATTTGTGTCTCCTTTTATTTCCTTTTATTAGACTTCCTCTTATTTTCTTTGCACCCTAGTGTTTGTGGATGTATCTGTATGCAGACCTCATGCAGGCAAAAGTTTAGTGTTGGCTCCTTTAGGGTGAACATACAGTGAGACAAAGTAAAAAAGCAGTTTTATGTTTGTTTGTTTGTGTGTGTGTGTGTGTGTGTGTGTGTGTGTGTGTGTGTGTATGTGTGTGCGTGTGTGAAAATTAATTATGAAATATACAAGTTTATATGAAGAGTTCAGATGCATAAGCTCCTTAGCGCCACATCCATCAAAAATGAAATAATGATATTAACCGAATACATGCTCTCGGCACGTATAATACAATTATCAAACACTTTGGCTTCAAGTCTACTTAATCAATAATTTGTTGTCAGAATCCATTAAAAGCCACGTCGATTTTTAGTCAAGACCTCAAAATGGAAGACGAATGTGGATTACAATCAACTTAGGTCCTTTGTAAGTACTTGAACCTGAATACAACACTAATGTAGCAGCCACATGCAGCACAGCGCCCCCTAATGTGTGCTTCAGTTTTGGTTAACGGTTTTCATGCATTCTGACTTATTAACACAGTTTAAGAGTTGGTTTCCTCATGCTTAACTTAGGCAAAGTATCAAAAAAGCAGTTGGACGTGTTACAGAGTATTTCTGTGCCGAATGCACTTCGTCAGGGTTCGTACAAGTTTTTTTCCAACATGGGTACATCATACGTAGCATGGGTAGACCTTATTTATCATTATTTTTATGGGCACTTCCCCAGGAAATGCACGGCTACACGTTAATTAACGAGAAAGCGAGGACAGAGGACGCTAGAAGTCACTTCATGCAACAGCTTTGTTTTATATAAAGACTCAACAATGGCATGAAATGTCCTGTCCAAAAAAGTGGATTTTTTTAAGTGGAGGTTTTTGCCAAAAAAGCTTGCATACACTGGTTTTGCAGCAAAAGTAAGTTTCTAAAGGATTATCAGGAAGACCATACTTATATTGTGTTGGACCCCCTTTCGCCTTCAGAACTGCCTTAATTCTACGTGGCATTGATTCAACATGGTGCTGAAAGCATTCTTTAGAAATGTTGGCCCATATTGATATGATAGCATCTTGCAATTGAGGGATGCACATCCAGGGTTCCACCACATCAAAAAGATGCTCTATTGGGTTGAGTTCTGGTGACTGTGGGGGCCATTTTACTACAGTGAACTCATTGTCATGTTCAAGAAACCAATTTGAAATGATTCGAGCTTTGTGATATGGTGCATTATCCTGCTGGAAGTAGCCATCAGAGGATGAGTACATGGTGGTCATAAAGGGAAGGACATGGTCAGAAACAATGCTCAGGTAGGCCGTGACATTTAAACGATGCCCAATTTGCACTAAGGGGCCTAACGTGTGCCAAGAAAACATCCCCAACACCATTACGAGGCATGATGGATCCATGTTCTCATTCTGTTTACGCCAAATTCTGACTCTACCATCTGAATGTCTCAACAGAAATCAAGACTCATCCGACCAGGCGACATTTTTCCAAGCTTCAACTGTCCAATTTTGGTGAGCTTGTGCAAATTCTAGCCTCTTTTTCCTATTTGTAGTGGAGATGAGTGGTACCCGGTGGGGTCTTCTGCTGTTTTAGCCCATCCGCCTCTAGGCTGTGTGTGTTGTGGCTTCACAAATGCTTTGCTGCATACCTCGGTTGTAACGAGTGGTTATTTCAGTCAAAGTTGGGGATTTTAGCCCACAGGACGGCCACATACTGGATGTTTTCCCCTTTTCACATCATTCTTTTTGGTTGTGCGTGAAAATCCCAGTAACTGAGCAGATTGTGAAATACTCAGACCAGCCCATCTGGCACCAACAACCAAAATTGCTTAAATCACCTTTCTTTTCCATTCTGACATTCGGTTTAGAGTTCAGGAGATTGTCTTGACCAGGACCACACCCCTAAATGCATTGAAGCAACTGCCATTTGATTGGTTGATTAGATAATTGCATTAATGAGAAATTGAACAGGTGTTCCTAATAATTCTTTAGGTGAGTGTGAGTAAAGTGACATTTGTGAAAATAAGCATTTCAATTACAAATTACAGAATTCTAAACATTACATGTCAAAGACACTTGGAGGGTCTTGCATCTGAACTCTTTATATGTTTATATGCTTTAGATGACAGGGTTTATTGATGTAATGCTTTAATTTACAACACCATTTACATCTGTTACAAACCTGTCTGCATCTTATTTTCAGATCACAATTCATAGCTTTGGAGGGAAAAGCCATTAAAGTCACAATCTTAGATCTTTTACTTCACGTTCACCGGCTTTATGGTCCTTTTGTCAAGTGACTCGCCTTTACAGACATATAAATTGTCATAGGAGGTTCCAGCAAACCTCACTTTTCCTCAATTTGGAGGTGACACATGCAAACACATGATGACCTCAGAATATCAAGAAGATGCTGAGATGAAGAAAAACCTCCAGAGGACATTTCTGGGTTTGTTGTAGAAAGTGAATAAGTAGCTACATCCAAAACAGAATGTGGCTTAATCCAAATACCTGTTGTTTGGTATTCACACCAGTCCATTCTTTCAAAATAAACCAAACAATCTCATCTGAAATCTATTCCCCATTACAGACAACCAGGAACAATTCCACCAAATGTGAATGTAAAGTCACCTTGAACACATTCACACTCTCCAATTTTGTTGCACAAAAAAGATCCCAAGATGTCTGGTAGCCATCTGGAGTCCACTGGGCATCATATGCGAGTGATTTAGCAGCTCAGGATTTTAATGAAGGCTCGTCTGAACTCAATGTTGAAGGTGGTGTAGATGACAGGATTGAGTGCACTGTTGACATAGCCGAGCCAGGTGAAGGCGCTGTAGAGCTCCGGTGGAACATGACACACCCTGCAGTGAGTATTTAGGATGTGGGTCACAAAGAATGGAAACCAGCAAATAAGAAAGATCCCTGAAAAAACACAGAAACAGTAAGAGGGGGCATGCAGTCACATAATATTGAATTTGGCTATTTAATCATTGGGAGATTGCAGTTGGGAGACGATTTAGTGTGCATTCAAACCACACATTTCTTTTATCAATATGTGTGTCCCCAGGAATTGAACCCATGACTTGTGTTGCTAACCCAATTCTTTATTTCTATGTATAGCTAAAGAACATCTTATAGGGAAGCATTCAAAAGTGGCTGTGATGCAATTTTTGATCACAGGCAGCTTTAAGAGAGGTTTCTGTACATGACAAACGGTCATGTGACAACCCTGACCAATTGATTTTGAACTGAGGCAGCTGAGACATTTACTCCATCTGACTCCACGAGTCTGATTTCATTTCCTGTTCATTTAAGCAGACATATCAGATTATCATCAATGTCATATATATATACTCAATCTACATAACACTGACTTACTATCAGGTAGTCAATGCTAATTAAGTCTAATTGATTGTTGTATCACACAAATGAGTGGTCTCTGCAGGTGTTATATGCAGCTACTAGCATTAAGCATCTTCAGTATTCCCCATGTGGTGTATGTTGGCATCTGACAAACGGTGGCACATGCCAGCCACAGACCGAGCTTCAAAGAGTTGCTCTGACACCCACGTTCAATACGTCAAATGAGAAACTAAGATGACGTGAATTGGAAAATAGCACAGTGGCATTCATTAAGATGAACACTTAAGGCCAATTTACACAACAAATGCGTCTGTTGGAGTCTGTTGGGTCAAAGAAAATTAGACTTTAGAATGTTGTGGTTGGTTGTTGATGGACCAGAGTGAATTTGCCTTTAAAAATAATAAGTCAAATTTATTACTTGAGGGAAAAACAGCATAGCTAAACCAATACAGTCTTGTTTGTTGGGCTTAAAGCTGCGATTCGTAACAACTTTAGTTAAAAATGAACATTGAGCATGTACATAAACAATCAGTTTTGCAACTTTCTTCGTACGTGAGATTGATTCATGACAGTACACTGTAAATATTAGGTTCTTAAAAAAGTAATTTTCCTGATTGCCTTAAAAAGTTTATTTCAGCTCAGAAATATTACTTGACACACAATTTTTACAGACTTTTTTTTTCTTTTTTTGAGGCAACTATTTTTGACTATTTTTAAATCAACTCAATATTTAGGGTTACTGTTTTAAAAAGTTAAAATAACTTTTTTACAGTCTGACAAAACTTAAAATTATTTTTAAGTTGACGTGTCAGGTCAGATTTAAAGTCGCAATGAAATTGAAATGAAAAACTGTCATTTGTTTTGTAATATTGTGGTATTTTTTTTTACACTTATCTGTGAACTTCCTTGCTTTTTTATTCATGTGACCTCATAATCTTTAATCAAAAACGCAAAACTCCCCTCCTCAAAACAATCTCTCTTTACTTCTGGTCATATGGTATTGCAGGTGGGTGGGGTCTGGGAAAAGATTCCAGCGATTAGCAATTAGCAACCCAACCCAACGGTTTCATGGCGACTTTAAAGGGACACTCCACTTTTTTGACACTGTGATCATTTTCCAGCTCCCCTAGAGTTAAACATTTGATATTTACCGTTTAGGAATCCATTCAGCTGATCTCTGGGTCTGGCGCTAGCACTGTTGGCATAGCTTAGCATAATCCATTGAATCTGATTAGACCATTAGCATCGTGCTAAAAACTAACCAAAGAGTTTTGATATTTTTCCAATTTAAAACTTGACTCTTCTGTAGTTACATCGTGTACTAAGACCAACAGAAAATTAAAAGTTGCATTTTTCTAAGCAGATATGGCTAGGAACTATACTCTCATTCTGGCGTAAAAATCAATGATTTTGCTGCTGTAACATGGCTGCAGCAGGCGTAGTGATATTATGCACTGCGCGAAAATAGTCCCTTGCTATTGAAAGATATTTTCGTCTGCTGCGTAAAATCAAAGTGGTGGTGAACTAGTTAAGTAGATCACGTGCAACTCATGAGCTCTGCTTATTTGCGACCCTGAACTAATTTGCGCTGCTCTTAGTAGATTGTGTTGGTCATTATGTAAATCACCTGTTGTGCCTTTTTGTTAATAACCTACAGATATTACCACTCCCATCAGTGTTTTTTTTGGAATTGAACTCTCACGCTAATTTGCCCCGTTTAGTAAATCTGGCCCTTAATGTGTTAAAATGATACATAATGTGTCACGTTTCATATATCCATGAATACCCATGCAATCAGTCTGGTAGAGCTTCTCACCTAAAACGATGGCCAGCATCTGTGTGGCTTTCTTTTCCTTGGCATGCATACTCCTACAGCGCATCTGACTGGGGCACACCATGACATGAGGGGGCCGCGGTGGATACAGGGTGGTGTGTGTGGCTCCATTTGACAACTTTTTCACCTCGCAGCTCTTAATTGTCACCTGCTCCCCTTCACCAACTTCCTCACGGTTTGCATCTTGATCAGTCTGAGCGAAAGATGCTTGGCTGATGCTGCAGTAGTTCAGCGTGACCACAGGGGGCAGCGGTGAGTTATCGGAAGGGGCGGTTTGAGGTCGTTTGCGCCACGGGCACTTGGTAAAGAGTTGGGGGTGAAGAGCCTGCTCTGTGCTTTCCTAAAGAGACAGAGACATAAAATGTAAGAGTAACTGTAAAACTACAAGTTGTGTGGAATATTTTTATTCCTCCAAATATGTCTGTTCTATTTAATAAAAACAAGAAGGTATGAACTTGCTGCTTTTCTGTTTCAAAGCATCAGTCAGACCATGTTTGGAGCTGTTTGTCAGATCCACAAAGTTCCAGCTCATATAGCTTTTACTTATTGAGGCATGGAAAGAAAAATGCACTTGCCATGCTAAAAAAAGATGGGAAAAGGCTGCCAGCAATCTAAAACATTTTTAGATTTGTTTGCAGAGTTTAGAGCAGTCACATTTCGGTAAACATGTTCAAGGACACAATGGTATACGCACATTTATCACATTGATCTTGATGGGGGACAGATCTCTTTTTTCTTTATGAGCGATGTCTTGTAAACATGTCTCCTGTGGAGAGATGTTAAAGAGTCAGTGGGTGGAAACAAAAAGAGAGTAAATAAATTAGGGGAGCAGAAATAGTGTGCCGATTTTTCAATGCAAAAGCCAGGGGGAAATGATTGCCTCGTGCAAATAATGAGCTGTGTTGTTTTTACCGAAACTTAACTAGACTCGAATGGATCAACTAACCATGGTGAATTTTTACTGATAACACTTTTTTCAATAAGAATGAACTCATTAATAGTAAATAACAATGGAAAATACATTTACAGCATTTTTAATCTTGGTTAATGTACATTTCTACACTAATGCATTTTTTATGAAAATAAAAACATTTATATGAATAAAAACATTTATATAAATTAGCAATAAGCTACATTAGCAGTTAAGAATTGATGGATGGCTTAGTATAATTAGTAAAATTGTGTTCATTGTTAGCTTATTGTTTACTTAATTAACCAATGTCAAAAAATTAAACTTTATTAAAGTGTTATATTTTAATTAATCTGATTAAATGATAATCTGCCGAGACACTATCTTCATCCTTTATTATGCCTTTGGGGCATTTATTCCATGTACCATTGTTCTCTATTGGCATTTAAGACTAAGCTATTAAAAACCCTGAAACTATTTGGACAATGTTACTTTTTCTCTTTTGTGTTTGCAGCACACATACATTTTAACAACTACATTATTCATCAAAACTGTATTGCTCAGATGGCTTTGAAACTATATGTATTCTGAAAAGCATGTAGCTTCATATTGACTTTATGTAGGCCTAATGGTATTCTCATTAATGTTTCATTTAACTATTGACTTTGTCTCAAATGTGGCGAAACAATAAACTAGAAAAAAATGAGACAATTGTTGACAAACAGTAAGAACACAAAGCTTTAAAATAATGTGAATAGCATATATCCACATAAAGTAGTTTGATTCTTAAAGAATATAATGAAATTACTTCATATTGAAATCTTTAACTTTTGTGATTGCTGAGAAGCTAATGTCTGTCTACATAATTTAGAATTTTAATTTAAAGGAATAGTCCATTTTCTTAAAAAAAATCCAGATAATTTACTCACCACCATGTCATCCAAAATGTTGATGTCTTTCTTTGTTCAGTCGAGAAGAAATTATGTTTTTTGAGGAAAACATTGCATTGCATTTTTCTCATTTTAATGGACTTTAATGGAACCCAACACTTAATACTTAACTCAACACTTAACGGTTTTTTCAACGGAGTTTCAAAGAAATCTAATCGATCTCAAACGAGGCATAAGGGTCTTATCTAGCGAAACGATTGTCATTTTTGACAAGAAAAAAATATGCACCTTTAAACCACAACTTCTCGTCTATCTCCGATACTGTGACGCGCCAGCGCAACCTCACGTAATTGCGTAGTGATGTAGAGAGGTCACGTGTTACATATATGAAACGCACATTTGTGGACCATTTTAACCAATAAACTGACACAAAGACATTAATTAGTATCAGTTGACATACAAGAACGTCGGAACGATCCTCTTTCTCCACACTTGTAAACACTGGGGCGTAGTTTCGCGTTCGTCCTCTGTGACCTTTTGATGTCATTTTGCAAATACGTGAGGTCTCGCTGGCGCTTTTCAGGACCGGAGATAGACGAGAAGTTGTGGTTTAAAAGTGCATATTTTTTATTTTTCTTGTCAAAAATGACAATCGTTTCGCTAGATAAGACCCTTATGCCTCGTTTGGGATAATTATATAATCCTTTGAAACTCCGTTGAAAAAAACTGTTAAGTGTTGAGTTAACTATTAAGTGTTGGGTTCTATTAAAGTCCATTAAAATGAGAAAAATCCTGGAATGTTTTCCTCAAAAAAAAAAAATTCTTCTCGACTGAACAAAGAAAGACATCAACATTTTGGATGACATGGTGGTGAGTAAATTATCTGCTTTTTTTTTTAGAAAATTGACTAATCCTTTAACAATTATTTACAAAACGACATAAACTTTTTTATATTTTATTGTTACAGGTTGTTCTTCCAGACCAACCTGAGACAAATAAAATACAAAAAACATATTTTGTAAATAATTGTTTATCTAATTGTTTAATTATGCTTCATTTGGAATCTGAACAGTCAGACAACTGGAACTTTTTGAGAAACTTTTGAACAACCTTTTGAGTTAACAATTTTTTTAAAGTGAATTAACTCAAAAGACAACCAGATCATTTATTTTTAAAAGTTGAAAAAAAAAAACTTTTTTACAATGTGAGTATGTTTCAAATATCATTTGCAACATCAAGTCTCATTGACTATTAAAATTTGATATGATTTAAAAAAGCAAAGCAGTCTTTTTAGCAGGCAAAAATATTCAGGGAAGCCCCTTAATCTCTTTCACCATATCAAATTTTGCTCCTATTAGCTGGAACTAAATATTGCAATAAAATTCCTAAGGCGCAAAGCAAAATGGCTTTGCTGGTGCTTTTCCAAAGATCTTCCTGTGCACCTCACTTTTAAATGAAGCCAACGATCTTGTTTTAGGGAATGTTGTTTCAATAAATAAACCAACCGAGTAATGTTTTCCAACAAAGGGAGGTTGGATTTAATGCTTCTTTGAATTCATATGAAATGTAATACTGTACTCAAATGTTGTTTTCAATCCAAGAGAGCACCTTAATGATCTTGAGGCTTAGATGTTTTTTCTTATCCATATCTGTAATAGATACTTTAAATACCTTTAGCCATCATACACTGTTATAGGTGGATTATGTGCATTTAAAGTAGCTTACTGTGAGAGTTGAGAGTGATCCCCTAATCCCAAACAGTTTGAAGAGATTATGTGGGAATGTGTTCCTCTGATGGTTTGTGAAATGCGACAGTATTACCGCAAGTGGTGACACTGAGGCTGGCTGAACTTTGCCGCTTCCTTGACGGAAAGTAATTCGCTTCCTTCTCCTTCTAAGGAAGATGTAGATCCGCACGTATACCAAAAGGGTCACCATGAAAGGCAGGTAAAATGAAACCACGGAGGAGTAGATAACGAAATCGGGATTTGAAATTGAGCACACTGAAGGATCATCTGCAATGTGGAAACATGAAGCAGAAGAATGTACATGGGATTACTGTAGCTCAAACACATTCATTCATTCAGATTCAATGTTGTTATGTCATAAGGTAACACTTTAATAAGGTTGTATTTGTTATTGTTAACATAAATAAATGCATAGTTAAAAATGAGCAATATAATTGTTTTGGCATTTTTTTAAATGAAAAATTTATGTTAATGCCAATACAATTGTTTACGGAAGCCGAGAAAGGCTTTTATCATGGACTTTTATTTTTTTAAGCACTGTTATCTTGTGATAACGACTTATTCATTCGTTATCTCGATATAACAAAGTTTGTTTTTTCAAGATAACGATTTAATTATTTAACTTTTTTGACATAACAAGTTTGTTTTCTCGAGAAAACAAATTAATTATTTAGTTATAATGAAAAAATTAATTCATTATCTCAATAAAACAATATTTGTTTTGTCGTTATAACCACTGATCTATATAAATGACTGGATTGCGCATAGAACACTTGACGTAACTGCGTGAGGTGAAGCCAGCGCAGAGTTCGAGCCGCCATCTTGGTATACCCAACCGGCAGAGAGCGTCATTGACTTCCATTCAAAATCATGATCAAAATTTACCCCCTTTACAGCGTATCAGTTACACAAGGTTAATTTTTAAGATATGTGTACGTAATTATTTGTTAATTCTGGTGTTATTTGCAATGTTTATGTTTTAAACGGGCAGGACAATGGATTTATAAAAAAACGTTAAGGTGAGTGTGTCTGCTGCATTTGTTAATGACACGGGTATAAATAAAGTTTTTTTTTGACATTCAGCTACACGGTGACGATCAGCGTTATTTCTCTAAATAAGTTTAGGTTACTTGAAAGTTTAGATAACATAATTACAAAACTAGCAAATTATTGCATGCACATACGGTACAAAACATGATTATGTATTTAGATTTCAGAATGAGCACGTTTATTGTCATTAATACTAAATATGCTGCGGTCTGTCTGCTGATCTGATACTGTAATAAAGAAATAACTGATTAAAACGCAAAATGTACAACTTTCAGTAAATAACTATTTACATGCTTTGGACGTTTGTGTTGTAATAATGTACAGGGTAACTTCACATATAAAAACGAAGACGAGTAAAGTGATGTTTTATCATTAAAATCTGATAACATCCATTGATTTAATAGAACGTTTGGGTATACCAACATGGCGGCGCGGTGGCTTCACAAGTGTGACGTCATGCGCAATCCAGTCATTTATATAGATCAGTGGTAATAACGAATTCATTATTTCGTTATCTCGAGAAAACAAACTTTGTTATATCGAGATAACTAATTAATAAGTTTTTATCACAAGATAACAGTGCTTAAAAAAAAAAAGTCCATGGCCTTTCTCGGCTTCCATAGTTTATAGTTAATTGTGCATTAATGTTAACAGTAACAACTTTTAATTTTAAAAATGTATAAGTAAATGATGAAAATAACATGAACTAAGATTAATAAATTATATTGTTTATTGTTAAACAAAGTGTTCCCATAATTAACTTGTAATTAAGTAGATCAACTGTAAAATTACTGTAAAAATTATTTTGCTATATTATTATAATTCTTTACAAAATTAACCATGGTTTTACTACAAATAATACAAATAACATTGCTACTGTTAAATTATGGTTTCTAAAATTAACCATTGTTATGCCAACTCTAGTTTAATAATTTACATTAAATTACATTACAATTATACATTTATGCATTTGACAGACGGTTTTATAAAAAAAATCTATGCATTATAAAGTTCTCATTTTATCAGTATGGGTGTAAAAGTTGTCACTGGGGTGGTGCCTTTTCAAAAAGTACACTTTTGTGCCTAAAAGATGCATATTGGTACCTCAAAGGTACATATCTGTACCGAAATGGTACATATTAGGACCCTCTTAAAAAAACTTTTATAATAAAATATATAGTGTTTAGTTTTAGTAAGGGATATAATTCACATTTGTTGCAGAGTAGCCTACCTTTGCATCTGATTTAAAACATTTTAATGATTTTTGGTTTACCACAACAAAACTAACTATAAAAATCCCACTGTGCATCATATGTTAAGATTGTAAATCCCAAATGTGTGCACAGAAGACACTACACAGACAAGGTAATAAATCATGTGAATGTATGCAATGCCGCCGGCTGTGTTGAAATCATAATCAATACTCTTATCAGCAGTAATCTGTGACATACAGAATTGTTTCTGTGCAGACATAATTAGATCCTCAAAGTCCTTCTCCCCCATCTCCAGCACACAGAGCCATGCAAGGCAGAATGAATCTCACGCATATATAAAAGGCTTTCGTGTATGAGAGAGCTGACATTAATTATATTTTACTCTGAGTACTTAAATTAAATGGATGGTTAATTCCTTCTGCTAATATATTTATTATCATCTGATTAAAATGCTGATATGAAATTACAGTTAAAAAAAATTGTAGGGCTCTGTGTTTCTAACACATCTCTTAATTAAATGTGTCACTTATTTACTGTTCACTTCAGCAATGCTTGAGCAGAAAGCAATGATTTCAGACCGCGTGAGAAACTAGAGCATTGGTTTCCCATTGGATTTTCTTCAGATAAATGTACACAAAAACAAAATAAACCCCTTAAATTATTCAAATTATAACATATACAACATAATTATTTATTCAGATTGTATTTTGGGTTTATAACCACGGATCTAGAAGAACAGCTGTAAGTCTGTCAGCTCACCTGTAGTGTTGAATCCAAACAATAGGGGACAGGATACTGCGAAGGCGAGGACCCAAACTGTAGCAATCATGACCGAAACTCGTTTTCGGGAGCTGTGGGTGGTGTTGTACAACACAGGCATCACCACGGCTGTGTACCTTCACAGTTCAAAGAGTCAATCTCAGAGCAGTACCAGTAAAGAAAGGAAAACCCTTTAAAAATGCTGAGTTATTTTCAACCCAGCATTGAGTCAAAAAGGGGCGAACCCAGCCTGTTGAGTTAAAATGTAACCTATGCTGGGTTGTTTTAACCCAAAAAGCGAAATATAAACATTTTCTGGGATTAATTTAACCCAAAGGCTGGGCTTGACCCTTTATGACCCAATGCTGGGTTGAAAACAAGCCGGCAAGCAATTTTGCGTTTAAAAGACGTCTAGGCATAAATAAGGCAAAATTTGGGCGTTCAGAAAAAATTTAAAGGTGCAGTGTGTCATTTTTATGACCTTTCATAATGAACCGTTATATGTTTATTACCTTAGTATGAGACGTTTTTATCTACATGTACCGGGGGCCCCCTTACATGGAAGTCGCCATTATGTGCCGCCATGTTTTTTACAGAAACCCTAAATGGACAAACTGGGCTACCATAGCTTCTCTATGTGGGGTAATGAGGAGTAAGCAGTGGACTAAGCCATTGGTTGCAATTCACCTGCACTTCACCACTAGATGCAGCTAAAATTTACACACTGCCACTTTAATAAACATCTAACTAATCAAAAAATAAATGAAATAAAATAAATAAATTAAACCAAACACCTTGTAAGCACTGTTGACTTTGCTTATATGATGGAATATCATACATCTCGCAAGTTATTTGGCAAAAAAGTCATGTAACCAAATTCAAGTTTATTTTGGCTGGAAATTGGGTTACTCATAAAAACGTACTATATCAGGTCTGTAGTTACTATAGGCGTTGAAATGACGGGCATTGCTTGCTGGAATGTAATTAAATGGCACATTTTGAGAAAAGTCAAATTAACCATCAAGTAGATTTGTGTATATCACATATTTTGATTAAAAAAGTAAACGGTAAACTTTCAATATGAATGCCCTTTCAAAGTGTATTGCTACAAAGAAAATATTTGATTAAAAATGAATAAACCTCGTGCATGTCAGAAACATGTGATCATGTGTAAAAAAGAGTTTGTCTGTATGGAAGATTAATAATTTTTGACCCCATCATGGTGACACAATTGTATCAGCTCTTGCTCCGCATGATTGGTTTTTCTATCAAACACCGAATAACATTTAGTTCAGAGAAGAAAGATGGAATAAACCAGACCAGAAGCATAACCTAGGCATAATCATCAAACTTAATATGTTTCTTTCTCTTGACTGACTTAATCCATTTTCTCTCTTATAGATTTTTGCTTCGTTTTTGTCTTCAAACCCAATAATTTTCTCTCAGCTCTGTCATTTAACCCATCATGTAAACTCTTGCACCCCCCACCTCAGCATTAATTAAAAATCGACTTTTATGTTTTCACACTCATGCCATGCAACCAAAATGAAAACGACCCCTTTCTGGTTTATGTATAAGGGTGTTAGTGATGCACCTGTCACTGTGTTTACACTTTTCGGGAATCATCCCACACATGGCTTGTTTACAGTTGTCTCCGAATAATAAGATGGGAAAAGTGATTTTTTTTACACTAAAAACAAATGCAAAAACTCCCTACCTGTCAATGCTAATGGCACACAGGTTGAGTATACTGGCAGTGCACATCATCACATCCAGGGTTACAAACACATTACAGTACAAGCGACTGAAGAGCCAGGCTCCGCCCACCACCTGCACAGATAAACCAATGTCATTAATGTGATAGTTCACCCAAAAATGAAAATTCAAAGAAATGTGTACAAGTTTGTAACAACATAAGTGTGAGTAAATGATGACATACACTCACCTAAAGGAATATTAGGAACATCTGTTCAATTTCTCATTAATGCAATTATCTAATCAACCAATCACATGGCAGTTGCTTCAAAGCATTTAGGGGTGTGGTCCTGGTCAAGACAATCTCCTGAACTCCAAACTGAATGTCAGAATGGGAAAGAAAGGTGATTTAAGCAATTTTGAGATGGGCCGGTCTGAGTATTTCACAATCTGCTCAGTTTCTGGGATTTTCACGCACAACCATTTCTATGGTTTACAAAGAACGGTGTTAAAAGGGAAAAACATCCAGTATGCGGCAGTCCTGTGGACGAAAATGCCTTGTTGATGCTAGAGGTCAGAGGAGAATGGGCCGACTGATTCAAGCTGATAGAAGAGCAACTTTGACTGAAATAACCACTCGTTACAACTGAGGTATGCAGCAAAGCATTTGTGAAGCCACAACACGCACAACCTTGAGGCGGATGGGCTACAACAGCAGAAGACCCCACCGGGTACCACTCATCTCCACTACAAATTGGAAAAATAGGTTACAATTTGCACAAGCTCATCAAAATTGGACAGTTGAAGACTGGAAAAATGTTGCCTGGTCTGATGAGTCTCGATTTCTGTTGAGACATTCAGATGGTAGAGTCAGAATTTGGAGTTAACAGAATGAGAACATGGATCCATCATGCCTTGTTACCACTGTGCTGGCAGGTGGTGGTGGTGTAATGGTGTGGCGGATGTTTTCTTGCCACACTTTAGGCCCCTTAGTGCCAATTGGGCATCATTTAAATGCCACAACCTACCTGAGCATTGTTTCTGACCATGCATATCCTTTTATGACCACCATATACCCATCCTCTAATGGCTACTTCCAGCAGGATAATGCACCATGTAACAAAGCTCGAATCATTTTTAAATTGGTTTTTTGAACATGACAATGAGATCACTGTACTAAAATGGCCCCCACAGTCACCAGATCTCAACCCAATAGAGCATCTTTGAGAGGTGGTGGAATGGGATCTTCGTGCCCATGCATCCCACAAATCTCCATCAACTACAAGATGCTATCCTACCAAAATGGGCCAACATTTCTAAAGAATGCTTTCAGCACCTTGTTGAATCAATGCCATATAGAATTAAGGAAGTTCTGAAGGCAAAATGGGGTCAAACACAGTATTAGTATGGCGTTCCTAATAATCCTTTAGATGAGTGTATTTTCATTTTTGGGTGAACTATCACTTTAAGAGCCACAATCACTATGTATATTTGCTTTTTCCCCTGCTTAACCACAGTTTGAACTAATGAAAAATAAATAACAGAAAGGACACAAATCAAATCCATTTAAATGAATCCGGTCGGCTTATTTTCATTTCTCGCCACAGTGCCTCAGTGAATGAGTTTTTTCGTACCATTGCAAAGAGGAGAAACTCTTCAGAACTCACAGCTTTTATCCGCCTTGCCCCCTTTGCAAATAATAAGTGTTTCACGGGCAAACAGACCCTCGGTCTGTCTCTCAGGAGGCCAAGCAGATAACAGCCATCAGTGAATAGGAAGTTAATAAGGCACAGGCAAAGATGAAAGCATTACACGCTCCAGAACCTGACTGCTAGGTGCATTGCTTCACGAAAGACATACAGTATCTTCTTCTCCCCAGTGCTGTTATTAATCAAAAGTAACACAATGCCTCCAACTTCAGGCATTCATGAGATGTGTGGCTGAATGAATGAATGAACAGCCAATCCACTTACAACCACAGCTGACAGTAAAAAATTAGATCAGCACGATTTATTAATGATATAGCTTTTAAAAAATGACTATTGAAGTTGGTCATTGATTGAAAACGAAATGTAGTTGACTAAGACTAGTGGGTACGACAGCATTTACACTGCAATAAAGCATGATTTGATAAACCCAAGCAATATTATCATGTGAGAGACTTGGTTATCAAATTATTTGGCTTGTCCTTATACTGTATGATCTCTAATCTATAAGCTTTCCAATAATATTGATTTTTAAAAAAGCTGTTGGTATAGGTCTTGCTTTTCTTGTGTCAATGTTAAGTAATCATCTATTGATAGAAGAAAGTGCACTTAATGGATTACAGTACAGTGGATTATAGAAGGCTTTGTGAGTTCCCTTGAGAAATAGTGTGCTTGTGACAAAACAGAAAGGGCTGCTGTGACATAACATTAACCAAATCTGACCCACGAATCACTGAACGTTCCCCAATTGTTTATAATTATAATTTTTAAATAGACTCCATATTCAAAACATTCATAGCAGGTTTTTGTATACTCACTTCTAAATAGACAACCCAGGGCATGACCAGTGAGGCAACCAGGAGATCAGCTACTGCCAAACTAACCACCAGGTAGTTGGTGGTGGTTTGAAGAGTCCGCTCTCGAACCACAGCAATGCACACTAGAACGTTGCCAAACACAATAGCCAGAATAAGTAGGGAGTAGAACATTGCATAGTAATTCCTCTTCGCTTCGATCTGCGGTGTCAAACTTGAGTTTCCCAGGATAACAGAATGGTCAATGGAGTTATTCCAGAGCCACTCAGTGCTGTTAAACAATGCCATTGTGTTGAAGATCTGGGAAGAGAGAACAGTTGTTAATTCGGATATCAAAAACACCTTACGATGTGTTTAAGTTAAGGCTGCTCTGAGCAAGACCTGTGCCAACTCTAAATGTTGTGTATTTTGTACACACATCGCTGCATAAATATTAAAATATATCAACTCTGATCCACCTTAAATCCAGTATTTTATTATGCATAAATATGATTTAATCTCTAAACAATAGACATTTTTGGGTCATTAAATGTAAATGCACTCATGCTGCTTTAGATGCACCTTTGTGCTGTCTTTGTATAAATAATAAGATATGATTTGTGAGCACTTAATATTGTGTTATATGAAAAGCTCTGCTGATATCAGATAGCACTACATTGAAATAGTTCTTTATTGACTCCAGCAATTAAAAGAAAACAATGTATCTTAAAAAGTACCTGCCATAACTGTCTCCCTCAGTCAGTCCAAAATCCTCTAACCCCTTATATCATTTCAGCATTTGATGTTTTTTTTTATTAAAATCGATTTTACAACACCTTGATCATAGTGAAAGATGAGAACAAACCCGAAACCAAGAAACAACGTGATAAATATAAAAGAAGAATACGAATTTGGATGAGCAATATAATATCTTATGGTGATATAAAAAATAAAACCTAACATAAAATAAATGCACCCAAAAAGTGGCAATATGAAAGCAAAAATTTAATGAAACTGTTATGGCATTATTTATCATTTTCATGCAGATGCTTTTTCAGTAAGATTACACGATTTACAGTACAATGTGTCTACCTGTTAAGCTTCTCCACTGAAAAACAGGTCCACCTCTGAATGAACTTTCCACAATTTTTCTGAGATTATACTTCTGTGTCCAGTCGTCCTTTTTGCGCACCATTTACGGAAGAAAAGGTACTCCATCTTTAACGCGCACGGGGTGAGCACAGCGTACGTATGTGAACTTGTTAATGCACAGCTCCAGACATACTTCAACACTCTGCTTTTACGCACTGAACGACCTGATGCAGCCAGTGCCCAAATGGTTCAGCAGAGGGCTTGATTCTCCCGGTTCGCTTTACCCGTCTCCAACAGGTCTTTTACGCACGAAGCATCTCTCCTCTCTGGAGTTCAATAGCTGATTAGGTCATGCCGAATAGCAACATATCATTTGTACAATGTCTAAAATCATAACACTAAATGCATTCGCGCTCCGTTGAGGTTTTGGAACTGGGTGCATGCAGTCTCCTCAAACCCTGCTGAAGAAATGCCTGTTTGATAGATGCAAGACACACAAAAGGTTTGGATCGTAAATGAGCGAGTCAAAATATATTTCTACAGAAAGAGGAAAGTGCGTAAAGAGTGTAAGTATCGCATCATTTACCACTGTTTCAAGAAATGTTTCACGTGCACTTGCATATGAAAAAACATCAAATTATCTGAATCCTGCAGCTCGGGCATGTTTAGGTCCCACGTGGCAAAGAAAGTACTTTTGGACCTTTTATTTTTCAAAGAAGTTAATGGCGCGGACCGCATTATGGCTTGGGTAAAGGTGACCCAAGGGATTATATTTATAATATGTCCTCATCATCCAATAAAGAAAACGTCCCAGTCCAAGAAAAATTTCATGATTCCATAGGAAGAACCATATTGATACACATTGACGCCTTTAGTAGACGTTTCTATCCGACCAAAAGTGCATTCAAACTATACATTATTATCAGTGCATTCAAACTATACATTTTTATCAGTACCTATGTGTTTCATAGGGATCGAAGCCATGACCTTTGAGCTGCTTACGCAATGCTCTAATCGAGATACTTGATTACCATTTGCTCTAGTTACAGAATAATAGCAGTCGGTCCTTACAGGAATGACAGTAAAATAACAAATGTGACCCCAAAATGATGCAAGGATGGTCTGTTGATTCCAGTCAAATGAAAACTGTGCCATCTGTGATTTGTTATGCGTATCGGTCTGACATCTATTTACCAATGTGCAGCCGAGCGCATGAAAACAGCCACCGGTTAAACATGAACATCTTAGCACCTGTGGCCATGAACATTTGCCTTTCATAGACCTATATTTCCTAAATGCCTTGCTGCCACCTTGTGGTAATAATGAAATGTTGGTGGCTGGGCAACCTAAAAATACACTTAAAGGGATAGTTTATTCTAAGAGTGACCTTTGACTTTTATAGTAGGAATAAAAAAAATATTATGGAATTTAATGGGTACCGTCAACTGTGTGCTTTTCCTCATTTAGCAAAATATTTTCTTCATCATTTATCACAATACTGTTACTACGGAAGTCAATGGTCACTATCTGCTATGTGTTTACCATCATTTCTCAAAATATCTTCTTTTGTTGTGTTCATCAGACCAAAGAAATTCATACAGGTTACGAACAACATGAGGATGAGTAAATGATGACAGAATTTTCATTTTAAGGTAAATTATCCCTTCAATTATCCGGCTGGGTTGGTATGAAATATCTACATATAACATATTTCAATATGTGCATGTGCATTTTTATTGTATTTATAGGACTAACACTGATAAACTGCACTGCATTTTATTTAGTTCACATACATTTAATGAGAATTTAAAAAGATTTGAATGTTATACATGTGTCATTACATGTACATCATTAATATACAATATTACAATATTACATCTGCATTTAGGAAGAACAGCTCAGTCAGTACTGTTACTTCTTCTCATTTGCTTCCCAATCGATGTATCCACCTGGATAATGCCGTGCCCTGGAAAAGAACATTTAGGAAAAAAAGAAAAGGAATATGTTGCTAATTGTATCCATTTATGATCTATTTAGGTACATAATTTTGCAACAGTTTTTAGTTGCCTACTTTATAAATCCCAGGCGATGAGCGATTTCAAGAGCCGTCAAACTTCTTTTCCCACTCCGGCAATGAAAAACAATGTTATCATCTTTCTTTTGGGGGGCTTTGACCTTAAACTGCAATTCAAACTGCTTTGGTGAGAGCTTCAGTGAGTTCTCAAGTTGTGGCACTGAAAAACACAGATATTATCCTTATTGGCACTGTCAACCGTCATGTAATTTTACTATAATAAAGACTCACATGGAATGTTGGTGGCATCTGGAATCCTGCCTGCCTGGTATTCATCTGGATTGCGGACATCAAACAGTTGTACACTGTGACTGGCCAGCATAGATTTAAGCTGGCCGTAAGTCACAACTGATGCTAGAATTAAGTTTCACGGTGAAATAATTATGTTAGGTATAAATTTTTGTATAATATTAGGCATAAAGAAAAAACTTACCACTTAAAACTGAATGTGACATTACATTAAGGTCTATTAGTAATAACATATTAATATGAACATGTTTTTATAACATTAAAACAGTATTGTGCTTAAATATTTTATTATTGATTTTAAACACATGACACAAAAACTCTAAAAGTAGCTGCAGAATGGCTTGTGTTAGTGAAAAGAAGAATCAAAAGAAACAAAACAATCTGCTCATTACTAGATCATTAAACAGAAAAATCTAATATTTGTTCTTATTAATACTACTGCTACTACTAATAATAATAAAGAAGAGAAAGAAAAGAAAAGAAAAAAAAAGAAGTCACACATTGTGATGTTCTGTTTCCAAGCTACCACTTATTATCAGGTAGGGGTAATTAATTGGAAACTGAACTTTGTTTTCTGAACAAAGTCCAGCACCTATAGTAAAAAGAACTTTACCTGACATTGTTGACTTTAGTAAAATAAGATGTTATGATTCCCAAAAATTATCCAAAGCAATTAAGCAAAATCTAAAGCAGTTTATACCTAACCTCTAAACAATCTACATCACGTTTTATGAGAGAAACCCAAGTGGCATCTCTAGTCTACCTGCAGCTCTACCTGGATCTGTTTGTCTGTCACTGTGAGTGACAGTGGAGGTCTTCAGTCCACATGCTGACATCATTCTGCCTTGATAGACCGGTTTAGTAATTGCAAAATGGCACACGCGCCTTAACGCCTGATAGGATATCATCTTTAAATCGTAGTAGAGTCACAGCCGTGCACAATGACAGTGCAAATGAATGAGAAGCTGACTTGTAAATGAGTGTTTTCTGGGTGTCTGGGTATAGTCTATCTATTCTGCCCTCTGGTGGTAAAGGGCACCTGAAGGATTGCAGGAAAACCCTACACCAGTTGATCTCAATCTTTTTGACTTCCACCGACTAAAATTGTCTTATGCTTGGACTGTAATAAATAAATATATAAACACTAAAATATCTTGTTTTTAGTTTATTGTTTAATGCATGTTTAGTCTTAATTTTTTTGAGGCCCCCTACACTGTAAAAAAAGTATTTGCTGCCTACAAGAGATGAGTTGCTACAACTTATAAAATGAAGTTAAGATATATCAACTATATTTTATAAGCTATAACAACTCATCAATAGTCAAAATAAATGAAAGTTGAAATGACTTGTAAATCTAAATTGATCACATCAAAAAAATTTAAGGCAGCAAAGATTTTTTTACAGCCCTGGTCCGACCCACAGCCACAAATGTTTTTTTGAGCACCTTTAATGACCTTAATATATTAGATGAGAATAATTGAAAGGATTTCCAGCCTTAAGAGTTTTATGAGATTTAAGTGCAACATTTTTTACTTTGATGCGAGTCGCATTGTGTAATTAAGGTTGCCAAATCCTCCATTACAGATAAAACTCTGAATTAGGATTTTCCCACCTCGAACTAGGAAATAACGTCTGAAACGGCGCTCAAATATAATATTATTGGTTATCCGACCTCAGGGATACGCGTCAATTGACGTCACGCCAATACTTACAATAAGATTTGATATTAAACAAAGTCTTTTATGTAAGTTTTATTACTAAATAAAAAATACGTTTGGGGCTCTTTAATGTGGCGTGACGTGCGTTTGCGATTAGATAGGACATTTAAACTGGATTATTCTTAACTCCGACTTCGTGTCGAAAGCGACATCTACGTTGTTTACGGTTCTCCCATCTAAATATTCAATTCAGTGTAAATAAATGCAACGCCATACTTTACATTGTACAACGTTGCGTTGATTTGTATTATGTTTGTTTAGACAGATTAACGTATGTCTATTACTAAGAACACATATTGTACATAATTTATTAATTAACATTTTACAGGATTCAAACACTGGGAGCACAATTGTGTAGAATATTTTTCACTACACACAAAACTGGCAACACCTAACAGACATGCGCCCCGCACACGATGTCCTCTTTGAGTGCGCATGCGCAGTATCACCATACCGGCGGAGGCAGAACGGTAGCAGCTCAAACGACGCAGGGATTAACCAGACCGTTTTGACAGGTCAGTAAAAACAGACAGAGTTTTTATGGCTAGGTGGTTTTATTACACGTGTAAAACGTTAAACTAGACAAATAAATTTGTTTAAACGCAATTGTAAAACAACAGTCGGGCAATCTTGTTGGGTAGGTTAGCAGGGGAGCTAACCGAGGCTGCTGCGCAGATCTGGGAGGGGGAGGCGTTAAGACGATATTTCCAGCAATCCTCTCCTTCGGTCGATGATCACTGTTTTATTAACGCTAAATATGACATTTCGTTGACTTTAATCGATCGTTACCGCGTCACAGATGCGATGTAGGACTGCAATTGTGTGTTTGTAGAGCTGTTTTTAGGCAGAGATGGTTAGATGGGTCGCTCCTCTTCACTGCGGGCTGAAGCGCCACTGCCCATAAGAAGAGCGTTAGACACACTGACAGATACATATGTGGTGTTCTCAGATATCACGATATTCATTTTAGCCCCTTCAAAAGTGAGGGTTGAATACTTATGTTTCCTGTTTAAAAAGGTTTTAGGTGATTGACAGCATCAGTAGAAAGCGTTTTTTTTCTTGTCATATTAATTACGTGTCAAACAAAAATGATCCTAAATAAATGCCTGGAGTTTATTGGTGTTTGTTGACTTTTAAGTGACGTAGTGATTAAAGGAATCTCCCAAAGCCTCTTTTATCGATATCCAGCTTTTGAAAATGAGTCTTGCTGATTCCTCTCGCCTTCATGGTTTTGTGTCTTTTCAGGCAACACCATGAGTCAGGGCAAAGACAATGCACGTCTCAAAAGCTATAAAAACAAATCCCTCAACACAGATGAGATGAGGAGGAGGAGGGAAGAGGAAGGTCTGCAACTTCGCAAACAGAAGAAAGACGAACAGGTAAGAAAATTGGGAGACAAGGAAAATAAGGTGGCAGAATTTCATGTCGGATAATTGTGGCCACAAACATAATTTTGATGTATTGCTTATGGTACGTATGTTGAGAAATTAAGTGCAATACATCATGTTGTCATTTTTTGAACACGGTCAGCTGAGAGTCTGTGTACTTATAGTTGTTCAAGCGCAGAAATGTGGCCACAGTGGAAGAGGATGGTGCACTGGAGGATGATGGGATGTCAGACAGTGGATACCTGGAATCACAGGCCAACAATATGGACCAAATCACGGTGAGACAGCTAAACAGTATTTAACCACTATGTATATAATTAAGAAACATTTGCATGTTTATATATATATATATATATATATATATATATATATATATATATATATTTATTTATTTTTATATATATATATATATATATATATATATTTATTTATTTATATATATGTTTATATTTATATATAATTTATATTATATATAAATATAAATGGGTGATTCTCACGAAAACTTGGTTTTAAAAATGTCAAGCATGAAAATGTAAAAATTGCTTAAATTTACTTTTTTCCCACCAGACATTGAAAAACAAAGTCTGGAGTAAATGGGAACATTAATTTAAACACTTTTACTTATCATTTAACACTTTTTGTAACATAATTAAAAAAATTAGTCCTAAAAAATCTCATTACCGCAACAGTCAGAAAACATCAACACTGATATATTTTCAAAATGACATGACAAACCTGAAATAACATAATTTGGAGATTCTGCACATGCATTTAAAATCAAAGTATTATGCTTCTATTAATGAAATTAACATTTAATAAGCATCTGTTGCGGTAATGATCATCAAAATGTTGTGTAAGCATTCTGACAAGACAATATTTCAAATTAACTGTAAAAAAATGATCTTACCTGGTAGCCATCTTGAAGTAACTGGTCCATGTGCTTGGTCACTCAAAATCAAACTTTATTAAAATTCTGTATGTGTGCTTAAACTGTTCTCAAAAAGTGTTGCGGAGGATGAGAACATCAGGCATGGACACATAATTTTCCTAATTTTTCTTCATTATTATTATACATGAATATTCAGTAAATATTTTTTTCTGTCATCTAAACATCCATTTATTTTTTTTCTAAATATTTTTGTGTTAATTTGATTAAATTACAACATAACGCATGTTCAAACACAGCCGGACACATTGCGGTAATGAGAATTTCAGCAGAAAATGAGATAAAATTGACAAATTATAAATTCTTAGGTTGAAATCACACATTGTGCAAGGTAGAACACAGTATTGTGTTAATTCTGATGCTTTTTAATATTTACTATATTACCCATTTTATAGCTAAAATCATTAGTGCCGTGGTTTCGTGAGAATCACCCAAATATGTATTATATAAATATATATTTTTTCTTAAAATTATACATGTATATATATTATACACATACATGTATAATTTTAAGAAAATATATATTTATATAATAAATATTTATATCCTGTCAATCAAAAGAGAACAGATAAAAGCAATGAATTTGAAATCCGTGTATAGAAAATGTAATGAAACATCATTAGTTCAATGTTCAATATTAATAGTCATTATGCCAATGAATAACATTTAGAAAAATTAATTTTCAGAATTTAGGTAACGAAAGCAGATATTAGTTTGAATAGCAGTATTGGTATTTATATTATCTTGTTCCCTTATTGATAGAAATTATTCTCTATCTTTCCACCATAGGGAAGTGTGATATCTGAGGATATGATACAGATGATCTTCTCTAGCTCTCCTGAACAACAGCTCATCGGAACACAACGCTTCAGAAAACTCTTATCTAAGGGTAAAACATCACTATGTTTAAAACAATCACTTGGATCAAAAGCACATACGTATTTGTGATGAATGGATGATTTTCTGAATTGCCTTTTGCAACCCTCTTTCAGAACCTAATCCCCCCATCGATGAGGTTATTGCCACCCCTGGGGTCGTGGAGCGTTTCGTTGAGTTCCTGAAAAGAAGGGAGAACTGCACGCTACAGGTGAGCTTGATAAACATGTATCCGTATAAAACTGCCCCCATTGCCAGAAAATCAGCCTTTTTTTTTAACCCTGCTAGTCTTAACTCCATGCACTACAGACAGCTACTAACACAAGCTGACATTGTTGAAATGTGTAGATATTGCAATTCGTCTTAATTTAATCCACTTGGCTCATGAATGGTGCATTAGTGGATGTCTCTCTGCAGTATTGTGACAAACGTTCTGTCTCTGTGCAGTTTGAAGCAGCTTGGGTCCTGACAAACATCGCATCAGGCACGTCCCACCAGACTCGCGTGGTCATCCAGGCCGGGGCGGTGCCTATTTTTATTGAGATGCTCACCTCAGATTTTGAGGATGTACAGGAACAGGTGTGTACATGTTTAGGACTTTTTTACTTCGAAATAATGAGCACTGATGAATAATTTACAATAAGACCAGGCACACATATAAAGAAATCAGACGAGTATATAGTCTTGACAGTTTAGAGGAAGTAAAAGTGCTGTTTTTAGGTTTTCAATGATTTATATCTGTTGGTTTTGCTTGTTGGTTTGAAGTACAGAATGTTGTATTATGGTAATAGGACCACACGCTGTCTCAAATTGTCTCATTATCTGAGTAAAACTTGAGTCATTGTCTTTGCTGCAGGCGGTGTGGGCTTTAGGCAACATTGCAGGAGACAGCACCGAGTGCAGGGATTATGTTTTGGACTGCAATATTTTACCCTCTCTAATACAGTAAGTCATGCAGTCATTTGTTTTTAATAAAGGACTATTGAATGGTTAATCTTATAAGGTAAATTCTCCCTATAGGCTATTGGCTAAACAAAACCGACTGACGATGATGAGGAACGCAGTTTGGGCTCTGTCCAACCTGTGTAGAGGAAAAAACCCACCCCCAGATTTCGCCAAGGTAACTTTCTAGTTTTTGAAGGGTCGCAGGAAAGTGGTAACCACTAATTTTACGGTTTGTAATCTGGGTTTACTATTACTGCATAAATACTTTTATTATAACCTCATGAAGATTTGAAAGCAGCTATAAAATAAATGAATGTCAATGAGGACAGCATGAAAGTTAAGAAGTTAATTTAAAGGACAACCAGAAACAAAATTTTGTTGCAATATACTGGAAGTGTTTCGTTTTAGATTGTGGTTTTTTATTGCGGTCACGTTTGGTTAGGCTAAAATAATATGATGCTAATTTATGCTTGTATATTTAAGCTTATTTTGTTTTACCTAGGTATCACCGTGTCTCAGTGTTCTCTCCTGGCTGTTGTTTGTGAATGATACCGACATTCTGGCTGATGCATGCTGGGCTCTTTCTTATCTCTCCGACGGACCCAATGAGAAGATACAGGCTGTTATCGACTCGGGAGTCTGCCGCAGACTAGTGGAGCTACTCTTGTATGATATGAAGAAAAAAAATGAATATCTTTGGGTGTACTTTGATTTATCAAAAGGGTTTTTGTGGATGCTAAGTTGCTCTTGTATGTTTTTCAGACATGCAGAATATAAAGTGGTGTCCCCTGCTTTAAGAGCCGTAGGGAACATTGTCACTGGAGATGACCTTCAGACTCAGGTGAGATGATCGACATGCTTTGTAGTAGGGGTGTCCTCGACTAAGGATTTACATATTCGAATCAGAATTGTCGAATCTTTCCATAGTCGACCGATAGTCGAATCATCTATGTTTGTGTGCATGCGTTGGGAGGGGGCCAGACCAGGTACAAATTGGTAACTTTTATTTTCTTTCACAAGCAGCACACATAAACAACTTTCTGATAAAGTGACCAAAACTGTCTTTCAAGTAATAAACGAAGACAAAACTGAGGATGCATTTATATTTTTTTAAGGTAAAATGTAAGGCAACATTTGTTTAATTATTCCTCATAACATTTTAAAGCCACGATCTACAGAACATCACACAAAAATACATTTTGATAACTAAACCTAAAAAAATAACAAAGGTGATCCTGCCTTGGAAACTCCGGCTACAATTCAGTGTTTTTATTTAATTTGGAGATAGCGTGTCAAAGCAGTCATGACCAAAAAAACCCGACAAATGAGAAATGACAAATAATTTGTGATTGTGACTGTAAATGATAAAAACTAATCTTTATATACAATTCATTAAACGTTAATTTATAACAAGAAAAACACTGAAATTAATGATTTTATAGACACTACGCGTTATTATTTAGCACAGAAATACCTGCTTGCTTGCTTTGACTTTGATCATCTCTGTATTAACTTAAGATACAGAAAGACCGGATGATATTATTTATTTAAGGAATCTCTTTGCTATCATTTGAAAGTGAACACCGACCGACCATAATATTAAATCACAAGAAAGACATTCGTGTCAGGCAGAAATAGGTTCGGTGCAGTCGTGCAGATAGTTTCCGTTTCATCACCGAAATTTAAAAAAACGGCTTACCTGTTTTGTAGTTTAACTTTTGACAAGATAACACCTTTGTTTTAAATACATTTTAAAAACTTATACTCGTCGAAAAACATCCGTTTTTTAATGTTTAGTTTGATGAACTCCTAAATATGAGACGCAGAGAGCACCTTACCCGTTCGGCTAAATTACATGCGCAAGCATATCCAGCACGCAACAGCGCAACATCCATACAACGAAAAGCTATCCAAAATTTACATACTTAAATTAGATCAGAATTTACGTTTATAATAAATACAATTTTTTAAATAAAATAAGGTCAGAAGTAACAAAGTGCAGAACAAATATGTAAAATGCCTCAAGTGCACGGAAACAAAACACAAGCCAAATAGTTAAATCAGATAACCCAAAGTCATTCATAAATAAAATAAAATATAGAAATTATTAAAAGAACGAAAGGCATAATATAATTTGCCAGCTTTGTCTTTTAAATGTAGAAACAAAGAGGCAATGGTTTATTAACATAGAAACCTCTTATGCACGTGTAGCCCGGACACAGGGGTTCTTGGATTTATAAACGCATTTTAAAAATATTTATTGAAAGCTGCTACTTCACATATTATTTGCAGCATTATCATAATATGCAGTATATTAATATATTGTGAGAAAGATGTTATATGTGAAATCAGATAATGTGTGCACCCATATAAGGCCAAAATTGAATGATCCTCATTTCATAACACATCTGCGACGATTCGACTGTGAGATTGGTAGTCGAATCAGGCTTCTCCTATCGATGCATCGAATCTTCGACCATTCGGGGTCACCCCTACTTTGTAGTTATTACATCGGCTTTATTTCACCTTGAACTTAACACACCTGAATGTGTCTTTTATATGAACAGGTGATTCTTAACTGTTCAGCCCTGCAAAGTCTTCTTCACCTGTTGAGTAGCCCAAAAGAGTCCATCAAGAAAGAGGCATGTTGGACCATCTCTAACATCACAGCTGGGAACCGTGCACAAATACAGGTTTGATTTGTTGATAGAGCTGGATTTTTAGATTACTCTGAGTGAATGTTTCTCACTTTTTTCTGTTTTATCTTGTAGATGGTGATAGATGCAGACTTGCTCCCTCCATTGATCCATATTCTGCAAGTAGCCGAGTTTCGTACAAGGAAGGAAGCAGCGTGGGCCATCACAAATGCAACGTCTGGTGGTTCCTCTGAGCAAATCAGGTGAGAATGGTGCAGACGATTATTTTTCATTAGAGGTCATTTTAAAATGTTAAAGGGATAGTTTAACAAAATTTCAATTCTGTCCTCATTTACTCATTTTCATGTTGTTACAAACTGTATAAATTTCTTAGTTCTGATGAACACAAAGGAAGATATTTTGAGAAATACTTGAAACCAAACCGATAATGAGCCTAATTCACTTCCATAGTAGGAAAACAGATTATTATGAAAGTGAATGGGGCTCATGATCGGTTTGGTTTCAAACATTCCTCAAAATATCTTCCTTTGTGGTAAATGATGACAGAATAAAAATTTTTGGGTGAACTATCCCTCTAATAAAGCATTAAGTATCTGCAATATAAGATCTAATGCTATAACAAACAATAACCTTTATGGGTTACACATTAAATGAATGCTTTCTTGAGATTTGTCAATACCATGAACATGTTACCAGCAATATATTGGCAATATAAAAAAGGCACGCCTTTAAATATGTCCTAACTTCCTGATCAACAGGAAATAATAAAATGTGTAAAAATTAACCACATGCTTTCAGACAGTTCATTGCTCAATGATGAAATACTGTTTTGCAGTCTTACAGTGATTTGGTCCATATTGTTGGCCTGTTAGAATGCTTTCTCACGATTATGGAAATTTGAAGGCATTTTGAAATAGGAATTTAATGGAAAATTCTATATAATAAGTTATGCTCATTGTAAAATTTGTAATTGGCAGAAAACTGCTGTTTGCGAGTGTAATCTCCAGGGTTCCCACGGGTCCTAGAAATCCTTGAAAGTTTGTGAATCTGGGGAAAAAATTCAAGGCACTGGGAAGTTTTAAAAATATACATGCATAGAAACAGGTCATTGAAAGTGCTTGAATCTATTTAATGCAAGAAGTTTTCTGGAAAAAATCTGTTTTATTCCCTGTGTAGTGTAGGATAATATCATTAAATTTCTAAACTTTTTAAGCACACGTGATAAACTGTTTGCTTTAAATTCTTAAATTTTTTGTATGCGAATGTTGATTCATACCAAAATGCTTTTTGCATAGTTGTGTTTGACACATGAAAACATCTCGGGTTATCTATGTAACTGTTTTTCCGTGAGAAGGGAACCAGACGCTGCGTCTCCCTTGCCATACTTCCTGCGTCCCTGTAACGTCGTCTTTGGCAACATTTCAGATAGCGATATACTTCCTGGCTCCCGCGTCACCCGGTCTTTGTCTTTAAGCCTCACCATTGGTTGAATTTGATATACACATTCAGACGCATTTACCCCTGGAGGCGTCCCCAAAATGTCACCGCAGTGACGCAGCGCGAGTTCCCTCGAAAAGGAACTGTAACAATGTATCTTAAAAGGTAGCACGATGTAACCTTGCTCACACTTCAAATGAAATGACCTTGAAAGGTCCTTGAAATTGAAGTTATGGGAAGGTGTGGGAACCCTAAATCTCTATGAAATATTTTTCCATCACAAACAACTGGAACAGGAAAGTCAAATGCTTGAAGCCAAAGTGGCCTTTACATTTCAGTGCTTTGCTTGTTCCTTCAGGCATCTTGTTGAGCTTGGTTGCATCAAACCTCTTTGTGACCTCCTGACGCTGATGGATTCAAAGATCGTACAGGTGGCCCTAAATGGTTTGGAGAACATCTTACGATTGGGTGAGCTGGAGGCAAAACGAGGTGGAGGCATCAACCCCTACTGCGCCCTCATTGAGGAAGCATATGGTATGTTAGCACTTATTATGAAAGAAGTTGTTACTTTATCTAACTTTTCATCCTATAATTCAGTCTTGTTTGGATGCATTGATGTTTATAATCAAACGTACATTTTTCAGGGTTGGACAAACTCGAGTTTCTGCAAGGTCATGAAAACCAAGAAATCTACCAGAAGGCTTTTGACCTGATCGAGCGATACTTTAACACAGAAGATGAAGATCCAGCCCTGGCACCTGCTGTGGATCTCCAGCAGCAACAGTTCCTTTTCCAGCAGTGTGATGCTCCTATGGATGGTTTCCAACTTTAACACCTTCCTTCCCCTTCTTCTCCAAGTAATCCACCCTGAAGGGTGCGAGATGTCCCCGGCCCAACAGAGCAAAGGATTCAAAGAATGAACGTTTTAATTCAAGTGTGATTATACAAGAGCTTGTGTTGCCGGTCAACCCATTTCCCCCCTCTTGTCCTGTTTCCTTGGTGTTATTGGCCCAGTCCCGAAGGATGAGCTACAGAACAATGGCGACATCATGCCCAGATGCAGGAATCCTGATGACCAGTTGACTTTTAGATATGACCTCAATATCCACACAGATCCCACATCCTTCACTCCTGCATTAAATGTTTATTTAACCCTCAATGCTTGCATATCACATACACATCCCCTCAGCCCATTTAAGGTAAATAAGGAGCCTGTACCATGTATTCAGGAAAACTGCATCTAGCGATGAGTTGAAAGAAGCTGGGAAAGCACAGCTTGTGTGACGTGACTGCAATACTGACTCTGGCAAAGCAACTGCTTTTTATGTTGGTAAACACTGGACTGACCGTGTGACTGTGTTGCATGTCTCCAAATTCCCCCCTGAAAGTCAAAGCTAATCTGCGCCGAAGAACCCGAAAGGACGTCTACTAGGACAACTCAAAGACGGCCAGAACTGAGGGTTCCAGGCTTTTCTGACTCAGAAAGTCTCTTGCTTTGGACATTTAACATGCATTCCGACAATGACTGAACTTTATAGGCTCCGCCTCTTCTTTTAGGGTTACTCATTTGCACCTTTGGAATTCTGGGAGTTGGAGTCTTACCACTTACTGAGACTGCTGGACAGAGGAAAAAACAGGAAGACTAACTTTTTGGTCCTTTAGACTGTGCATTAACCATTTGATACTTCAAGAGGTCATTTTCACTCGAGCATCATCTTCATCGGCACTTTACGTTTAATACAGACACCCTTTTGGAAAAGTCAATTTTAGGCCCAAATCGTTTCTCAGGATATTGAGGTGAAAATTGTGGTGCATTACAGGATGAATTTACCTAAAACACTAAGTATTTAAGAGTGTGATGTCATTGCCTCATTCTGCTGTGAAAACTCCGCCCCTTCAAAGCTTCCACCATTGATAATAAGTACATTTTAACAAGCTTTTCAAAATCAAAGGCATAGCTTCCTGATGTGTGAGAGACAAACTTTTATTATTAATGTCTAATCATGCTGAATGCAAAAACACACATATAAGAGACACCATATTTTCTGAATAACATAAGAGGACAAAATACAGAGCAGAGGGATGTTTATTTGAAAATAGTTTTGTTTTATTATGTTTGTATGTTTATGTATTTTTCTGAAGGTTCAAATATTTTCAACCGAAGGTGCCATAATCCACATTTAAAAATTGAGGTGGAAAATGACAAGCAAAACAAACACATCGACTTTAAAGACAAAAATATATCAGCAAGTTTAAACTCAAAATTACTAGGTTTTAGTGCAAAATATATGATTGTTTACTTTAGAAGTTTTCTTATTTCAATGTCAGATTCTTCCCAAGAGATGACCAACTCTTTGTGTTCAATACTACTGTCGTATTGAGATTGTGTAACTGTTCTCTGTTACGCCATTTGCATAAACGCTGTTTCATGAAGACCAGTGCTCGAGTATTTTATGATTGGTTGGTTTTTCAAGAGTGTCCTTGACTTATTTCATTATATACTCTGTAGTACTGTTTTGGGGTCTGTCCTGTGAAAACTGTGATGCCATACGCTGATCGAACACATCTATGTGGACATAACACCATTGACAGGCAAGCCTATAACCAGAATGAACACCATGCTAGTAGTTTTGTATATTTCAACACAAAAATCTTACAAATTGTGCCTTTAACTAGGCCTACACAACAAATGTCTTATAATAGTGATGCACCGATGTATCGGCCGCCGATATTTATCGGCCGATTTTTGATGAATTTGAAACCATCGGCATATCGGCAATAGCACGAGAAAGGCCGATACCGATTGTTTATTAATTAACTGCATAAAGAAATCCATTATATGTAAAAACATTTGTTAATGTTGTTAATTTGTGCCTCTCTTATTATGTTGGTCAGTTGAATGTTAATTAGATCCAATCCATGTTCAGTAAAAATAAGTTGATGCAGAAATAAACTAGTAATAGACCAACTGTATAGTATTGTATGCAAATGTTTAGTATCGGCCAGAAGTTGTCTGTTTAAATCGGCATCGGCCCAAAAATTCCTATCGGTGCATCCCTATCTTATATGTCCATCTATTTCACATAGTTCATATAATTTTAGGGTTATTACTAAATAGTAGCAATAGAAAATAGATCTACTAAACATATTTCTTACTAAAGGAAAAATACAAGTGAGTTTTGCAACACATTTTTATTTTTTTCTAAGTATATAGAAAATTGCACATAAGAAAAACTCACACCTTGTTATTTACCAGTAATTTCGACACTACCTTAGTTTGCTTTGTGAAGTATCATTACTATTAGTTCCCTAAGGATTCAATGTTGTATGGCATATGATAGCTGGCTGATGAGTGAGCCAGGACTCTGGTGGATCTCACTGGGCTTTCTCTGCAACGACGACGACAGCAGCCTCCTCCTTCTCTTTCTTTGCTTCTTCTCTCCAACGAGCCTTCTTCTCCATGTTACGAGCAGTCAGGTTGTCATGCCGACTTACTGCCTGTCGTGGATGGTATTGGTTTTAGGATATGATCGCGATGTATTAAGCCAAGACCATGAAAGTCCAGCAGTCTTTTATAATCAAGTATTACCTTTTTGCCTGAGATAACCATAGCGAGGCACGCTATAAGAGTCAGTCCTATCATGATATAGCAAGCCTTCACACGAACTCTGTTCCGGGCAGCATCGATCATCTCAAATCTGAAATTTGAAAGAGTCACCATTAAAGATCCTTTTGGAATTAAAGACTCTGGTGAATATGGAGCAAATGATTAAAATGTTTTGACAAATCAACTCTAATTGTATAATGTTACGGCATAAGATCAGGGCATGTTAAGGGCAACATGTGGTGGGTCAATGAGGACGTGCCTGCTCTGTTTCGTGTCTAACCGTGATAAACAAAAGCCCACTCTGATCTCCCTCCAGATACCAAAAATTACGCTAATTACCTGTATGTACAGTACATTGGGAGTAAATCTTATTTAAACCTCACAGCAGTCCAATAGGTTGGAACAACTTTAACCAACATGCTTGGAGCTGGTAGTTTATCTCAGTGTAAACAGGAATAGACCACTTACGACACGAACTGTGGAATCTGTTCTCTGGTTTTGAATCGCCCGGACCACAGCAACATCTTAACATCCCATTCTGTTGGGCTGTAGCCTGGTAGTTTAAACCCAGGACGTTGAGCTATGGGCAACATGGAGACAGTATTATTGAAGATTTCGGAGAATTTTCGGTAAAAGATAATTTGGTTATAGCAGCTATTTATATAGATAAATACTAAGGCCTTTGTAAAGCGTTGTAATGAACAACAAAGCGTGCTGAAACATGCTTAGAGAACAAAAGTTGTGTAAAATGTCACGTATGACAACCTTTCAAACAAAGACAGGTATGCATGGATATTTGATACAGATACTGACCCTGTTGGGGTGCGGATGGACCCTCGTGAGGTTTAACACACAGCCGCCTTGTACCGGTGTTCAGTACACCTCTCCGCGCATGCGCTGCGAGAAAACATCAAAACAGGGGGTCTCATTCACTAAGCATGCGTACGCACAAATTGCTCGTAAAATGTGCATACGGACGTGCAAAAACGTAAGAACAACTTAGACCCCACGTGCACAATAATATGAACAAGGAAAAAGAACCATAATATATATATATATATATATATATATATATATATATATATATATATATATATATATATATATATATATATATATATATCTGTGTTATATATTTTATTTATTTTTTCCTTGTTCATGATTATTGCGCACGTGTGGTCTAAGTTGTTCTTACGTTTTTGCATACATTTAAAAATAAATTTGGTATAAAAGTTTTTTGTTAAATCGTGATTTGTAAGTTAAAACGTCCGTACGCAAATTTTACAAACAAGTTTGTGAGTACGCATGCTTAGTGAATGAGACCCATTAACTTTTTTCAGTCAAATCGAGCTGATGTTTGATGATGATATTCACTAAAAAGAATATACAATCTTGTTTATACTAACAAAATGTATAAGCATTTGTGTTACATTCACACTTAAAGTTTCGAACAACATCATTTTAGCTAAATCTGTCAGTGTAAACATGATATGTAAGGATGACACATCAGAAAATAACAACCAGAATATCAGGTTAGTACCGTTGTTGTAACCGTTGTAAAACGATTATAAATAAAATGCAATTAAAATGTAGTTTCAGACTTGTTCAGTTTTAAAATTACAGTAATTATATAAAAATAATAACAATATTTATTTTTAGAACATTTTTGTAAAAGATGTGATTTAATGAAAGAGTGATTCAATTATTGTAAACAACTTGAATGCCGAGTGCGTGTCAGGACATTAACTCAACAGCGAAACCTCAACAGCATTTAATAAAAATCAAGTGTTTACTTGATTGTTAATAAGCGTTTAAAGTAACCCACTGCCCGGCTAAGACAACTTACTGAAAAAGTTTAATCTACGCTGGCTGCTTCCAAAACAAACACACCTAAAATACTGACCTATTAAAGTGCCAAATGCAGCGCGAGGCCCGCTGATCATATTGAACATCATGTCTTCTGAAGAAAAAAATACGACGGAAGAGAAAGACAGCTGTTCTTTAAGCCATGAAAACGTGCCAAAATGACAACACCAAAAGTATATCTCCTCTGGGTAATCTGGAAGTCAGTTCGTGTTGCGTGCAGCTGCAAGAGTACATACGCACCAAAGCTACTGCCTGTAACCTTAAAGGACCCTGATCTGTCAAAATATTTCATAACAGGGCCTGTTCAATAACATACAAAAGACGAAATGGCCATTCGTGCTTTAGTTGAATTAGATAATAGACTAAATAATATTTGCATTGCTGTATAATGCAGTATATTGCATAATGCACTAGAAACTTATACTTTCAATTTTAACCTTGATAATTTTTATCTTGAGGAAAGTACTATTTTTTAATTGCTTCACGGAATTATTACAATGAATAAAACTGAATTAATATTAACAATAGTAGTCAGTAAGTGTCAAAACATCTCCATTGTATAAAGTATAATTCAGGCAGTGTTTGGGCACCCTCAACACGCAGGACCCTTTTTGTCCACTATGGCGGCGCCCGGTGGATCTCTGAACTGTGAGGACTTTTCAATGTTTCAGGTAAATTTTTTAAAAGTAACTGTCCGAGCAACAGGAAGTACGAAAGGCAGCTTTCTTTAGCACAAACTAATATTTTGTAATTATATTGTAAATTTGTTATCAGATGTTCAAATGAAGGTTGAATGAAAGACTGGCCGTCGGTGGTCTGGTGCGGTTCAATGTGCACAACAAACATGAGTGTTGGGACGTTGTGTGTTTAATAACGCTAGAAGTAGTAAAAACAACAGTAATTTATGCATACATTATGCAGTTATATTAATGTTATATATACATACATGTATGTTAATAATAGACATTGATTATATGTTCTATTTTTTATTATTATTTTTTTACATTTTTAGAAATATGTTTAATGATTTTGACCATTTTAATCTCAGTATTATGTAATGTTATTGTTTTATAATAATAATAATAAAAAATGTATTTAACTTTCCTAGATATTCTTACTTTAAAATATTTGTGGCTTAAGTACTAAAAGTTTTAAAGAATGTGCAGTTATGTATATAGTTAATGTGCTTTAATCTTTCTGTTGATTTATCCTGTTTTCTGTGATTTTTCACTTTTAAACTATTAAATGACTTTGCAGAGAGCACGTTTATAAGAAATATTGATGCAAATATATATAGAATAACAGCTCAGGATGATTGAAAATGTTTATTTGTATTTACATGCCACAGTGTCATGCTTTGCATTGCAATAACATTTTTATTCTGTGCTATTTTGTCTTTTAGGAAGTTTTAAAAGCGATGCGCACTATAGATGACAGAATTGTCCATGCACTTAATACCACTGTGCCCACTGTATCCTTTTCAGGCAAAGTGGATGCCACACAGACCTGCAAAGAGCTTTATGAGTCTGTATGTGTTTAATTCTATACTTGACGTCTGACTCATTTTACTTCATTTATAGGTTGATGGTCCGTGACTTGATTCCAATGCCTCTTCTGTACTTTCTGTATGTTTTTCAGCTTATGGAAGCTCATCTTTCTAGAGACAAGGCAATAAAGGCATGTATTACAGAGACATCTGCTGTCGTTGGACGGTTACGTGAAGAAAGGGCAAAGGATAGCGACAACTTGTCAATTATCAAGCAACTCAGGAAAGAACAAACTAAGGTAATGCCACTGTCTGCTACCGTAGGCCGCAAATACTTGTTGTTTTTAGCAAAGACTTGGATTTCCTGAAGCAGTAGTCTTTATTGCAGATAGCGATTATTTTAAGTATTCAAATCAGAATATACTACTAGTGGCACTGCAGTCATCAAGTCTTACTTAAAGTATACATGCATTACATTTAAAACCACTAGAAGGAGGCAGTCCCTTCAGATAGAAACATTGTCCTGAGAATACAATTTAAACATGAAAGAAAAGTTACAGTCAGGAAAGAAAGAACAGCTGTAAACACATCCCAGATCATCCCCCTTTGAGCAGGTAAACATGACAACAGGAAAGGGCATGTGTAAAAACACTCAAAAGGTGCTCATTCCTTCAGTTTAGTGTCCCCTTGCTGATTTTACCCATAGATGACCCATGAACAAATTATCAACTTGCCCAATGGAACAAAGGCATGCACGCCAGCTAACGGCTTCCATTACCTTGCTGTTTCTTTCATATTTAGGTGAAACACAAACTTAAATACCAAATATAATAGTGCCATATTAATACAAAAAAATTGCTTAAACATTATGGGGCGGTTTCCCGGACAGGGATTAGACATTAAAATACATGTAAGAGCTGTCCAAACTGAAAACAACTTGCGCTGACGTATCTTAAAATACATCAGTGCCCTTTGTTTTGCCTCAAAATGCACACAAGTAATTTGTTTAGTAACGCATGTTTGTTAAAACTTGTTATATTTCCCAATTAAACTAAAGTCTAGTCCCGGTTTAAGCTAATCCCTGTCCGGGAAACCGTCCCTATATCACCACATACTTCAGTATTGAACACCCTTAAAAATGCTGGGTTATTTTTAGCTGCATTTGGTTCAAAAGGGATGAACCAAACCCTATAATTTACCTATGCTGGGATGTTTTAATTCATTGTTGGGTCAAATGTACCAATGTATGGGTTTGTCCCTTTTAATCCAATGCTGGGCTGTAAGTGCCACAATGATTATAGAAGTTGTGGTATATCAAGTAGTCATATAAAAAACCATGTGAATCTAAAGACCTACATTTTCAAGAGCTTACCCTGAGAGTGACTATTAAACAAACAACTGGTAATTTCATATGCCTAAATTAAAGTTATAATTTTGTTTCATTTTATCTAGAAGTCTTCAATATATTTTTTATTAACAATAACATTTTAATTTCTCTATTTTTCTCTTCCTACAGTTAAAACTAATGCAGTCTGAGTTAAATGTTGAAGAAGTGGTCAATGACCGTAGTCTAAAGGTGAGCTTGAGAAAACGTCCTTTTAAATACAATACACGCTATGTATTCAGCTTTGTCTTTCCAATGGAGCTTGTTTTAATGTCTTTATCATTGTGATTTTTCCCTACAGGTTTTCAACGAAAGGTGTCGAATTCATTATACTTCACCCAGGATCAAATGATTGTCAGTTCTGTCGAGAAAAATCAGTAGTTCACAAACACTTGTTATGTTGACAACATCTGGCGTTGAGCTGAAACATTGACCCCTGAGAGTCTCTGCTGCTCGTCCCAAAAAACCCTCTCCCCTCCAGTGTGTTAGGTGGCTTTATGTTCCAACAGTGAAGGAACACTACATTTATCCAAGTCATGTATTACTTTTCATATAAATATTGTACAAAACTGATTTTATAAACAATGAATTGTTTTCCAATCACTAAAAGTTGTTTTCTTTGAAACAGAAACAGTCTATTCCTGTAGCTTAATTGGTAGAACATTGTGGTAACAACACAATGATTCCCAGGGAGCTGATAAAGTGAAAAACATATTTAATTTAAATGATCTTTAAGTCATTTTGGATAAAATGGTTTGAGTATGTGCAAATAAGATGGTGACATGACACATACAGCGCATTATTTGTTCACAATCCCCAGTTTTATCCATGCATTTTAGGTAATACTGTAAATACTGATGTTAAAATTTGTAAATATTTGCACACAGTGTAAAAACAAATGCTCAGACCAAACCAATTGGTCACATCCTAATAGAGTTAATATTTGGATACATTTTATTTCACTGCATTTTCATGGATGGTGTCACAAGTAAACATTTATGCATGCACTTTTATTCTTAAACCCATCATATAATAGCAATACTTGTTAATGTATAAACGTCTTAAATTCAAATTGTTAATGATGTAAACTAGACATTTATGCTGCCTTCTCATGCTATCAGAATAATTGTAAATACGAGTTTCCTAGGTAAAAGTCGTGTTAACCTCTGGGAAGTTATTTGATACCCAAACTCCTGAGATGAGTGGACCTCAATTCTCAGGGATTTCTGCTTTGGCAGGTTTGCTTTATTGGTTTATATTGCAACAGCTTCATTGCCTTGTCATTAAAGTAGTGCATATTGGGGCAATTTCCCGGACAGAGCTTATCTTAGTCCCAGACTAAAATGCATTTTTGGGCTGCCTTAATTTAAAAACAACTTGCTCTGACATAGCTTAACAAATATCAGTGCCATTATTTTGCCTCAAGATGCATAGCAGTATTGTTTTTTGTAAGGAATGTTTGTAAAAACTAATGTCATGATATCACTAATGCCTAGTCCTAGATTAATCTAGACCCTGTCCAGGAAACCGCCCCATAGTGTTTAAATAGCATTTTCTCAACGCAAGTATAAACCTGGTGTCCTCCATTGTTTTTTTCCAAAAAAGCACTTAAAGACAACAAGCTTGTAATCCCGCCTTTAGAAGTGGAAATATTAAATTACCGATAGCATGTTAAAGGGATAGTTCACCCAAAAATAACAATTCTGCAATAATTTACTCACCCTCATGTTGTTACAAACCTGTATAATTTCCACAAAGGAAGATATTTTGAGGAATGTTTGTAAACCAACCATTCATGAACCCCATTCACGTCCACAGTATTATTTTTCCTACATTGGAAGTGAATGGGGCTGATAATCAGTTTGGTTATGAACATTCCTCAAAATATCTTCCTTCTTTTCCATCTAAACAAAGAAATTTATAAAAGTTTGTTACAACATTATAATGAGAAAATGATGACAGAGTTATAATTTTTCGGTGAACGATCTCTTTAAGGCAGCATTAGATAAAAACAAAATCTTCATTACTCATGGTTACACACGCTGTCAAAATTATGATGGATGTTGAATCCCTTGTGGGAAATATGCCTGGGTGTCTTCCTAGACGTTCTGCTCGAAATATTCAATAGCATCATGATGAGACTTGGATGTCAACAGGCCGTTTAGCTCTAGTTTTTGTCCATAGCAGGGAAGAGTTTGATAAACACGTAGATGTATAAAGTCGTCTCCACCTACATGCACCTAAAACAGCAAATGAAAACAATGTATAGATTGCAGTTCTTTGTGATCTGACTCAAGTCAAAACAATGTTTAAACAAAACAGTATATTCAGGGCAAAGTGACTAACTTACCTTGATAAAGAAATTCCTTCCAGCAACAACTTGTGTTCTATAAGATTTGGCGATGAAAACGTCAAAATTCCGTCCAGCTTTATCCTCGACATGTGACTTTATCTAAGGACATAAAGGGAGGGTTCATTTACAACAGTTTTATTAAAACATTTTTGGGCAATTTGCATACTACAAACCTCATCGCATATTTTTTGCACTTCTTCATCGGCATCTTTTGTCTCCCCAGTTCCGCCGCAACGAGGCATTTTAAATGCAAGGTTGTATTAAAGTATCTGTACTGTGGAAAATCTCGTTCCACTTTTTCTACTTTATCCTGGTTATGACGTAAAACGGGGAAAGACCACTTGTATGGGACAAACCCAAAAGAGGGGTGTACTGCACTCAAAAAGCACGGTTATTTCTTTATAACTGTCATTAAAGGTAAATCATTTCTGTCTAAATATGATACAAGTTTATCACCGACCCACTATAAACAAATGTAGATAATCTGTTTAGTGTTTTTTTCGGTTCGTATTGCTATCAACCTACCCCCACTAAGTGGTTTGATCCTCGCTTGGCATAACTTTCCCATAGCTTGCCTCCTTTGGAATGGTCTGGCTATCTCCCAGAAAAAATAAAGGGGAACCTTCCTGAAATCTATCGTTAAGCCATCCCGTAAGTAACTTAATCTACAACTCATTGACTGGCTCCAAAAGGGGGTCAATTCCCATAAACCCCATGTTAAAATGGCCAACTACAGCAGAAATAAATATGTTTACAGCCTGGTACAAAAGTGATTTAAGTCTATATAGCTAATTTTACCCTTCATGGCAACTGGAGGGGGTGTGTGATTTTTTTGTTACTCATCCATTTAAATTATATTAACTTAAAGTTCTGCATGATGAAGGGCGTGGCCACTACTGCCACTGCTGTCACTCACTCACTCACTGTCACAGGTTGTTCTAAACCTGTATGAGTTTTTATTTTATTTTGATGAACACTAAAATAAATTTTGACAAATGATGGTAAGCAAACAGCTGCTGTAACCATTGACTTCCACAATAGGAAAACAAATATTATGTAAGTATTGTGATAAATGATGAAGAAGATATTTTGATAAATGATGGTAAGCACACAGTTGACAGTACCCATTGAATTCCATTGTACTTGTTTTACCAACTATGGTGGTCAATGGTTACAATCAGCTGTGTGCTTACTATCATTTATCAAAATATATTCTTTTGTGTTAATCAGAAAAAAGAAATTCATACAGGTTAAAACAACATAAGGATGAGCAAATGATGACAGAATCTTCATTTTTGGCTGAACTATTGATCTCTATTTTTCTTACACTTAAAAGTAAAACTAATGCAGTCTGGGTTAAATGTTGAAGAAGTGGTCAAAGACCATAGTCTAAAGGTGAGCTTGTGAAAGCATGCTTTTAAATACAATAAATTTCTAAAGACGCTTTCCCTTCAAGTTTTTTAGAATGTCTTTGCCATTGTGATTTTTCCCTACAGGTTTTTCACGAGTTCGCATTAACATGTAATCGATAAGTATAATAAGATGAGCATATTTGGCATGTCGTCCGAGGAGAGGGCTCCGAGCTCGGATTTTAGCCCGAACCCAGAGTACTCCCCCCTCTTAAACTGGGGTAAATGGAACTAGGTGATAGTGAGGAGATGGGGTGGAGGAGGAATGCTGTAAAACTGTTACGGGTCATACGAGAGGGACTGCTATTTATAGGTACCTCTTCCCGCTGATTGGATGGATCACATGACCATGCTCCTCCCGAACTTTGTTAAATAAACTTCATTTAATGAAAGGTCTCAAATTAATTTAAACTCCACCCAGGATCAAATGATTGCCAGTTCTGTCAAGAAACACCTTATTTGTTCATAAACCCCAGAAAGGAAATTGGACACATTCAATTTAATTGTTTCATCCATGTATTTTTTGTAATACTGTATAAACCGATGTTACAAAAAACTGATGCTCAGATCAAACCAAACGGTCACAAAATATTTGGATAAATTCTTCTTTCACTGCATTGTTTCGTTGTATGCATGTGTCCTTTTATTCATAGGCCCATCACATTTTAGCAATACTTTGCTAATGTACAAAGGTCAATATGATGCAAAAAATTTGTTATTTTAGTAATTTTAAACAATTTTGTTGCAAAACATTTGATAACAAAGTTGTATTTGTTATCAATTAGTTAATGCATTAAAATTAACTAATGATCAATTATTTTACAGTATGTATTAATCTTAGAGCGGTTGGCATTTACTTGTACATTTATAAAATCAATTATTATAACTGACATTAATTAATGCATTAACTAACACAAATAACTGTATTAACATTAACTAACATTAAAAATAATGAATGCCTGTTGAAAAACTATATTGTTTATGTTAGTTAATGCATTACGAATGTTTACTAATACAACCTTATTGTAAAATGTAATATGTTTATAAGCTAGTTAAAAACAAACATATATATATATATATATATATATATATATATATATATATATATATATATATATATGCTTTCAATGCAATTAAATAATGTAGATTTCAGCACTTTCATCTGCTTACGTTGCATCAAAGGTTTCTTTAACTGTTTTTGCAGTGTTCATCATTACAGCCAATCACAGATGTGACTGTTAAGTGCATGAGTTTTAAAATAGCAATAAAATCATTTTTTTCTTTTTGTCTGTGTAGTCTATAAACATATAGAGTATAAAAGGTTTTGATGTTTAATTCACATTAATAATTATGATTACATTGTTAAGGTTAGCTATGCACACTGTTTCCCATTAAAATATTTGGTAACATCTTGCCTGAAGACAACAATCTCGTAATCACGACTTCAGAAGTTGGAATGATCAAATTATAGCACGTGAAGGCAGCAATAAAAACAAAATCTTCATTATCTTTTACTCATGGTTACACGGGGTCATATAATGTTTGTTAGATCAATTGCGTGAAATATTATGCCTGGGTGTCTTCCTAGAGGTTATGGTCGAAATATTCAATAGCATCATGATGAGCCTTGGATGTCAACAGGCCGTGTAGCTCTAGTTTTTGTCCATAACAGGGAAGAGTTTGATAAACACGTAGATGTAAAAAGTCGTCTTCACCCACATGCACCTAAAACAACAAATGAAAAAAAAATATTTAAAATAGTTTGCAGTTCTTTGTAATTTGACTCGAGTCTTAATTTTACAAAACGCAATATATTCAGGCCAAAAATGACTAACTTACCTTGATAAAGTAATTTGTCCCAGCAACAACTTGTGTTCTATAAGATTTGGCGATGAAAACGTCAAACGTCCGCCCAGCTTTATCCTCGACATGTGACTTTATCTGAGGACATAAGGCGGGGGGTTCGTTTATGACACCGTGTTTTGCAATTTTTCGGCAATTTGCATACAAACCTCGTCACATATTTTTTGCACTTCTTCACTGGCATCTTTCGTCTCCCCAGTTCCGCCACGACGCATTTTAAACGCAGGGTTGTAAAGTATTTAAGTAATATTTTTACTCGAAAATCTCTTTCCACTTTTCCTGGTTATGACGTATAATGGGAGAGACCACTTGTATGGGACAAACCAAGAAGAGTTGTACTGAATCGTTAATGCACTTTGGATTATTTATAACTGTCCTTAAAGGCAAAAAAAATATGTTTATCACTGCCCCCACCTTACACAAAAATATAGATTATCTTTATAGTAATTTATCTAGATTCATATCGTCATCATCAACCTACCCCTTGAATTGGTTTGATCCTCGCATATCATACTACATTATTAAATTGTAAAACATATTTTGATGCAAAATCAGTAATGCATGACACTGTTATTACCCTGGTATTTCCTGTTGACATAACAGACACTCACTTAAATGTTTTCATTCTTGAATTTTATGTAATACTGTATACATTGACAATAAAATCATTAAATACAGCAAAACCGCTTTTTCAGCAACAACTGTATCACTATATATAAAGCACACAGTAAAAACTAAATGCACAGAGATCTTGGAAAAATTTCTTCCAGTCAGTTTTATTGCAGTGACTCACACTAGTAACCAATGCACGTGTCTATTATTCATAACCACATGTGTGAATGGTTCCTGTTTGTAACAGTATAAACATTTATTATCAGGAGAAGGCTACATATATTCGCCTTATTGAAAGTATTCAATGGCATCGTGATGCGCCTTGGATGTCTGCAGGCTGGTCAGCTGTAGTTTCTCTCCAGCGTGGGGCAGGGTTTTATAAACACGAATATGTATGAATTCATCTCCACCTACATTGACCTTTAACAGGCAAATAAAACAAATAGATTTAAGTTCATACAGGTTGTAATCTGTGATTCAAGTGATTCTAGAGAACTAAATACAAATGACTAACGTTACCTTGATGAAGTAATTTGTCCCCGCAACAAGTTGCGTTTTATATGATTTGGCGATGAAAACGTCAAAAGTCCGCCCAGCTTTATCCTCGGCATGAGACTTCATCTGAGGAGGCAAAGGTGGTGGTTTATAAAAACACAGGTTGACTATTTATCCTCAATTTAAAAAATACCAACCTCATCGCATATTTTTTGCACTTCTTCATCGGCATCTTTTGCCTCTGTAGTTCCACCACAAAGTAAAGGCATTTCAAATGTTGAAGGTTGTACAAATGTACCAAAAGATTAATCACAACGAGTCTCTAAAAATTTGAGTGGAAAGTTTGTTTGTTTCCTGGTTATGACGAGCCATTGGGAGATACCACTTTCATGGGACAGGCGAAGGAGGCCAGTGCTGTAGATATATTGCAATGCACGATATACCTAGCCAGTGTGAATAATTTCTGTCAAACATAAATCATTTTATATTTAACAGCCCCTATTTTACACATAAAATATAGATCATCGTTATATTAATGCATTCATGTTTATATTACCTCACATATCCCCCCTTGAAATGGTTTGATCCTTATGTTGCCAGCATATGTAACTGGTTATGGCCAGAGGGCGTGGTTACGATACGGTTATAAAACTCCGCTGTTTTATGAGAGAAACATTTCGTTAATAGCACAATTCGTAATTATAAATAACGTAAATCAAATAATATTGCAAATAACAATTATATTGTTTACACAGAGATCATTTTAAATCAAGAAATACTTCTGCATTTGGTGAACTTTCTACAGTTCCAGGTAAGTCTAGGTGAATTGCGGACTTTTTTAATATTTTTAATATATTTTCTCTTTGAACAGTTTGCCATGTATTGTAAGTTATTATTTGCCGTGAATATTTTAATATTTATTATATTGTTGATGCATTATATTTTATGCATATGCTGCCTATTTTTGTTACTAAAAATGTCATTGTGACATGTATTATGGTGTTTTTGTGTTTAAACAACGATCATGCTCAATATACATTTGAATAAAGATACAATGTACTCTTTACACAATCCTGTGAATGACATAAAACATGTAATGTACGTTATCAGCAGCAAGGAGTCTAGGTAAAGATGCAATTATATAATAAAAATCTACAAATCTTCTCCAAATGTTCACTTACCTTTTTAAGTATATACAAATATATTTCTATTATTTATTTCTTCAAAATGTGTACAATAGAAGTTAGTAGTTTTGAAAAGCTTTTTGTAACATTATGCATTTACATAACGAATAGTAACCTTGACAGTCATTGTATATGAACATAAAACTCAGCACGTGTAATCATAAACACTATGTAACAGTTACACAACTTGGACACTTATAAAACCAAGCCCACACGTTTGGTATTTGTGTTCTTCTGTCTTCAGGGATATTATGACAAGAGTACGCTCTTGAGAATTTACTTCATTATTTTTCCAACACTTGATTCTCTGATTTCAGTCATTGTATGTGAGAATAAGGTCTTGTGCTTTTGTAGTCAACAGGCTTCCTGTTTAATTACCACATACAGAATAGTAAGTAATAGTGTGTATTACTCCACGTCTGACTTTATCTTTATTTCAGATGTTTACAATGGGAGGTCACAACATTCCCCGTATAACACTCATAATTCTATCTGTTGTCGCCTTCATTATATGTGTTATATTCAACGCACTTGCTGGACCAGGGATTGGTATGTACAGATCAATGTAAAGTTTTAAATGACTGAAAAGATTGCTACAGTGTTGTTTTTTTCCATTAGGTGCTTTTAAGAACACGACCAGTGCTATATCAAATAAGTACGATACAGAAATCACACCATCGGGATGGACCTTCTCGATCTGGGGTGTCATCTACACCTGGCTGTCCCTCATGCATATTTACATCCTTTCTACTACCTGTAGGAGGTATGCATCAATCCCATTTACAATCAAATGATACACTTTAATTCATTCAAGAATTTTTTTTATATATTTTGTAAATATCATTAACACAGGACAGCGTATGGTCCGATGTACTGCAGTCCTGCTGTGTTGCCATATGGATTCTATATCATCTGGATTTTGAACATGCTGCTTAATATAATTTGGCTCTTTCTGTGGGATAGAGAGTATGTTTATGTGATCATAAATGCATATACTTGAGAAAATGTATTATTTATTATTATTATTTTGAATTTTTTAATTCACCCCCTCTCCTTTCTTCTAAGGGTGATGATTGCTGCATTTATTGTCCTGGCCTTGATCGCCTTTACAAACTACTTGATGATATTCATCTCTTCTCATAGTCTCAAAAACTATGGAGCTTGGTTAAACAAATATCACAAAGTAGACCTATGGTGCATTCGAATACTGGTGAGATTTAAAAGAGTGGTTCACCAAAACATAACAATTCTCATATATATCATTATTCTCTTATTTTATTTCAAATCCATATGAATTGTTTTTTGAAAAGTCTTGTGTTTGCATTAATTTAAATATTCCACTAATATTGCAGGTTCAGAATGGGATTGCAACATACGCAACATGGACAACTATTGCAACGCTGCTTAACTTTACAATTGTGCTAAGTTATAATGCTGGAATGAACAAATCAGATGCAGCAACAGTATCTCTCTCAATACTTCTGGGTGAAGCTGTTGGTTGGTAAGTTGAAATGGCACAGTGTAAACAAAGTAAAACTGTTAAAAGACACATATGACTTATGTATATTTTTGCAGGTTTATTGTTGAGAACTTTATCTTTGAGAAGCATCTACGATACATCCTGACAATTTATCCTGTTGTCATTGTTGCTCTGAGTGGAAACTTGACAAAGAATTTTAATGCTGCGGATCCAAGCCGCAATGGCATTTTCATAGGTAAGCCAGAAAAAAATGATGGACAGCACAATGGTTATGCTGCACTTTAACTGCGTTGAGTGCCAGTATTTTTATGACAGCAATTGCATTTTGTGTTACACTCCCTAGCTGTCCTATTGGGGTTGGCCTGTGCACTGTTTGCGATCAGACTGTTACTGGTAATATGGAGGCACATCAAACACCCTCTTTACAGAGGCATGTATGCAGAGGAGGTCATGTCACCAATGGAGATTGCAGAAAAGCAAATGAAGATTTTAAAATAAATTAAATGTTCATGTATTTTCACATTTTAAACATCCTAATGATGTGTTTATATCAGTGCTATTTATTTTAATTCTTCAAATGCATGTGTACTCTAAAAAGAACGAATAATTTTGGGTTGTAATTTAACGCATGCTTGGTTGTTTTTTGACCTATTGTTGGGTCAATATAAACATTTAATTTAACTTAACAGCTGGGTTGTTAAATTGAAAACAACCTAGCATTTTTTAGAATGTATATTGATTATATTTTATACTTGATTAAAAAAATTAGATTTGAAAATGATTTTAAACAGTCATGATTTGTACTGTATATTATTCTGTACTTTTTTTTACCTTTCCAAACAATAAAATAAGGTCAAAGTTTCAAGATGGTTCAAGTTATGAAAAAGTCCCACTGAGATCCCTTATGCATGGCTTTTTCCATGTGTAGAAGTTAGGGTTGGACATTTTGAATGCCTCCTCCTTAAAAATTTTGTTTAGTTTACTTCACAACTTGAAATCTTTATTCTTTATACAATGTCATTGGAACAAGAAGTATTAGAGAGTTATTTTATGAACATTAGCTGTCAGAATTTTTTTTTAAGGCAGTACATGGTTTTGGTGTTTTGTTTTAAGTTTGTTTCAGAGGGTTTTTGCATAATTCAAAGTTATTTATAAAACATGAAATATAAGAAATCTGATGAGAAGCTGAAGTGAGAATGAGAAAATGACAACATATAAAACATTGGCAGAAGTAAGATTCTGTTAGTTTTGAATACCTTCATTGTCTTGTCTTGTCATTAAAGAAAAATACAATTTTCAAGACACACGCAAGTATGAACCTGGCATGCTCAATTCTATACGAAAGCAAAGCACCTGAAAACAGAGGGTCCACGTGCTCCCTCAGATTTTGCATTCAACCTCAAAACCACCAAAGCATATTTTCATGTGTTACTTTGTTTCATGAGTAAAATATAATGAATACTGTAATTTTCTGAGATTTTCAGTGTTTTAATCATGGTTAATTTATGAATTATACTGTACAAATTCAGACACAACAGCATTGGGGCCAATATTGTGCATGGTTGCGGATTAACTGTCAAAAATAATAGTTCAAAGTCAATTTCTTAGTGTTTATATCTAGCTTTACCACTAGATGGAGCGTGGAATGATTATGTGCTTTGCATCTTATGGTAAAAAAATGCATTCCTATAATAATTTTATACAATTATGTTGGTAACACTTTACAGTAAAAAGTTGTATTTGTTAACAATTAGTTAATGCATAAACTAACAAACAATGATCAATACTTTTACAGTAAGTTTTACTCTTAGTTCATATTAAATATGGCATTTATTAGTACATTTATAAAATCAAGCATTATGAATGACATTAATTAACTCCTCAATGGCGGGAAAAGAGTTATCTTGTCAATTAAGAGAAATCATTTCCCTGCCATTGACGCTTCCCTGATGAGTTTTTACTGTAATCTATAATTCCTATAATTCCTGTTAATCCACTAGGTGGCGCTCTTACCCAAATTTATAAAAAACAGAGGCATCATCAAAAATCCATCCCAAAAATTGAAGAAACATATTTGAGAGGTTATAAAAAGAGAACAAACGAAGATAGGTTGAAACATTTTTTTTGTTTTGTTTGTTTGTATGTTTAAAAGCAGAGGGTCTGTTCTTTCATTTTAAATATATTGTATGTTTATATATTTATAGAAGAAATTTTCCTGGAAGGCATGTGAAATTTTTGTGAAAATCAACTTATTCCAAAATCAACTTTTCTGCAAAAAAAGTCAGATAATGAGTTAGTGCATGAACTAACAAATAACTGTATTTACATTAACCAACATGAACAAGAATTTTTTCCAATGTTAGTTAATGCATTTCTCAATGTTTACTAATACAACCTTATTGTAAAGTGTAATGTTCATAAGCTAGTTTTTTTATTATTTCTCAATGCATTTAAATAATAAAACGAATCATGTAGATTTCAGCATGCAGATCTGCTAACGTTAAATCAAGGGTTTCTATTACTGTTTTTTGCAGTGTTGATCATTAAAGCCAATCACAGATGTGGCTTTTAAGTGCATGAGTTTTAAAATAGCAATACAATCATTCACGAACGCTTATCTTTTTGTCTGTGTAGTCTGTAAAATAAAATGTTTTTATGTTTAATTCACATTGATAATTATGATTACAGTATGAAGCAGGGGCATAGCCACCTGTGTGCCAGTGCCACCCACAGTGGCAGTTGGCACACCTATAAATGGATGCAGAATAATTTTTTATAGTCTCAATAAAAAAATGTTTACTAAACTTGGGCTATTGTTGTTTGTCTGTGAGCCAGTAGGCCTATTTTCTGAAAAATCTGCACCTCTTTGTGGCTTTAACTGATCCTAACTCTCAGAAGTCAAGCATCAGAAATTAAGTGACAATGTGAAATACTACTATAGCCCATTTTGTGGTGATCTACTTGCAAGACTATTTAAATGCTGTTTATAACAATGGACGTTTATCTATTGCTAGGACGCTTTAAAAAAATTGGGGGCAAAATTAAGAGTATACCCACTTCTCCAGGGCTGCGTTCAGCCCCGACAAAACGTTGCACAACGTTTATTAAACTGAAACGGTGATGCATTGAACACCCTGTTGTGATGACGCAAGAGTTGCAACTACGGTAGCTGAGAGGCCATTCTTTGTGTTCTTTTTTAAATGTTTCTAAAGCCTGATGAAATCGTTATAAATGTGTGTTTAATACTGTAAAATACCCTCGATGTTACAATCACTGACCTTGCTGTCCAAAATGAAAGACAACATTCCAACTTGAACCCATTGAGAGAGCTGTCTCTTTACTATCGCGTGGTTTTATACATCTTGCCGCTGATTGGGCCGACATTTCTGACACACCCACCAAACAAGAGAAAACGCTTCTAAAACCTGTTGCATTCCGTTGCACACCGTTTCCAGGAAACATGTCGTTCAACCCGGAAACCGTAGCAAAACGTTGCGCACCGGTGTGAGATTGAACATGCCCCAGGCAATACCGGTCATGATTGTCACGTGACACACCGCAGCCACAATAACTAACAGATGTATGCTATTATTTCGTTTTTCCTTTATTAATACTTGTCATAAAACAAAAGATAAATGTATACATGCTTGTAATGATGCAAGGGAAATTGTACATTGCTAATACGATTTCAGCGTATATAGGCTGGAATGTGTGTATAGTAATTGTCTTGTGGACAGAATAAAGTCTAAGATTGGCATTTCTTTTTACAACAAAACCCATCAAAATTTTTTATTATTGAAGTGATCTTTATAGGCTATTGTATGATTATTAGTTGGACTGGATTGCCACCTTCAACTTGAACGACGCGCATCATACCCACCGATAGCGCGCGTGCACAGCCACAGCCAGAGCTTAAACGACTTTATGTTCGCGTCTTTTTGGCTTAAAATTCTCATATGCATAGATGTCTTAGTGATTTTCATAGTAAACAATTGGTTGTCTTAAACAAATAAACATTTGATTGCATTCGGTCTTATAATAAGCCTAACCTCTGGAGTCTGTCATCAAAGTTAATTAAATATCAAAAGAAGAAAAGAAAATCACTCACAGCTCCTGACTTAACTTCGTAATAAAGATTAATCCATATGTTGGGCGCTCTGCTATTTGAAGTAAGTTTAAGGTTTATCATGGAGTTTAGATTCCCTGAAAAACTTTTACTGAATTACTGCAGTTAACGTTAGATATTTTTACGCTTTATTAAAGGGATAGTTCACCCAAAATGAAAATTCTGCATTTTTCAAAAAAAATATTATGGAAATTGTTGTTCTAAACCTGTATGAATTTCTTTTTGTGATGAACACACACATTTATTACAATATTTCCATAATATTTTTCTTGCTATGAAAGTCAATGGTTACAATAAATTGTGTTTGTGCACGTCCGTCTAGCTCAGCACCAACCAACGCGCAAAAGCAGTTTGAATCTGGCTGGCAGTTCTGTGACATCACTAAACATTTTAAATCATATTCTCAGGGCACAGAAATAAGAATGCACTATATGGTGCCATTATCATGGTTATATGCTTTTGGTTTATAATTTTGCACAGTAATATGGCAATAAATGTGGCACACCCAGATTTTCAGATGCACACCCAGTCTCTTTTCTGGCTACGCTACTGGTATTAAAATATTAGGTGCATGACGCCCCTGCCTGAAGACAATAAATTCGTAATCACGACTTAAAAAGTTGGAATGATCAAATTACTGAAAGCACGTGAAGGCAGAATTAGATAAAAACAACTTTTTCATTATCTTTTACTCATGGTTACACATAGGCTCGTATGATGTTCCTTGGATCAATTGCAGGAAATATTATGCCTGGAGGTTCTGGGCGAAATATTTAATGGCATCACGATGAGTCTTGGATGTCAACAGGCCGTGTAGCTTTAGTTCTTCACCATAACAGGGCAGAGTTTGATAAACACGTAGATGTATATAGTCGTCTCCTCCTACATGCACCTAAAACAACAAATGAAAACAATGTTTTTTTTTTTTTTTTTAATAGACTGCAATAATTTGTAATCTTAACATATTCAAGGCAAAAATTATTACCTTGATGAAGTAATTTGTCCCCGCAACAAGTTGCGTTTTATAAGACTTGGCGATGAAAACGTCAAAAGTCCGCCCAGCTTTATCCTCGACATAAGACTTCATCTTAGGAGGCAAAGGGTGTGGTTTATAAAAACATAGGTTTACTATTTATCCGCAATTTCAAAAAATACCAACCTCATCGCATATTTTTTGCACTTTTTCATCGGCAACTTTTTCCTTGGTAGTTCCACCAACGAGATGCATTTTACATGTATAAGGTTGTACAAAATGTACCAAAAGCAGAAATATAATCTCGAGTCGCATCGCTAAAGTTTGACAGGAAAGTTTCCAAACAATAGGAAAGTTTGTTTACAGGTTATGACGAGACGTTGGGAAATAGGCTACTAGTGATGGGTCGTTCGCGAAGAGCTGATTCTTTGTAGCGAACGAGCAGAGCCGAATCTTCAGACGCAGGCAGGGGAGCCGGCTCTTCTAATGGAGCCGAGCCAGAAGAGCCGAATCTATGAAAAGAGCCGGACTGCCATCACTAAAATGTAGAGCCAGAGCTTGATCCGAAAGAGCCGAATCAATGGAAAGAGCCGGACTGCCCATCAAATACCACGTTCTTGGGACAGACCAAAGAGGCTTGTATTGTACACATATTAAAATGCACGGTAATTTCTTTGTATGACTGGCCAGTGTGAATAATTTATGTCAAACATAAATTAGTTTAACAACAGCCCATCATTTCCACATAAAATATAGATCACCGACCGTTATCTTAATGTATTCATGTTTATATTACCTCAAATATTCACCCCCTTGAAATGGTTTGATCCTCATGTTGCCAGCATATGTAAGTGGTTAGGGCCAGAGGGCGTGGATACGATACACAACTACGCTGCTTTATGACAGAAACATAACATAACAATAGCACAATCTTGCAAATAACAGTTATCTTGTTTTGCACATAGATTATTTTAAAATTAGAAATTAGTGAAACACATTTAGTGAACTTTCTAACATTACAATTCAAGGTAAGTCTAAGTTAGGTAAATATGTGGGTTTTTCGCCATAACATACGTTTTTAATTAGTGTTTGTAATATATATTCATTTTTAACAGTTTGCCATGTATTATAATTTATGTTGAGGCATTATGTTTTATGCATAATGCTGTCTATTTATCAGACATCCCAACCTGCAAAAAGTCATTTTAGGAAGGTATCCCGAAGTCCCCCAAATAGCTTAATATTTCTATAGGCCTATGCAATTATTGGTAACACTTTACAATTAAAGTAAAATTTTTGAAAAAACACTTTGGAAAAGGGAGTCGGGCCAAGAACCAAAACACACTTGTAGCCAATCACCAGTCTACAATTTGGGTTGTAATTTAACCTATGGCTGGTTTGTTTCAACCTAAATGAAACGATTGTTTTAACCCATTGTTGGGTCAAATATAAACATTTTCTAAGTTAATTTAACTTAAAAGCTGGGTTGTTAAATTGAAAACAACCCAGCATTTTTTGTAATACTTGATTAAAGATTTTTGATTTGAAAATAATGTTGAACAGTTGACATGATCTGTACTGTATATTATTTTGTGTTTTTTTTTACCGTTCTAAGCAATAAAATAAAATTGGTCAAAGTTTCAAAGGTGCTTCAAGTTATGAAAAAGTATGTGTGCCGCAGAAGAAAAGACTTACTCCTGCTTTATTACCCTTGAGAGCTTGAATCTGTAAGTGTTTTAGAAGGGCCATCCATCCAGAATCCTGCACTGTTTGCCAAATAGTGTTTAATAATTCAAGTGGACAAAAGTGGGATCTGTACAAAAACTAATGAATTGTTTTAATGACAGAATTACATACGGAATTTTCATTGAAATATCACCAGAAATAAAAAAGATTTCATAAGTTAGCATCAAATTTATGTTTTCATGCAGCTGTGTTATGACCAAAAAGTTTCCAATATTCATTTAAATGTGGGGTGGCACGTGTTTAAATTTGTGTAGAATAATTGCATTTTAAAGACCCACTGAGGTGCCTCAGTGGTGGGACGGTACCTTTTGAATGATCCTCCTCCTTTAAAATTTTGTTTAGTTTAGTTTACAGCCTGGAATCTTTATTCTTTATACAATGCCATTGGAAAAAGAAGTATTAGAGAGTTATTTTATGAACTTAAGCTGTCAGAAATATATATATTAGCTTTGTTTTAAGTTTGTTTCAGTCTTTTTTTTTGCATAATTCAAAGTTATTTATAAAACACTGTGTGAAATCTGATGAGAATCTAAAGTGAGGATGAGTAATGACGTCATATAAATCATTGGCGGGAGTGAGATTCTGTACGTTTTGAATGTTTATATCTTCTATGAGAAATTTGTTAATGTTTTAAAGCTTACTATATCATTAAAGCTAACATATTCACATAAAACTTTATCTTTTTAAAATAAAAGTTCGGATTTGAAGTGCCACTATGGCAGTAAGACATACATGCAGTTACACTCCTTGGCTCTAGATGGCAGCAGGTCATTGCGTGTCTTTCGTACCGAGCGTAACAAAATTGGGCGGGAGTTTTTGTGTTGTTGTTGTGGGCCAAATGCAATGACCGATTCTGTGGAAGATATTAAGGTTTTTTTTAAATATTGACATTTAGCAGTACCCTTTGAAATTTCTTTGCATATAAAACAATTGTACGTAAAACAAGCCAAGCGAAAGGTTCAAAAGTATGCAAGTAAACAGAAGTGTAATGGTTTCGGCGAATGGCTGTATGCTAACAAACACGACATGTGAAGAGTGAAGATGTGAGTCGAATTGTCAGCGGTGTTGTGAGCTTCAGTGGCGGACACGCAGTTTCTGTAACCCGGTTGTGAATCTCAACACGATGTCGCAGGTCAGTAAAGCAGTTTCAGGACAGAATAACAAACGTAGCATCTGGCTGTACCTTCTCTGTCTTTGTTGCTGCATAGAGTCCGTCTGAGCTTGTGTCTTAAACCTAATGAGCTGTCTAAGTTACCTGTCTGTCTAACTTACCTGTACAGCATTTTCGTAAACGTCGATACCCAAATATCCTGTCAAGGTAGTCAGTTCACTAGGTTTTGACTCTGCCAAAGACAAGTGACAGATCACACGTAACGTTAAACAGAACCAAATGTATGTTTGTTTAGATATCACACAAGACTACACGTTGTTTTTTTGGTTTAAACATTTTATGTATGTGTGTTGGTACCCTTCAAAAGAGGATTAAAAGTGTATTTATTTTTTAAATATATATTTGGGGACAAGTTTTGTACACTTTTGACAGATACTGTATGTGACCCTGCCTGTAAAAACCAAGCTAAAGTCATTTTGTGATTTACTTTTTACTACATAAAATAATCTTACATGATGTTAAGGACATTTTTTTAATATAACCCTGATATCTAATATTGACTACTAATGTCACTCCAAAAATCATAGTAAAATGAACGGGACGGGTTAAATTAGGCTTTGATCCTTCAGATCTCATAATTAAATTTAGACTTTACTTTTGAGACTTTTGTCATTATCATAAACTCCATATCAATGTATTTGCAAATTTAAGAAACTAACATCACTCACTGAATCCATTTTTTTTTTAGGGCAAGGCCAAAAAGAAACTACTTTATCACAAAGGAGAGGAAAAGTAAGTGATCTGCCAGCTTTAAAACAATTTTAACATGTTTGCATGTTACTGTTTGATTAAAAATGATGATCATACTACTATTGTCTTATTCCTACTATTCGTGTTTATTCTGTTTTTGTAGAAGCAAGTCTCCAATCCCAATCAAAGATGCCTTTACCCTACGTGATATTGACTCTTTATTTGATGACATAGGTAATTCTATTCTTAAATTCTTCTAGCTTAAAACGCTAAAACGTTTAATTTCATTTTCATATGCTGTTGATATCATCTAAACCATATTTCTTTTTTTTGTAGATGCAGACTCTGGTATACCTATCCTTTCTCCATTGCCCACGAGCAGTGGTGTAGTTCATCAGAAGAAAAGTGAGAGTCCATCTCATTCACATAATGTAAAGACTCCATCTAAAAAGGTGAACACCATTATCACGTCTTAAATCATCATAGATCATTCTGTTATCAGCTACACAATGTGATGTTAATAGTTATAATTGTGATTTTTAGGCACCCAAGGAAGCATTTATCAATGCAAATGGCATTCAGGATGATGGACTTATTGATAAAGGTAACGGATCCTACTTAAACCACTTTGAGTCTCTATCAGTGATAATAGAGCTAACCTGTATTGTTAAAACTGAAGACTCATCACCTGCCTGCTATTTGAAATAACTGTGTTTCTTTTGTTTTGTTTTTACACAGAAAGTCCATTTAAAGAGATTGCTCCAATAAAGACGTCCAGTCCTATTACCTTGGCAACAGGAGAGGATGAACCAGAGAATGGGTTCAAACTTCTGCTTTTTGGAGAGGATGAGGAGCCTATTGGAGGAGACTTAGGCAAACCTCCTTGCCCTCAGCAGTCAGACCCAGTAAAGGAAGGCTTTCATAGGTATGAACAACAACAACATTTATTTGTATAGCATGTTTAAAACAACACTTGTTGAGCAAAGTGCTTTCCAATCATTAGTAACATCAGACAAGAAAGAAAAAGCACATCACACATAAAAATTCCCAAAGCAAGTCTCTCAAAGGCAGTTTGAACACATTCTTCACCACTATGGACAATTATAAACAACCAAATAAAGATAAGTTTTCAGTAAAGATTTAAAACATTCCAGCGAGTTGCAGGCTTTAATATAAGATGGTAGGTTGTTCCAAAGGCGAGGGCCAGCCACTGAAAAAGCACAATCCCCTTTAGTTTTTAGCCTGGATTTTGGGACACTCAATTTAAAACCAGAGGACGACCGCAGCAATCTACTAGGGTCATAGCAAATCAACATGTCAGCAATATATTCAGGGGCGAGCCTGTGTAAACCTTTAAACCTGAATGGTAACAAGAGTCTGAAAAGTGTTTTTTCATGATTTCAATTATTGCATAATTGTCTCATAAAAATCTTTGCTTTGTAGTTACAGTGGGTCTCTGGAATCACCACCAGAAAGGCTTGAGTTTCGAAAAACCACAAAACCAAACACTGATTCCTTATCAAGGTCAGTTATTGCTAAGCTAACAGCGGTAGATTGGTCACAACTGTTATGCATTACTTGTTAAATTAAAAATGAAACGAGTGTGAATTGTTGTTATGTGTGTATGTTGTGTCCAAAATGTTTAAACTACTTCAATATTTCTTAATTAATTTTAATTTGTAAGTATACATATAGCATAAAAATTGCAAAACAGAAAACAATTATTTACAATTCAGCATCAGCACCATGTTTGTTCACTTATAAAAGAGAAGTTAAAGGAAAACACCACTGTTTCTCAATATTTTACTATGTTCTTACCTCAGCTTAGATGAATTAATACATACCTATATTTTTTCAATGCATGCACTTTAAGTCTTTGTACAGCGCTTTGTGAATGTGTTGGCATTTAACCTAGCCCCATTCATTCCTATGGCTCCAAACAAAAGTTTTATTTTGTGTCACCATACTTACTCATGTAACCACTCATGTAACAGTCTTTAAATAGGGAAAACATGGAAGTGTTTGGTGGCTTTTAAATTCATCCCTGTTTGGAGCCATAGGAATGAATGGGGCTAGGCTAAATGCTAACACATTCACAATGAGCTGTATAAAGATTAAAGTGCACACATTTAAAAAAGATGGGTATGTCTTAATTCGTCCAAGTTTAGGTAAGAACATAGTAAAATATAAAAAACAGTGGTGTTTTCCTTTAATAGGATTTGTATTTTTTTAAATTGTGAGTTACATTTTTTAACCTGCGTTAGCAGAGCAAAAGGTCATGGGTTTGATACAGAGAGAAACACACATGCTGATAAAAATGTATATCTTGTAATGCACTGTAAGTCGCTTTCAATTAAGCGTCTGCCAAATCCATAAATACAAATGATATTTAAAACAATCCCATATATATATATATATATATATATATATATATTTTATATATATATATATATATTTTTATATATATATATATATTTTTATATATATATATATATATATTTTTATATATATATATATATATATATTTTTATATATATATATTTTTTATATATATATATATATATATATATATATATATATATATATATATATATATATATATATATATATATATATATATATTTTTATATATATATATATATATATATATTTTTATATATATATATATATATATATATATATATATATATATATATATATTTTTATATATATATATATATATATATTTTTATATATATATATATATATATATATATATATATATATATATATATATATATATATATTTTTATTTTTATATATATATATATATATATATATATATATATATTTTTATTTTTATATATATATATATATATATATATATATATTTTTATTTATATATATATATATATATATATATATATATATATTTTTATTTATATATATATATATATATATATTTTTATATATATATATATATATATATATATTTTTTTTATATATATATATATATATATATATATATATATATATATATATATATATATATATATATATATATGAGAGTATGCATACTAACATCATCTTATCTTTGCTCTATCAGCAGAAAGACTGCAAAAACAACAACAACATCTGTAGCCACCCAGTCTGCTCCACAGGAAATAAAGACTGATTCATCCATGTGAGGAAGCTACTATCTATCAACTGAATATAAATATAATTGTTCTGTTAATAATCTGTTAATGAATTGTGAGCAGGGGTGTTGCTTGATTTTTAACAATTTAATTGTCAGTGTATTTATTTACATTAATAATCATGTCACAAAAAAATCTATATCCATTGCAACATATTAAATTTACACTTGTTAAAGCGAAGCATTCGCACTTTAGCCAAGAACACAAAAACATGCAGATATCCATGTTCGCGCGCTCTGACAGTTTTCAGGCGGAGTTAAGAATTGGGCAACTTTTGAACTGTTTTCGCGAGTAATTTGTTTTAGTGGTTTAAACATAGAAAGAATTCGTTCAACAGTTGTTGGTATTTGTGCTGTGAATGGTAATTGGAATGCTTCTGGGCTGGTTTTCAATGGCCATTGTTGGGCTGGTTTTGTTACTCGGATATGGCAACCCACGCAGCCGTGCACACAGAAGTCCAGGTGACAGTATGTGATTGAGGTACACTATGAAAAAAAGACAAAGCTAAAGTTTCTAAATGAAATTGATAATTTTATTTTGGCTTCATCATTATGGCTTTTGTAGCTGACTTTTTGTGCAAAGCAAGTAAAGAAGAGCAAACTAGAGAGGTGGTGACTTTGAGGGATGTAAGATAAACAAACAAACCAACTATTTAATTCACTATCTCTAGTATTGGACAATACATAAAAGGTTGGCAGTAACATGCATGTTTACCTTTCCTAGTACTTGTTACCGTGTAGGGATAGTAATTTAAGCACGGGAAATTTGAATAGTGCATTGTGTTCCACACTTCTGTGCAGCAGGGCTTTAAGAAAAAGTAATGGGGGGCCCGTGCCCCAGTACAGCTTTGTGTCTAGCAATGCCCCTGATTGTGAGCAGTAGGACCTATTAGACACAAAATCACCTGGTGAATATTAGGTGTATATAAATATATGTTATTTACATACCCATGTAACCTTATTGTACTTTATATTTTCTCTTTTTGTAAGGAATGAAGTTTCAAGTCAATTGTCTCCTATTCTGGTTCAGAATAATGAGCAGGAACTACAGCGGACCGAGCAATGCATGGATCAGATGGTGAAACAAATTGGAAAAAGTTCATCTTTCCAGCACAATCTTAAAAAGGCATTGATGCCTAAATCCTCATGGTGAGTTTAAACGTGACCTTCCAGTTTTAAACCACGTGCCCAGTATTTTTGAGCAAGCTATGTTTACTTGTAGGCAGCTTGCTAGCTTTAAAAAATGAAACCTCTCAGTGTTATGCACAAGTGTAACACTTTTCCAATTCATAAGTTCCAGGAAACCAGCAGCGGTACCAGCACCTTCACTTGTAGATTTAGAGGAAGACTTCATGATTCTGGACGATGAGGCTCCCCTTCTGTTTGTCATCCCTCGAAAGGCAGATGTCAGCCGAAACAAAAAAACTGTCCAAGAAAAAACTTCAGAGAGTGTTGCTGCGGAGCCATCCTCTACAGAGCAGCGCTTACAAAGTGAGCCAGATGTGAACGAACAACAGGTGTCAACCTCCAAAAGAAGCAAAGCACAAGTTGAGTCTAAGAAACAACCAAAAGGAAAACGTGGGAAAGCTTCAAAAAAGAATAGTAAAGATGCTGTGACTGATGTTTTAGAGGAGAGACCAAACCCTGTACCTGAAGCACTGGAGGATGAGGGCTGTGATCAGATCTCATCTCAAACTGTACAGGGACTCAAAGATGTGGATCCATCAGGTAAGTCACAATTTGACTAAATCTTATAGTTAAAGCTAGGGCTGCACGATAAATCGCTAGGATACCACGCGCATCACGTCAGTAATGCCGGTTCCTTGATTAGTATTAAATCGCCAACAGCTGCTTTTAGATGGCGCAACATTAACTACACAGAGCCGTAGTTCCCTGACGAGCTGGGCCATATCGCATACATATCGCTGGCGATACATCCACGATAATTAATGCGATATTGCCCCGATTGTCAGTGAACTACGGCTCTGTGTAGTTAAAGCAGCTCCATCTAAAAACAGCTGATGGCGATTTAATACTAATCATGGAACCGGCACTTTCACATTGGCTTTGCAGCCCTCTATCGACCTAAACCGCACTAAAGAAGTTTCCAACCGCTGGGTCGCGGTGCTGTAGTTAGAGTGAAAACTTCAAAAACTTGCTTTACGGCAGACCTACAATCCTATCAGAGCCAGCTTTGCTGCAGGAGGCTAAATTATTTACGACAGTGGTAATGGACAATTCCGCTTCCAAACTGTAGAGGGAGCAAAGAGCAAAAACTCTTTAGTGTTGCTTTAAACATGTATTAAAGGGGTCATGACGTGCTTTTTATTTTATTATGTTCCCTGAGGTATACTTGTAGTATTACGAAAAACATACAAAATTATATAATTTTCATCCTGTTTTTAATCCTCTCAATGAGGATTGTCTGTTTTTGTCTGTTTACCCTTTAAAAGCTTTTGGCCTGGCCCATTGTCCAGCTCACTTCTATAATTAGTAGCCTTAAAAATTTCAAAAACCAGAAACATATTTTGTTTATTTTTTTGGTTGGAATTAATTTTGAAAGGTTTTAAATGTGGTCTTAGAAGTTTGTAATCTATTAATGTATTTGCTAAAGGCACAATATGTTACATCTTTGCATTAAATATTTATTAAATACTAGCACAGTGTTATGTATATTTTTCACATGTGTACTGACATTCCAGATGTTTACAACAATATTTTAATCCAGAGATTTTGCAGCAGTTTTAATAAACAGTAATAGCGACCCCTAGCTGTAAAAATGACATATTGTGCCTTTAAATTAAAAATATTATGAGTGGCTGTCGGCCAGTGACTTTTTATCAAAGCATGTATTTAGCCTGTCATCTGTGTGGCTCGTCATGTCAAAATATGTGTTCGGTGCGTCATGTGAACCTATGTTCATCATGCGTCATTGGTGCCTGCTCCTGATGCTTCGAAGTAGTTTGTGATATGATACTTGTTTAATAAAATGTTTAATCAGAGTTTAGTGTTAAATGAGTGTCTTGCGCGTATCTTGTAAACGTCTGTTTTATCATAAACCTTTTGACGCTTCTGCAGCAGGCACGTATTTTGACATGACGAGTCACACATATGACACGGCGAACACATATTTCAAATTCCTGACCTTCGGAAGAGAAGTCACCAGCCGGCACTGAATATAATATTATATTAACAGATATATAGTATTTAATAAAATAATATATAAATAAAATGCATATTTAGGTATTTGCTAATATGACTTCACATATATGTGTGTAGGGGTTACAGGAAAACAGAGCTCAAAGGACAAGGCACCGGATGAGCTTCCTGACAAAGCTGGGGAAGAATCAGGCATTCCTGAAATCCCTGCTCCATCTGTAGCGAAAACAACAAAGAAACCCCCCAAGTCTTCTGGATCTCAACAGAAGAGGCGGCGGTCCAAAACAAAAAAGGAGTCAAATAATGTCCTTACTGCAGCAGGTCCTCACTCCCCAAACAAAAATGGAAAGAACGGTAGAAAAGGGGAAGCTGTCTCTAAAACAAACAAAAGAACATCAAAACAACAAAAAGAGCTAGAAAATATCGATCCTGTCTGTGAAGAACATGACAGTGTTGAACCTTTACCTGCCCTTGATCAGCAAGAGGAAGAGCAAAGAAAAGGTACGTTTGTTTACCATTTGACTAATTTTAATTGTTAACATTTAAAATGTTGTCACTTTAGTAGTGCATCTAACACATTCCTAAATCTCACAAAAACAAATTTTACTCATTAAAATAAAGTGCTTAAAGAAAATTAAGTGTGTGTTAGTATTGCCATTGTTGTCGCTAAACATCGTCTGTCCATACTGTTTTATTCATCCAATTTAGCTGTAACCAAGCAGCCTTCAGCCAAGCAAGATGCCTTGAAGGATTCAGCAAAAAAACAGAAGAGCAAAGAAACAAAGAGGACTGTAGCAAAGCCAAAGAATGCACCACCAGCTTTTTCAGACACTTCTTTAGACAGCTTTGCAACTAGCAGGAGGAAGAGGAAAGCGCCAGGATCGTGGTGGCTTACTGGCCAAGATGAAAGTGCCACAGAGAGTCAATCAGAGCCCGCACAGGGACAACCAAAAACCAGTAACCGTAAAACTGCAATGAAGAAAGAAACTGTGGTGGTTTCTGAAGAAACCCGGCCCACCCTAAAGAATCAAAAGCAGCTTAAAGCTACTCGTACTGAGGTGGATAATGCTAAAAAGGTGATAACCAAGGTTGATGATGCTAAGAAAACGGCTAAGAAAACAGGTGGTCGGAAAAAAATCAAAGCAGCTGCTCAACCTCAAGTGCTGTCACCGGATCGTGTGTTTGAAGATGAAGTGGGAGCTACTTCAGATGTGACGCCTACAGAAATTAGTCCAGAATTCTTTAGTCATGACAGACAGCACAACTCTATAACGGGTAAATATTTCTCAGACTGTATTACTTCAGTTCACTTTTTACTTAATCTCACTATACAATCATACATACAAATGCATCAATCAGCGATCATAATACTTATATTTTGTTACTGTAAATAAACAGGTGAGAAGCAAGTGTTTGACAAGGTCTACACACGTGATGGTGGATCTGCGCAGAAACATCCTTCATCTTCACTGAGAAGACCAGATGATGTTCCTTCGAAAAGACAACGAAAAACCCCTTCCAATTGGTGGGAGGTGACACAGTCTGAAGATCCAACAAATGGACCGTTTTTAACTCGCAGTCCTCCTCCACATAAGTCCAAAACAACAACTGCTCCTATTGGTGTATTTAATAAGGAGCCAAATCTAGTGAAATCACTGAAAACAAAGAATCACACCAGGAACATTCAGAGAAACATAATCCGCACACCAAAGTCAATCAAGACGTCTTTAGCTTCGATGAATGCCATTTTTGCCTCCGAGAAAGTAAATATGGTAAAAAGCGGACAGAGGCGCAGAAAACAGGGACGCAGAAATATCCTTCACTCTCTTGAGGATCAGTCTGATCACTCGAGTGAGAATATGGCCAATAGTGATGAGGGAAATGGTCACGTATCTCCTCACTTCATTGGTGGTATTGCTGTGGAGCCGTCGGCGACCAGAAACCAGAGTGTTCGAGTGTCCAGCGGACCCAACACATTATGTGATGTGTAAGCTGATTTGAACAAATCACTGTAAATATTGGCAAACTGTAGCAGATACCATTTTTGTTTTCTAGTTTTGTCTGATTGCTGTGCACCTGATGCAAATATCACATTAACAAATTTCAAGTGCAGCGAAACTGCATAACTGAATCTATTATTTATTATATCTATCTAGTGATGCTGCATTCAGAAGTGGGCCATCATCAGTGCTTGAACTTCAGCGACACGATGAGGAAGATGATGATATCGGTGAGTGTTGAGCATTGATTTGTTTAGTACTCCACGGCATCCACTAATAGCAACAGGGAGAATCACAAAGAACAAACAGGTTGCCCAAAATCTCCCTTTATGCCATTGGTGGATCCATCTAGCGATCATTTACTTTTTGGTAGCTCATCCTAAGCTCACTTTTCTGTTATTTCAGGTTTGCCGTCATCCAGAGTGACTCCCTACCTGTCCCGACACGTCCCTCGGGTGTTATCGCAATGTGATCTTTGTGGTCCCCCACTGCAGACCATCGTCCTAGAGGAAGAGGACTGGAACAATCTGCACACATGGTTCGCTCATTTGTGGCCCCCAGCTTCTAAAGGTAACCCACATACAAAAAAATAAGATGATAATAGTTCAAATTTGAAAGCCAAATTCATAGACTTGGACCAGAACAATATAGGGAACTGAGAGTGCACTTAAGCAATATAAAATGTAAAATTCAAGCAATGTAAAATATTTGTTACTTAGGCTGCTTTTCTGTTGCATAGTACCCCATGGTTTGGTTTGGGTCGGGGCAGCTGACTTTTGGGGGCTTTTCCACCGGGTGCAGTACGTAGTACCTGACACTTTTTTAGGACCACCTCGGTTGAGGTTCCAAACGCCCCGAGCTGATACCAAAACGTGACACGAAAACAGTGTAGATAACTGATTGGTCTGAGAGAATCGTCACTTTGAGCGTCATCGCTATAATTTAAAAGCTTAGCTTTACCTTCATGCTAGCTTGCGCTGTCTCGAGCAAACCTGTTGTCATCTGTGCTCTGCTATAAGTTCCCAAACTCCCTTTTAGCGATGAAAAACATCCACAGGCTGAGAATCAGGAACACCATAACAAGGTTTTTTCCAGACTTGCAGTTTGTGGCGGCACATTCGCGATGAGCACGTCCACATATATGCTTAAATGCAACTTAAATGAGGCTCAGCGGAGCACGTCGACTGACGCCACAGGTGTTTGTACAGAAACTGTCATGTGAGCCCGAGGTAGTGATAAACGTGATGTGCAAACATCTATTTGTGGTGGTCAATTTTAATTTTGTGACGGACTGAGAAATAAATAAATGTATGGGAATGTACAACGACGCTCTCACTTGTATGATATCACAGCAGTAGGCAGCACAAATATAACGACACGCCTGTAATCCCTCCCACTGCGAAGTGATACTAAACTCGATGGAAAAGCTAACCAAGCCAAAGTGAGGTCAGCTGACCCAAACCAAACCATGGGGTAATATGCAATGGAAAAGTGCCATTAAACAACCTTATGTTGAATGCCTTTTACAAAGGCACATCATAGTGACTGGACAGGAAAGGGGACTCGTGCCATGTTTTTGTTATTAGCCTAAGCCCTAATGCATAAACCTTTTCCCTTTCTTTAATATGTTAAGATAATGTCCACCAGTTCATAATGCAACGTTTTTTCTCTCTTCTAGAAGGTCGGACTGTCAGTCCCGACGACTTTCACTGGCACTCCTATGGAGGCAGAGCCATGGGCCATGCTGTTGATCTTCAGGAGAGCTCTTTCTCACATGGAAAGGTTCTGCTGGGGTCATACATGAAGAAACCCCCACAGATGGACATTGATACAGTTTCTGTAAGTAAAACCTTAATGTTTGAGGTAAATGCAGTGGTGGGCTATTGCTTGTTTAATGATAGTTCACCAATCATTTATCTGTAAAAATGATCATGTCTTTTAACACGAGCCCAGCAGCGTTATATAATTTTATTTATTTGTTTTTTTAAGGTATTCAGCATTATCTCAAGTTGTGTGCGTGTTGAAATCGATGGCGTAAAGTCTGTCTACAATTCTGGGGAGGTGTTTATGATACCCTCTGGTGAGTGAAAACTTTTTACATTTTTTTGCAAGATTTCTTGATTTCTTCAATTTATTGTTTTTTCTTTGTTGTTTGTGTGTATATAGGAAGAGTGTATAGCATCCACAACCTCTGTCAAGAGCCTGCTGTGCTGATTTACCACAGGACACAGTCCAGTCACACATAGTTCTGATAGATGGTCTCGCTCGCTTAATATTATTATAATTTTTTGGGAACTTTTCAACTGTATTTTTTAAATAAAATTATACGTGTATGTCTTTCAAAAGCAACACAACATTGTCTGGCCAAGCTCATTTATGCTAGTTGTTTATTTGTGTAAATAGTAAGAAAGTCATAGACTTTGATAAGATTGTCATTGATATTGGTGATTGTCAAACATGAATTTTAAAGTGTTTTGTAAAAAAAAGCTTTAGTGATCTTATTAACTGTACATGAACATTTCTCACTGTATTTGCTTCAGAATGCAATGGGATTTAGAACTTATGTTTGCTTGTCAGCAGGGGTCAGCAGATCCTATGGAATATTATACTGCTGTTGCTCGTACTCAACATTGTGGACATTTTTTTAACTTTAAGAAAAGAACTAGAGTGTTAAAGAAAGCGGTGTCTTTCTTGCTAATACTGTCTGTTTTTGTGTGAAGTATCAATGTATAGACCTGAAAAAAAGACCACTGCCTGTTTGAATTGATTCCTTTCTTGTTTATGTCTTGATATTGCTTGGCTTTCATTTCATTGTTCATTTAAAGAGTCATGTTGTTCTAAACCTGTGTGTGTCTTTATTCTGATATAACATAAAAGAGGATATTTTTATAAATGATGGTAAAGCACACAGTTTATGGTACCCATTGAGTTTCATAGAAGTAAAAGCTATGGACATCAATAGGTAACATCTGTGCTTACCATCATATCAAAATATTTTCTGTATTCAACAGAATAAAGAAACTCACCCAGGTTTAGAACAGCATGATGATGTCAAAGTTTTTATTTTTTGGGTGAACTATCCCTTTACAGGGATCCCACAGGTCCTTGAAATTCTTGAAAGTTTGTGAATCTGGGGGGAAAAAAATTCCTGGGAAGTTTTTGAAAATATACATACATAGATACAGGTCATTGAAAGTGCTTGAATCCATTTTATGCAAGACATTTTCTGAAAAAAATCCATATTATTCCCGGTGTAGTGTAGGATAATATCATAAAATTCTAGCCTTTTAAGCACACATGCTAAACTGTTCACTTTAAATGCTTATATCTTCTGTATGCCAATGTTGATTCATACCAAAATGCTTTTTTGCATAGTTGTGTTTGACGCATGAAAATGTCTCTGGTTACGTATGTAACTGTTGTTCCCTGAGAAGGGAACGACACGCTGCGTCTCCCTTGCCGTCCCTGTAACGCCGTCTTTGGCAATATTTCAGATAGCGATATACTTCCTGGCTCCCGCGTCACCCTGTCTTTGACGTTAAAATTTACCATTGGTTAAATTTGATATACACATTCATGCACTTACCCCTGGAGGCATCCCCAAAGTTTCACAGCAGTGACGCAGCGCAAGTTCCCTCAAAAGAGAACTGTAACAATGTATCTTTAAAGGTAACACGATGTAACCTTGCTCATACTTGAAAAGTGTCCCCACATTAAGTCTTTGAATTTGAGGGTATTGGACCTGGAAAGTCTTTGAAAGGTCCTTGAATTTAAAGTTAACTAAGGTGTGGGAACCCTGCCTTTAAAAATAGTCTAGATCAGCATCCACTGCAGCACACCACATTTTTCTTGATGACTCACTCTGTTAAAACCCTTTTGTGTAGACCAGTGGGATTCTTTATTATTTAATTATACAACAAGCTTTTAACCAGACATGCAATGGAAACATAGCGTGAAAAATGTTATACTGGCAACCGTTGAATTTGCATTTCACAGCACAAATCTTAACAGTATAAATGCATTTGGTGAAATAATCTGCTAAGAAAATTGTACAGAAGTGTGATAAACACAGGAACACAAAGATTTTATAGTAAAGACATTTACAACTGCCAAGTCTTCTATTATTTCTTAATATCAAAATGAAAATGTATTACATGCCTATTCCAAAACAAGGTTTTTATTCCGTCCAATCAGTAGTCTTTATTTAGAATAGTGATCGTAGACTCTGGTAGTTTAATTAATGTTAGTCTCTCACCAGCAGAAATGTGGAATGATCCATACAATTATGGCACCTACTTTGGAAATGTGAAATAACTGTAGCTAAGAACGATAATTCATTTTCTTTTATCATGCAGCCCACCTGTAGATTCAGTCATTCTGCATCTAGACGACAATTGGGTGAGAAATGAGTAGATCGCCAGAAAAGCCATTATTGGACTGATTGATGTTGCCTAGAAACTAATTGTAGACTAGGTCAAACCAAGTGCTATTAAACTTAAAAAGTCTTTTATGGGACTTTCAGCATTTTTGGCTATTGCATGTTAAGTTGAAGATAATGCCCACACATCATGGATTTGTTTTCATTTTTTTTTTTTGCTGCTGATGCACACAATATATGTCATTATATGGTCACTTATATAGAGACCTTGAAGGGAAGTTTAGTGATATATTCAACCCAGCCTGTTTTTTACATAAAAATCATTCATATAAAGTAAATTGTGTGCTAATATCCCCTATAGATATCTTTAATATTGACTGAGTAAGGTCATGTCAAAGATTGAAAAAATCTATGTAAAATCATACTTTGATGCTTCTAATACCAACATATTAGATTATGAGACTTTAGCCTGGATTTCACAGGCAGGGTCACGTATGTGAAAATCAACATTTCTATGCTATTATTGTACTCTATAGAGGATGCTGTTGAATACCACAAGGCTGTTCAAGTCTAAACTGTGAGATGATACAGAGATCATCCTGGGTCGGTCTTCGCTCCAGATATACATCCTAAATAAAGATTAATCAAAGTGAGTTGGTGGCATGGGTGGAAAGGATAACAAAAAAACTCAAAGCCGGTGATGTTTTAGTAGCTTGATAAGCCTGTGTGGAGGTTGTGAGCTTAATGCATTAAAACTCTGCAGCTCTTTTCTCCACGCTTGGTAACATTGATTATTTTGCTCTCACATTTTGTGGTGTTAAGTGAATCTGAGAACTGAGTACAGATGGTGAAATGACAGTGAAGGGCAGCTGTGAGAATAAAATAAATGTACAGCAGTCTGTTATGGACAATAACATGCATTACATTTAGGAATTTGGTACTTTCGTCCAAAGCAAGAGCTTTAAATTACAGTTTTTATCAGTTTGGGTCTTCAGGTGACCGTTGCCAGGTTTCAATTCTGACGAATTTTGAAGTCTTTGGGTGAGAGTTTTATAAGACGTCAGATGTACACTGTAAAAAAATCCTTGTTGCACTTAAATTTTTATGTTTAAACAGCTTGAATTAACAACTCATTTCAACTTTCTGGACTAGTGAGTTGGTATAAAATAAATAGTTTTAAAGTTGAAATGACTTTTGAATTTTGTTTAAACTTTAAAGCCAAATAACATTTGTTTACCTTTAGTTAGACAAATTGATGATTTGTGTGCCTTTAACGTCAATGTGATCAATCTTAAAACTCTATCAGAACACAATCTGTCTGTTAGCATTTTGCAAAGATGCTAATCACAATAATAGGCTTTATGAATAGCGCTATTAGTGAAAGTAAATGTTATCAAGGGATATCCAGAGTATAATGTAATTTCCTTCCATTGTTGACATTTTTTTTAAACACATTGATTTGTTGCTGTGCGCATTTGTCACTTTTAAATTAGGCCATTAATATCAAATAGGCAGAACAATGAGGCACTTTTACTAAAGAGGATTGGTCGTAGCTCAGTCAGTGTCTGAAGCACTGAACGAAAAATGGAAATTTCCATCGCCAGACACTTTAACAAAACTAATCCAGATGAGCCGTGATTTCTTCAATCATTCTCTGAAAAATAGGTCTGGGGAATTTTTTACTTCATGAATAAACAGAAAAAAGATATAAATGCCACATGATTACAACAATGTAACTAATAGATCACAATTTCTTACATTTTGATTTCAATTTATGACCATAGACTGTAAAAAATACGGCGCTAAAAAAACTGTAAAAAAACGTCGCTCTGGAATGCACGACTCTGATTGGTCAGTCCGACCTGAAACCGATAACACAACCTTCCGGGTACTGCGAGTCATCGTGACACTGAGGTACTTCTACAAATAAGCTAATAACATATTATATCAATATTTTATGTCCATATATTTACTTATATGCCAAGTAGATGTGTATTAAGAGGCATAATATTATGGAAGCATATGGGTAGCATAATTCAATTTAGAATGTAATATGCAATATGACAATGCAATATGTAAAATGGCAATGCATTTCTGTATTTAAGTTTACATTTTCCATGCTTGTATGTGCAATGCTTGGTGCAAAATAAAAATGAAAATGTAATACTTTAATTTACATTTTCCATTTTCTACAGCCCTGTTTTAAATACATATTTTAATGCTTTAGAAGTTGCAAAATTAAAATGGAAATGTATTACCCGAACTGATATAATGTGTTTCACATGGTCAAGCAAAAACTGTAGCAAAATTATAATTTAAATGTAATTCTCCCTAAATGCATTTACATTTACAGGTGGGAAACTTGGGATTGCATTTTCATTTACATAGAGCGCAACCGATGTAGCAAAATTAAATTGGAAATGTATTAGCTGGATTGATTAGATGTGCTTTACATGGTCAAGCAAAAACTGTAGCAAAATGATCATTTAAATGTAATTTTCCCTGAATGCATTTACATTTACGGGTGGGAAACTTGGGATTGCATTTTCATTTACATAGAGCGCAACGGATGTAGCAAAATTCAATTGAAAATGCATTCCGTGTTGACCACGCCCCCGCACCCGTGAATCACTGCGTCAAGGCGGGCCAACAACTCCCATTGCCTGGCCTCTCACGTGGGAAACATTTCGGCAGCAGGGCTGATTGAGAGTGTTATATTCGCTGACCGATTAAGTGAAGCATAAACAGAGAAATATTAGTGTTTATGAAGATTATTACGTGTCTGCTTTCACACTCTGTTTGCAGTTCGCTGCAGCTGCTGACCGCTGCTTTTGCCTATAAAATGATCGCGTGATTGACACTTCCTGCGGAAAAGCGCAAAAACAATATAACAGATCATCCTTTTTTTTCACAAAACAATATACTTTAGATATTATTTGATAGACTAGTAAGTGTGGATTAATGATGTTTAAAATCTCTAGCCTGGTGGTCAGGACATGAATGGACGAAATCAGCAGATTAGCAAAGGTTTATTTATCTCCACATATATCATAAATAAAAATTAGCAGTGTAACTTTGCGATATACTTATTTATATTTCCTACTATGTATATATGATTTCCATATTATAGACGAGAGTATTCAACGGCAATAAACATCTCATATGGCAATAAATATAATAAACATAATAAATATTTTTTACGGTTTGTATTACCCTAGGTTTTTTTTTTGACCATCACAGTTCAAATAAACCCTAACTGTTACATATGTAGTGTATGTATTTTTACGTTGAAAACATTGTTCAAATCTTTTTTTATAATTTTAAAATACAGAAAACAGCACGGAGTGAAAAAAGGTAGACAGACTGAACTTCTTTTGACATGAAAAGTGAAACGTTTGACATGTTTTGTGAAGAAGAAGAACCATTATCTGTTCTGGTAAAATTCTGTTCTTTCACAATAATGCAATAATGGATTATCATTTAACAAGAATAACCATTTTACTACATTAAGGCTTAACTATGGTTTCAGAAAATCTGTAGTAAACAAGTTTTGTTGTTGTTGTTGCTTTAAGGTAAAACTTTAAGGTTCATTTTCGTAAGGGTCTAAGACAGAGTCATTGTTTTACTGTTTGCCGTTAAACGACCATCTCCACCAGCAATCCGGTTCTAGTACACCGCATGTAAAAATTGTCGATCTCCATTTCGTTTCATATTCTCCATGTCTGTCTCTTGTATCAGTAAAACTTCAGTATAATTTAACTAATCTGTCATGATGCGAGCGAGGCATGTCTAAGGTCTAAACAATCAGAGGGAAATCACAGATTATTTACGCTATACCAGATTGTTTTTAACATGGATCCTGATGGATGTCTGTTTTATATATTTATGTTTGAGTAGGCTATTGTTGTGTTTAAATATTGTTGTAATATTTGTTTAAATTTAATTAGCTTATTGCGAAATACAGAATAGGCCATTTTAAACGTAATTTTTCTTCATACGTTTTGTTTGCTTCTTTAAAACGAATTTCATTTTGATCTATGTTTTGTTAATAACTTTTGTGGATATAAATAAATGGAACATTAAAAGTAGTGAATAAGATAAGCGGACCCTAGCCACAGGTCAGTATAGCCTTTCATTCATACGCTTCTGCTAGGATGAAAGTGTATAAAAGTACAGAAAGTTAAATGTACGTTTGGTCTGATCGGGTCAATATGCTGATGTCCGGGTGTGCAAGACTAGTCGATCTGCAATACTTATTCGAAAAGAAAAAAATCTATTCAAAATTTTTTTAACGTGTCACTGCAGGGTTAAGGTATTGTAATATAGAATGGTCATTTAATGCGCTATCACTTCATTTGTTTTATTTTATGTAAAGAAGTAGTATACCTGAAAATTATTTTGTATGTATTTCTGATTGTTTTGGCCATTCAGGTCGCAGTAACCTATTTCGAGATTTAACACCGCTGCTGGGTTTTCTGATTTCACTTGCTCGCGTGTTATTTAGACGTGCGCATCATGAGAAATTAGCCTCTTTTTACCGATAAAACAGAAGAGCTAACCGAGACTGAGAATGAAACGAAACTTAGATTATTATATGCGGTGCTCTGGTTATGAACCGAATTGCTGGAGATGCAAACAGTAAAACAAGCAATGACGCCGTCTTAGAGCCTTTCGAAAATGTATCATAGTTTGACTATAGTTAAAGCCAAAATCATGGTTACAACAAGATGGTTTTGAAAACCAACCACACAAGAGCTTTAAAAAAAACTTAAACCTTACGGTAGTAAAACCATGGTTATTCTTGTTAGATGATAATCTATTATTGCATAATTGTTAAAGACTTTCATCGGAACAGGTAATGTTTATTCTTCTTCACAATAACATGTCAAACTAAATAAAGAAGTAGTCTGTTATAGCTTATAAACCTTTTATCATTCGTACCGTGTGAGGTTTTAACGCCATTATCTTTATTTTAAAATCATTTTAAAAAATGTACAATGTTTTCAACGTAAAAATACATTCACATATATGTAACAGTCAGTGTTTATTTGAACTGTGATGAAATGTTCGCGGTAGAAACATCCGTAGGCTACTTGCATGCGAAGACAGCCACAGGACAGTGCGGGGTGAACTAGCGTCTGATAATGCAGACAATTCGGTGAGAGGATCAAACAACGCTGTAGTTCTGTCACCTACAGACACGTAATAATCTCCATAAACACTAATATTTCTCTGTTTATGCTTCACTTAATCGGTCAGCGAATATAACACTCTCAATCAGCCCTGCTGCCGCCATGTTTCCCACGTGAGAGGCCAGGCACTGGGAGTTGTTGGCCCGCCTTGACGCAGTGATTCACGGGTGCGGGGGCGTGGTCAACTCGGAATGCATTTTCAATTGAATTTTGCTACATCCGTTGCGCTCTATGTAAATGAAAATGCAATCCCAAGTTTCCCACCCGTAAATGTAAATGCATTCAGGGAAAATTACATTTAAATGGTCATTTTGCTACAGTTTTTGCTTGACCATGTAAAGTACATCTAATCAATCCAGCTAATACATTTCCAATTTAATTTTGCTACATCGGTTGCGCTCTATGTAAATGAAAATGCAATCCCAAGTTTCCCACCTGTAAATGTAAATGCATTTAGGGAGAATTACATTTAAATTATAATTTTGCTACAGTTTTTGCTTGACCATGTGAAACACATTATATCAGTTCGGGTAATACATTTCCATTTTAATTTTGCAACATCTAAAGCATTAAAATATGTATTTAAAACAGGGCTGTAGAAAATGGAAAATGTAAATTAAAGTATTACATTTTCATTTTTATTTTGCACCAAGCGTTGCACATACAAGCATGGAAAATGTAAACTTAAATACAGAAATGCATTGCCATTTTACATATTGCATTGTCATATTGCATATTACATTCTAAATTGAATTATGCTACCCATATGCTTCCATATAATCTAGCCGGTTGTTGCAGTTGCAAATAAATCCATTCAGGGTGATTCAACACCCTGCCGCTTTGGTCCTGATCACCATGATTTATTCTGCAATAACAACCGGCTGTCTGTATATCTCAAAGGTGCTTAAAGCCTGCTACAGACGATTTCTGCCGTATTATAAGATTATGACAGATCCCGTAAGACAAAAACCTATGTATGTAGTCGACTGTACGATGATGACACCTACTGTATGACGCAAGCTAGTAAACGTCATCAGGATGCACTAGTTGTAAACGTTAGTTATTCAACTCTAACATAAATACATTTGCATTGTTAACTATTCACATTGTGTGAGATATGGTAAACACTTCGATTTGAATGCCTTGAGGTAATTAAGAGCCTCATATCATAAACTAATTATACAGATTGTTTTTGCTATCTAAATAGGATAAACTTTAAATGTATTCCTTTATTTTGCTGGGTAACAGTTTTCTACTCAACTGAAGTGAACATGAATATTGATTCATCAAACCATCATTGTGAAAGCAATGTCCTCCATTTAGTTACATTACATCTGCTGTTCCCGCTTGTGATATACTGTGTCGCTGCTATAATCCAACAAGTCCTCTAACTCTCACAGGTTTTAGTGACTGACAGTTAATCTGAATTCCTACTTAAGACAGAAGATCTCTTTGGTACATACTAAGAGGTGAATTATGTTTGGTCTAGGCACTCAATGATGAGTTCAAAATGACAGACAACTGATGACAGAATAAACAGGCACTTTCCTGCTTCAATCGCTCTGTCAAACACGTGATCTGCTCTGATGTACAACCACCCGCAGGGGTAAATGATAGCAGGTGTGAGCCCGACACTACAGATAGGGTGAGACAGGTGAGAGAAGAGAGCATTGGGAAAGCGATGTTTATAGCTCGTCAAACTTCTCATAATAAAACATAGTTAAATTACCCTTTCAAAAAGTACCCTTTGCACCTAAAGAGTGCATATTAGTAGATACAGTATCAAATGTATACAATTACCTGTACCTTAATGATTAGGACCTTTTTAAAGGCTACTGCCCCAGTGACATCTAGGGGTCATTTGTTGATAATTTTTGTGTTAGCTTATGCATATTTGATTGAACATTTGCTACAAAAATAGAAGTTGAAAACAATTTTAGAATTAGTGATTAATTTTAGTGAGTTGCTTTGTTTGGACAATTCATGTAGATGAGCTCACAGTCATGAATCAGAGGGTAAACAAGAGATGCTATTTTCATATACTTTATCTCTGTCAGCAGGTATAGCTAATCCTCATCTGCATGGCAGTGCAGGAATTAAGTTGGCAGTAAGGTAGAGATGCATGAATCCCATGAGTCTTTCTTTAAGCTTCAACAAAATCGTCGTAAAGCTATTAGGTCTATGGACTATTACAATGCTTTAAATTCCTCTTTTTGAAAGGATTCTATTGTATACCCTCCTTATTCTTTTCTGTTTTTGTATCAATTTTATTTTTCTATTTTTATTTCAAATTTCAAATTATTTATTTATTAAACAAATAAAGCTGCAATCAGTAACTTTTGCCTCTCTAGCAACATCTCTGTTTGAAACACAAATTTGCAGGTTACTTTCTGTACTTAGCTTTACGTTTATTAAAGGACAAGTTCGGCATTTTACACTTAAAGCTCTGTTTTCAGACTGTTTATGATGAAATAGAACGGTTTTGACTGAAATTTGGACATATGATGCTGGCCCGAGAATTTTCAGGTGTTTCTTGTATCACCTCCCACCTCTAGAATGGGTTTATAGGTGCACAGGAACAATCCTTCCTAAAATGCATTAAACTTTCATTTACAAAGACGTGAAACTCACCAAGTGGTCGGGGTGTTCACTGATATGCTCACATAAAAATCGAAAAATGGCATGTATGGTCACCCTATTAAATATTTTCCTGACATTGACCAGTTAACTCGTCAATTAATAAAAAAACGTTTCCCTGCCAATGACGAGTTTTTCCGGCAATCCATGTTTCCTCTATTATCCACCAGATGGCGCTTTACCCAACTTATAAAACCCGGAAGCAACCCCTTTGATCAGACAGTTCAAACTCTGTGTATGTTTTGAGGATCGCTCTGAATCTGATTTCTTTCAAAAGTCCTTCACAAAAACGTAATTATCTCAGCTTTTTGCTCAAAATTTGATATTTTTGCAGAAATATACCCATGTTACAGATGTCATAGAGAAGAGAACAAAAGGTTTTTGGTTTGAAAGCAGAGGGTCTGTCCTTTCATTTGATATATTGTATGTATATTTTTAAAGAAGAACATTTTCTGGTAGGCATTAAACTTTTGTGAAAATCATGAAAATGCTAGCAGTGGCTGGCAACTTTAAAAAAAATGCTGGCGGGGAAAGAGTTAATAACTAATATTTGTTTATTTTTAACAACAATAAAAAAATTTATGGATTATAGCTTTTACTACGTGTAACTGAATACATTTAATTTAGTGTAAATTTGCAACTCTATTACCCATGCTTTTTATTATTTCTTATAGCCTAATTGTTTTTATATAGGCCTATTTATTTTTTTAAGGAGAGAAGAATTTTATTTTTTACAGCGATCAGTTTTACATTCTTAACATTAAACTAGAGAGCGTAATGTCTCTGTGTGTTTTTATTTTAATATGTTTGTCTTTTATTTTAAAGACCTGTTACTTGTTCATGCTATATGTCGTTTTTATATTGTTTACCCTGTCCTAACTGTGTCCAGTTATGTCTTGTCACCCTGAATAGTGCGTGTATAATTACCCCTCTGTTTCCCAATGTCTTTTGTTGGTTATTTTTATACAGTAGGTTTGTGGTTGTTTCATGTTGCACACGTCTCATGTTCATTGTCATTGATTTTAGATATATTAAATAAACTGATCTGCACATAGATCTTCACTTCTTGTATTCTAGACAGCCCCCAGCAGCATTGGTTTCATTTGCATGACTTATCCAACAAAGTCCTTTATTCTAAGAGAGAGTAACCTGAGATTGCATTGTTCCTTTTGTCCTGACTCCTGATGTTGCAAGTTGTCAGTATGAGGCATTAATTAACAAGGATTATTGCATTATTAACTGCAAACATATCAGAGCCTGTGAGAAGACTTTCATTTCCCTTTTGTATGAGATTGCTATAGGGAAATTGGTTATTACAAAGAACAATAGACGTGCGATTCATACTGCTCTATGTGCTTGGGTATTTCATGCTTTTCCGCATTCATATTCACACTGGCATTTCATAAAAAAATAAAAAAAACTCCTTGTAAGAAGTCACCATCTATAGATACTTAGAAAATAAATGACAGGAAGCAATGAAATGAGCTTCATCTTGGCTAATTGCAGTCCTACTTTTTTAATTAACAAGTTGCCCATGGCTCTTATTCAGTTATACCAAAAACATTCATCCAAGGACACTGTAATGAATATTGCTCGAAAGCAAGTACGGACAGAACACATGTTAGACTTCTATGACATTTAAATCAGCCAGTCAGCCTTTAAATGCAGTTAAAGTGTCTCTCTTTTTGGGAACATTCTGTAACACAATCTTATGGCAGTTTGTAACTATTTTACAAGGTGGCTATTTTTTACGAATTCATACAATGTCATTTTTTCGGTTTTGTACAATTTGCTTTTGCACCTGTGAGTGTTGGGGCTTTATTTCTGGGACTGTTTCTTAAAGGGACATTCCACTTTTTTTGAAAATATACGCATTTTCCAGCTCCTCTAGAGTTAAACATTTGATTCTTAACGTTTTTAAATCCATTCAGCTGATCTCCGGGTCTGGCGCTAGCACTTTTAGCATAGCTTATAGCACAATCCATTGAATCTGATTAGACCATTGGCATCGCGCTAAAAAATAACCAAAGAGTTTTGATATTTTTCCTATTTAAAACTTGATTCTTCTGTAGTTACATCGTGTACTAAGACCGACAAAAAATTAAAAGTTGTGATTTTCTAGGCAGATAAGGCTAGGAACTATACTCTCAAACTGGTGTAATTATCAGTGACTTTGCTGATGTAACATGGCTGCAAGAGGCGTAGTGATATTATGCACTGCCCGAAAATATAGTCCCCTTGGTAACTTTCAATGGCAGGGGACTATTTTCAGGCAGTGTGTAATATCATTGCACCTCCTGCAGCCATGTTACAGCAGCAAAGCCCTTGATTATTACTCCAGAATGAGAGTATAGTTCCTAGCCATATCTGCCTAGAAAATCGCAACTTTTAATTTTCTGTCGGTCTTAGTACACAATCAGGGCCGCCTTAACCTAATGTGAGGCCCTGGGGCTGAGAGGTTTTGGAGGCCCCCCATACCCTCAATTTATAGTCTCATTAAAAAAAAGTGTAATATCTAGGTAATCTACATCACAAAATGCATTAGTTTCTTTCAATACATACAAGAGTGAGTTTTCCCTCTTTGACCCAGAAAACACCATAATACCATTATTAACATATCACTGAGCCAACTTGAGCATACAAGACACTTTATTTAACAACCACACACAGCAACACATGGTGAAAATAAAACCAAAATGTGTGAGAGTATATATGTTTATAAACTTTATGTTTATATAGTTTTTGGAATATACAAATTTGCAGAAAATTTCCACTCACTAACTAAATGTTCAGCAGTTTTAAAAATATAAAAAGTTAAAGTTAGTTTTAAAGTGAAAATGCATTTATGTTAACAAAAGATACGTCTTTATAGACAGAATCTTGTTTTTTAATCAGTTATTTATTTTGTAGGCTATTGAAGATATAGTATGCATTGTATTTAGTATTTATGCATACGCATGTAAAACGAACACGTATATGCACAAAACAGACAGGGAACATACATGTATATAAGATCTTTAGATAAGTACATTATAAATATGAATAGTGCGATCAGGGGATGATCATTTGAGATGGTCTTGTCGCGCTTTGACTTGCACATTTACCGTTGCGTCGTCTTTCTAAACCAACAGATGTACTGTGAGCTAACATCGCGTCAAACTACATCGCAACAGCTGCGCACGCGTCACTGATATAAACGCGAGTAAACTTAAACTTTATAACAACGAACAGCATTAATATGTTCGGGTACTCCTTTCTTTATTTGGCGGCACAGTATTGCGCACAGTTGGAGAGACTTCTGCATGCCAGAGAAGGCACGAGCACAGAGAGAGCAAACGCGCGCGCGCGCAAAAGAGAGAGAGACCTGCACCTCAGTGCTTATTATGAAATTTCAGAAATTACTCTTTCATTTGTTGGTGGATTATTTCCCGTTTCTCTGCCACACTCAGTCTAACATGTAAGAATGCTAAGTTGACAACGCGCACTTTACGCGGAATAGAAAAATCTGTTACGTCTGATATTTTATTTCACGGTAAGTTACCACGGACCAATCAGCAGCCATGTAACGTGCAGTTAGAGTGATTGACAGATAACCTGACGAGTTACAAAACAATATGAACGTGAACTTGGGAGGCCCCTGAACTTGAGAGGCCCCTGGGCTTCAGCCCAGGTAAGCCCGTGCATTAAGGCGGCCTTGTACACAATGTAACTACAGAAGAGTCAAGATTTAAATAGGAAAAATATCGAAACTCTTTAGTTATTTTTTAGCGCGATACTAATGGTCTAATCAGATTCAATGGATTACGCTAAGCTATGCTAAAAGTGGTAGTGCCAGACCTGGAGATCAGCTGAATGGATTCCAACACGGTAAAAATAAAATATTTAACTCTAGGGGATCTGGAAAATAAGCATATTTTCAAAAAAAGTGGAATGTCCCTTTAATTATTGTATGTTTTTTTATTCATTATACGAATTCATACAAATAGCAAAACAGTTTGACAACTGAATGGTTATTTTCAACTCAATGTCATGAAATATACTTTTACTTTAGCTTGTACAGAACAGAAAGCTGACATTAATTCACTTACACATTGCATACAAGCATCATGAGTAAACATTTAAAATAAACAACAAAGAATGAACCCATGAGGAATATCCCTTGAGGAAAATTGCGCCACTAGGCAGCCATGTCTACAACGCAACTTAGCAGTTATGTTCTAGTTAAGTCCTATCTACTTGAATGGGGAAAGACAGATATCTCTAAAATTGTGTGCTAAAATCACAATTAAACAACATATTTCTGTCCAACAATTAAACCTCACATTAACTGCTTTTTTCAAGGACTTGATATTTAGTCAAACTTTTTTATTTTACTTGTTGATTTTATTTTACTTAAAGGTGACATAGAATGATTGAACAGGGTATTTATCCTTGTTCTGTGATGTGACATGTAGACAAAAATGTTTTTGTTTGGGTCTGTAATGCCTTAGAAGCTTTTTAAAAACCTTTCTCAGAAAGCTCTATTAGGGTGGAGGATTTTAAACAAGTGGTTTTGCACCTCTTTGGCTCCCCCTACTGGCCTAACTTGCAATCTCATTACTGATTGGCTGACTTTGCTGCCACTCTAAAAATGTAGCCAATTATTTTAAAGTGGAGGGGCAGGGAGATGCCTGTGATGCCGTTTTCTTGCAGATTGGGCCATTTCTAAAAGAGGAATTTCTATGAGACTGAGATGTTTAGCATGTCTAGCTCTTTTTGTTTGTTTGTGAATGCGGGTAGACTACCATTATTCAACAGAGACAAGGTAAAAATGTTTTTTAATTCTCTGTCCCCTTTAAACATACATAAAAGAAGCTAAGCTCATATATGCAATAAATAAATATTAAAATTGAGGCTATTAATGTAAAATACAACTCACAGACTCCGGTGCACCATGTGCACCATGTTGGAGGCCATTGATATAAAGCCCCTCCCCCAAAGAATCGTCAGTATTTATCAATTAATGATTGGTTTTGATAACACGAAGGCGGGACTTCCCTCACCATAGTGGCCATATTGAGCGTTGGCCAGTAAAAACTCCAGGTTTTAGAAAAGTAATTATCTAAAATGGACAATATTCTAAAAATAGCTGGAAAACTCAAAATAGTTTTCTAACTTTTGCTGATGCCTTTGTGGGCAAAGCGGTTGATTTTCTGTCAAAGCTGCTAAACCGGGCTTGTTGGCTGCGTGCCTTGTTTTAATGCAATGTTCGATCTGGGAGCTTTCCAGGTTCTGGACCGAATGTCCATCGTCCCCAGCTCACTGCGGTCGTAAACTAACCAATTAACGTAAAAGCTTTGGGGATATCATCAATAAGACAGCGACATTTTCCACTGGTGTGTGGCACAGGGACATTATAGTGTTGAACAGGAGCCATGAGGCTTTAAAGAAGAATTTCTGAAGGTTATAAAAGTAACTGTCTATTCTGTAAGGCTGTCTGGCCTCAGGTGGCCATTTAGTACCAGTGTTTAGTGTGGCCTGAGGTATGATGAGGTGTGTGTGCATTTTGTATGTGCACAGCATCTGCTCCACGAGTCTGCCTATAATATTTCACTGGTAAAGTGATCTGTAATGGAGAGTCTTGAAGATGAGACTGGAGTAAAGCACTAATTTCGAGCTTTTTAATTTCTTTTTGGAGGTACTAAATAAGATTAAAGCAGCAAATGAATAGTAATAAAGCTAGACTGGTAATAGTAAGCTGGAGTGATGTTTTGTTGTATTATTGTCACTTGAATGAAGAAAGCAAGGCTTTGGCTTTTTTAAAAGACACATTTCTTTCCTAAATTCAGAAACAAAAAATCACAAAAAAGCAACTTGCAAAATTTATCATATTTTCATACACACACAAAAAAATTAAGATTTATAAACCTTTTCCTCATATTCTCCCTTTTACCATAAACATATACTTAGTTTTCTTTTCTGTATCTGAGTGTATATTGTCACGACCGAACAAATAACATCATAAAACAAGGTCAGTATAATATAATGCCTAGGCTTTAAACTGTACAGAGTCAGCATTCTACCGGAGCTACCAGACAAATCCAGACTACCTTTTGGCTTATTGGGGCCAAAGAGATTAACCATATCCCAATATTATCCCAACTTTAACCTGTATTTCAATTGAAACGGTAGTTTATAATGCACCTGAGATACATTCAGATGAATCACACGTGCACATAAAGCATTGCTTATTACTTAGGTTGCTATTTTATCACCATCGGGAATAGCACATTTGGTTGAACTGCTTGCTGAAGGAGAATGAAGCTATAAATATTACAGAGGAACCATTTTTGATGGGTAGGGTAATTTATGCTGCTGCAGATGTTATCTCACAAGTATTTCCATGCACAGAACTTTCCATTGCATCGGTGACATTTTGGGTTGTCTTTGATATCTAAAGGATTGTAGGAGATAAGACAAGCTGCAGTGTAAATGAGTAATGTTCTCCAAATGTTATTAGTTGTTTGTCATTTATGTTAAAGAGATTAGAGGAATCATTTTGTTTAACAGTGTATGTATCGCAGCAGATTGCATGTGATGCATACCTTTTTAAATCATGTCATGATGGAAAGCAAGTCTGTTGTCAATGGCAATGAATGATTTAACAAAAAAATCTATAATTTTATTCCATAGCAAAGTATGTGTGATTGAAAAAAGAATAAAGAATGACTAGGATTCCCATGACGTTTGTAATGGGCTACCTGCCACGGTCACTTGTTGAATTCTACATAGTTTCGTTTGAATTATGCTACTTCTGTATTATTTTCTGAATGAAATGGGTTACATGTCATAATAATACGAAATGCTTTATTCTGAAGTATGAGTTTCCTAGGTGGACTTGAATGCAACATTAAAGGAAAACACGACCGTTTTTCAATATTTTACTATGTTCTTACCTCAACTTAGACAAATGAATACATACCTATCTTCATTCAGTGCGTGTACTTCATCTTTGCACAGCGCGTTATGAATGTGTTAGCATTTGGCCTAGCCCCATTCATTCCTTGGAACCAAATAGTAATGAATTTAGAAGCCACCAAACACTTCCATATTTTCCCTAGTTCAGGTTCAGTTCAGTAGTATTTTATTATTATTACCTATTATGGACTCATAGGGCTCTATCATACACCCGGCACAATGCAGCGCAATGCACGACGCAAGTGTCTTTTGCTAGTTTCAACCCTGCGCAATGATCATTTTCACGTTTAGCGCCACGATGTTTAAATATCAAATGCATTTGCGCCCATTTTTGCGCCCATGGGCGTTCTGATCTAAAAACGAGGTGTGTTCAGGCGCATTGTTGGCGCGTTGCTAGTTTGAGGCAACTAAAATAGACTTCGCCATTGACCAACTTAAACCTGGTCTAAAGTCTTAAGTCAGTGGTGCAATATGTTTTTGTTATTTAATGAGTGTGTTAAAAATATGCGCCTATAAATGGGACAACAACGCAGGTTTGCTTATCACATACATGGATGCGCAGCAGCACAAAATAGCTTTTAAATATGAAAAATTAAAACTTTCAAATATAAAAGATTATTATTGAGTCTCTTTGACATAAATGAGGACTAATTATGAGACATTAGAAGGCAAAAAAGCTGCTTCACCTGAAGCCTGGTAAGTAAATAAATGCTTTGCTTTAAATGCTACCTCACGGATTTATTATATATAATGACTCTGTACCTGTGGATATGGTGAGATGATAAAAATTTTTAAGGAATGCTTTAAAAAGAAACTGATGATGCTGTCCAAGTGCTGAAACGTGTGGAGAGCCATTTATTCTTTATCTCCTGTTTGCTACAAATGAAGTATTTTTAGAGTACAAACCTTTTCTTACACACTTGTAAATTATTTTTTGATGATATTGGATAGCCATACATTTACAGCAATTAAAAGCCTGCTTTTTACTTCCACAACTAAACGAAAACGGGTTTTAAAGGTTTTAATACAAAAAACAACAATTTCAATACAAGTGAAAAACAACACAATTATTTAACATTAATCTTCCTCCGCTTTATTTTTCAGTTTACAAAGTCCGTCATCTAAATAGGGATTAGATATAGCGCCATCGCAACTGCTTTTAAAGGGGATGAGAGCTGAGACTCTCATTGGTTTATGCACGTTACGCCCAAAACACTCCCATTACTCATTAAAAGAATTGGAACAACCCTTTTCGATCGTGCGCTCAGCGCACAAACCATTTTTCCCGTCGTTAAATTAGCAAAAGTGGATTCGGACACGCCCATTTAGACCGTGCGCTATGCGCTTTTATGCGCTTAGATCGTTTAAATAGGGCCCATAATGTGTAATGTTCACATTTGTACGTGTTTTGTACGTGTTTAGAATATTTTAGATGATTTATTTACATTTTATGATTTAATTGTCATTTATATTTTTTCATCAACTCATTAACCCCCTTGCAATTCTCCCGCGAACTGCACAAACCCCAGTTTGGGAAACTTTAATGTACAGTATTTACAATTTTCTCAAAGTTATGATGCTTGCTTTGTCACAATACATGACTACTTTTAATGGAGAAAGAAACTTTTCTCTCATAATTGTGAATTTATGGCTGTGTGCCAAACCACGACCCCATGGCTGATCTCAAACAATATTCTTTCATTTCTTATGAGGTGCAAACAGCCAGAAATGCTGTTGCAGGTTCTCATCTGCCTTCATCTTTAATCGTCCTGACAGCTCACTCGAGCGATTGACCTGACCTGCGGTCTGGCCCTGGGACTGTGCTCTTGTTAAATGTAAGCCCAATTGTTTCCTCCAGCTATTTTTAGTGTTTGCTTTCTGGAGCTGTTATGTTCCTATCATAAATGAACATTTATGAGAATCAAAACTGTTATTAGATGCAACTTTTATTATTTATTTTGTCACTTGTATAATATTATGACAATGAAATCAGTCACAATACCCTGTTTATCGGAAAGATGCAGGGGATGAAAGTGTATTTCAAATGTATGTGACTAAATGTTTAATTTCTCTCTTTGGCATCTTTACTTGCTCTTTCTCTTTAAACACTGCGACTGTGTTGCTTTACAGCATTGCACCCATAGTTGAATGCACAGCTGTAGGCTGGCTGATATAGCAAAAATATTATGTTCATTTTTTGTAGCCTTTTGATGATGGCTGAGGAGCACAAGAGCATCAATTGACATTCAGCATTCTCCTCGCAAAGGGCTGCACGCATGACTCAAAGGGGACGCAAAGAACTGAGACAGCGCAGTTTAATAAACACAAGTGTGAGATAAATGTGACCTTCAACAGATGACTCACGTGTGTACGGTCGTTCGAATCACCTGAAATAGCTGTGCTCAGTTGCTCTTTTTGCATTGCTGCGGGGGATATTAGCCACATAAAGACCGTCTCATCCTCTTCTGTTTATAGTGCTCCTGTGTACTCGTAATATTTAGAGATGTACTGCTTTAAACAGTTTAATAAACAGAGCGGAAATCACACTCACACAATGTCAAGCATACCAGCAGTACCATGGCTTTATCCAATTGGAAATACAGCTAAAAACTAGATTTCACAAAATTACTGCTTATCTTGAGAACTCCACTACGCTACACTACAGTAAATATTTGACCTCCGACTGGATGCTGTTTTTAGTACAACCCAAACCTGATGTGAGTCATTCCTTTATATTCTATGCAAATATATTGTGACTACTATAATTGACTCTTACAAGATCTCTGCAGAATCATCCAAAAATAGATAGATAGTCGTGCTAGATTGGCTCTTTCATCTTGGCAAAATAAGGGCCTGGCATCATTGCCCATACTAAGCAAAGACAAACACGAGGGCACTTACACGCTGATGTTTTTCTTTATCTCCCGCAAGGATGATTAAAGTGTTCTGGCAAATATCACAAAACTCATTTGGATTGTCATGAGCATACTGTATCACATTTTTTCAATAAATTCAGACTCGGTCTGACCTAATGAACGGGTTTGGTACTGCCAGAGAAACTATTGACACCTTGATGGAGTTTACTTTCCTCTAAAACTCTGTAATCTTTTTAAAAGCTTCTTCTGGCCGGATATATTATTTTGTATGAGTCAGATTAATAAACATTTGCTATTATTAGAGTCAAACTTTTTGAGTTGAGTTGGGTCATAGTTAGATATTTTTTAGCAATAGACCTATTTCATGTGAGATTATGATGTGTTTGTATTGTTGATATTCGACCCTCTGATCTCACTGGTCTTTCATTTATATGCTGATTTCCGTAGAAAAGTGGAAAATGTATTCAAATACCTGCCAGGTCTGCACCTAGAGATAAACATTGATTGATTGGTTAGGAGCGGCACAAAATTAATTGTATTTGACCCGTAGTTTCACTTCAATGTAAACATACACAACTTCAAGCATTTAACTTTCCTTTTAATACGTATCGCTGTACTCACAGAGTGAATATTTACATTTAAATGAGTGATGGAGTTATGGAAATTCTTTTTTAATTAACGAATGCCAAACTACGCTTGTCATTGCTAAATTGAGTGAATGTATTTAATTGCATTGGAAATGATAATAGTTCGTCAAGAGGAAGCAAATAATAGCAATGTCCAAAACATTGTCAGGGTTGTTATCTTTAAATTAAACTGAACACAGTCACAAATAATAGCATGCATGCATATTTCGAAAAGTGCATCATATTGAAAACATTTTAATTTTAACCTTAACCATGCTTGCTGAAAACAGACATAAAATTGACTGTGCTTTATGTGCACGATAAGGGAGAAGGGGCTGTGCTTTTCATACAATTAGTCATGGCTAAAAGACATAAAAAAAGTAAGTTCAAATTAAAAAAGTAAGTTACCTGGTTGCCTTGAAATTTTGAATTATTTAAACTTACATTTTTAATAGACAATTTAATAGACAACACAATTTTTACACAACTTTTCTGAGTTAACACATTTTTTTTAAAGGTTATTTAATATCTTTTTTTTTACAGTAGGCACAAAGCAAAATGACTTATTCCTTGATACAACAATAGCCTTGGGTACTTTATTACATTTAATAATCTGTTACAACACAATTCAAACATTAAAGGGGACATTTCCACTTTAAGACGTTTTGAAGACGTAAAATGAATCTTTGGTGTCCCTAGAGTACATATGTTAAGTTTTAGCTCAATAAACCCCACAGATAATTTATTATAGCAAGTTAAAAGTGACACTTTGTAGGTGTGAGCAAAAATGTGCCGTTTATGGGTGTTTCCCTTTAAATGCAAATGAGCTGATATAATGCAAACACTGATCACCATAATGGTGGTTTGTTGAAATTAAAACTCAATTGTGCTGTCAATTATTTCTCTCTTTCACTCTCTCTGCACTAAATAGCAGTGCAGTGGTTGGAAAGTGCAGATTAAGGGGCGGTATTATCCCCTTCTGACATCACAAGGGGAGCCAAATTTCAATTACAGTACCTATTTTTTCACATGCTTGCATGGAATGGTTTAGCAAAACTAAGTAACTGGGTTGTTCTTTATCACATTTTCTAGAATGATAGAAGCACTCGGGACCCAATTATAGCACTTAAACATGGAAAAGGTCAGATTTTCATGATATGTCCCATTTAAAGCAAAAACTCTATCAATGCAAATTTCATAAAGTAAAATCACTAAAAGCCTTCCATCCCCTGGAAAAGTCCTTGATCAACTGTAAACAGCAACAGAATGTTTTGCATATTTACGTTGCTTAGGGTGATGCGCAGTGATCATAAATAAACAACAGCTATTGACCGATCACAATCAAGGAACTACCATAAATTTCAATACTCCACACTATGCATTTGTTTAGTAAGAAAGCTCCAGCCTTATGTCTTATAAGAGAAAGGCTAACAAGAGAAACTGTACCAAAGTCTTCTTGAGCAAAATGCTTGATGTCAAACGTCTCTCATTTCCTCACATGACTGTGCTTTTTTAGAATAGGGGACAGCCTGAAGGGGCTAACCAATCATCAGTCAGAGCTGAAATAAGTATAAGGCCATTGTCTAATATAATCAGATGGGGCTTTTAAAAGAAACTCATTTTGTAAAGCGAGTTGAATCATTCTTATATTTAGCACATGACTCTTCTGGCCCTAATCAATTCTCTGTACACCCCTATGTGAAAACATCCTTTAATTCAATCAAACAGAATACAGGAGTTTTGGGAATAGATACAGAGCTGTGTTTTCACTTGGGTTAATTGAGTTTACTTTGGCTCATTGAGACACAGTGTGCCTGTGGTTTCTACTTCTCTATCCTATTAATATAACAGACATGTACATTTAGTTACTCCTTATTAGCACAGAAATGATGCCCATCAGAGTTGTTTCGCTTGTCTGTATTTCTTTATAGATTTTCCTTCAATTATTAAACTGCATGAGCTGCCATTACTGAGGAGCTGAAAATGTGAGCTGCTTCTTACCATAAAGCAGACCGGATCAATATGATCAATAAACATCTTTTACAGCTTTCTTAACAAAAATGTTTAACTCACAAGTGTATTTTTTAACCAATACATTTTATGGTCAGGGAAAATTGGCCATTTCTCAGTTGGTAGAGCATTGTGTTAAAGGGACATTCCACTTTATTTGAAAATAGGCTCATTTTCCAGCTCCCCTAGAGTTAAACACTTGATTCTTACTGGTTTAGAATCCATTCAGCTGATCTCCGGGTCTGGCGCTAACACTTTTAGCATAGCTTAGCACAATCCATTGAATCTGATTATTACAGACCATGAGCATTGCGCAAAAAAAAGAATATCGATATTTTTCCTTTTTAAAACTTGACACTTCTGTAGTTACATTGTGTACTAAGACCGACGGAAAATTTGAAGTTGTAATTTTCTAGGCAGATATGGCTAGGAACTATACTCTGAAACTGGCGTAATAATCAAGGACTTTGCTGCTGTAACATGGCTGCAGTAGGCGTAGTGATATTACGCACTGCCCGAAAATAACCAAGGGGACTATTTTTGGGCAGTCCGTAATATCACTACATTTTTGAAGCTTTGATTGTGTTAACAGTGCACAATATAACATGTGTTCATGTTTCATGTGTAAAAAACGCCGTATTTTTCACACAATTTACTTATTTGTATAGCGCTGTTTTCACTTTCCTCAAAGCGGGCGGATGTCTTCCTTGTTTTATAAAATCCCTCCTTCAGAAATACGTATCGAGTTCTGATTGTGTCGTTTGTTTAGTGTGTTGTGATTCGATAGCAGTTTAGCTTGCCGTTAGCTTAGCTGGCGACTGACGTATTCCTGTGGGCGGCGTTAAGTCAAAAACTGTTCTACTGACATCATTAAAGCAGGAAGTAGAGGGCTGTAGTCCAAACTGGCCGTTCGCTGTAAGCGTTGAAAGGCAAATTCTGTTAAAGAAAATATATCACCTGGCAGTGAAATTTGAGCTTTATCATTTACAGGTATTATTTATGCTATTATAGCAACATTACACACCAACTAAAGTTAAAAAAATGGGATCAGGAAGAACATGACCTCTTAAATACATCAGTGGCCTTTGTTTTGCCTGAAAATGCACAGAAGTAATGTTTTTAGTAAGGCATGTTTGTGAAAACTACTTTTATTTCCTAATTAAGGCCTGGCTTAAGCATATCCCTGTCCGGGAAACCCGCCATAAAGTTTAAAGTAAATCCACAAATGAAGCTCACTACTAAACACTTAAGTGTATACGCACAAGCTTTTTAAAGAGCATCGCTACTGCATTTAAAGTTAGCAAAATCAAAATTCATCGAAAACTACATCCTGTCAACAGGAGCAGTTACTCAGTCGATCGCTGCCTTTACAGGATTGAGTGCTTTTGAGATTTATTGGCTACGAGTAAATCTTTTAAGTCCTGCTGCCAGTTCTACAGTATTACATTGGCACTTTCCTCTTTCTAAGAGTCATAGCTGTTGTTGCAATCATGCTGGATTTTACACCAGACAGTAGTGTAGATGTGTAGCATACTAAACTTAGCCGGTTAAATTCAATGGATTTTTGAAACAGTCACTAAGCTTGTGACAGTCAATAGTGTCCCCAACCAACATAGGTGTATCCATTAGGTTACGGAAATCTTGTCATGTTGTAAAGTGACTCAGTCATCCTGTAATCATCATAACTGTTGTTTACTTTTAAATTCATGCTCTGTGTGTTAAAAAATAGTGGGTCTGCCTATTTAATACCTCATCCATGTTGTACTGTGTGAGCTGCTGGTACCATGAGATCTCAGAACCAGGTGGCTGAACAGTAATGACGTGCATCTTTGACATACCTCCCCTAACCTTTAACATACTGGGTACACATAAAGAAAGATATAATGGTACAGAAAGATAGTCCTGCTTCAGGGACTTCATGGTTTAATTAGAGTCATAAAAATAGTAGTCTGCTTATTACTGTAGTCTGTTATCATGCTGCCCTGTACCCTTAAAAAGCTACAGGGTCCTGATCCATGCAGACAGGATAATAACCTCTGGAAAGTTTTTTTGAAGGTCAAAACTAAAGAGAGAAACGAGTGTGGGGCAAATGGCAAAGGCTTTGTTCTTATTGCACACAAAATCTGCATTGCTTTCAGCAGTTTGTCTTTTTGTACATGTTTTAATACAGCGGGGAAAATAAGTATTTGACACATCAGGATTTTTATCAGTAAGGGTATTTCTAAGTGGGCTATTGACACACAATTTCCACCAAATGTAGCCATCAAGCATAATATTGAATTCATACAATGAAATCAGAACATTTAAGTATACAAGTTGAGTCATAATAAATAAAGTACGACCGCATTCGTAAGTTTTTGTGATTTGTTTTTGCCCCTGTAATATTGTGGTTAGGGTTTCATTATGCGATTTTTATACGATTCACTTCGTAAGTATTAACCATATGTATGAATTTCTTTAAGATCAGGCTGGATGCACCTCAGCTGAAGTTAAGGTCACACCATTACCATCCGTTTCTAGAAAGGTGTGAGAAATTGTTAAGAATGAGTCAGACTTGAGTCCTCACTGTCTCAATAAGAAATATCATTTTCACTTCTGACTTCATCTGACACTTCAAGGAAAGGATTGAGGATTCACCTGATGACCTCAGAACAGGATCAAATCCCTTCGGCATCACTATCCCTGTATGCGGCACCTGTGCATCAAACATAGCAAACATCAAACAAGATTGTGAAGTCTTCGGTGTGTCTGGACCCCTGGTTAATATTGATACTTATCAAAAGAAAACCTTTCACATTTTATTCCCACAACTCTTTGCCATTTGAATGCAATGCCTGCTAAAGTAAAGATGCACTTAGAGGATTTTGCATCTGAGCTCTTGAAATATTTCATCCATGATGTGATAATTGTTTTATATTTGAAGCAGGGTTAAACAGGACTACATGAGTAGAGGCTCCAGTATACTTCTGCCCTAGTTGCCTCATGAAATGACCTGTCGCTATACAAATATCTCAAGCAGTTTTAATATTCCAGTATACTTCTAAAGACAAACTTGGCTTTTTGTTCGGGTAGTAGTGCGCTCTGTGGACTTAATAAATGTATATTTACCCCATAATGTCTATAACAAAGTCAAGGCTATTTACTACCACAAGCCCTTATGGCGTAAAGTGCAAAGTTATTTCGCATGGTTTACATTGTCTCTGGTGTGTGGCTGCTCATTCCTCAACCTAATTGCATAAACAAATATAGGTTCTTATGGTTAACTGATTACCTACTAAGCTCAGATTGTGCATTTCTTGTACAAAACAAATGACTGCTATAAATAGGTGGAGACCGCAGTCTAATGCAGCAATGCTGTGGTATGGTAAAAATGACACAGCACCACAGCACCCATAAAGCTATTCTTACCTGCTTAATTGAGTTTTGTGATTTGCAGGTTGTCTGGCTACAGTTGTGGCCAAAATTGGGGTCTGTGGGGAAATTTGTACAATATTTCCCTTTTTATTCCCCCTCAGGTTAGATTAAACCATTAAATATGAGGTTTATGATACACAGTGGACAAACATTTTGGTATTTATTAATATTCTGCAGCCATTTTTATCAAAGCTGAGCTTAAGTTTAAACTCCAAATACTTACCACATTTTTAATGCATTTTTAATAAAATATTCAAATAGAAGGAAGATCTATTCAAAGTTAAACATCAGTTTTGGCCACAGTCAGTGGCGGCCGGTGATTTCTTTTTTCGTGGGTGCTTGATGCAAAGTTCGTCACGACATGTATGTAGCCCATCATGTGTGTGGTTCCTTATTTCAAAATATATGTTCAGTGCGTGTATGTGCATCACGTGTCTTGTCAAAATAAGTGCCTGCTGCAGACGCATCTAAAGGGTTTATGATAAAAGAGATGCTTGCGTTTTCCAGATACTCGCATAATCTCATGCATAATCAAAGTTTACTGTTAAGGGAGTGTCTTGCATGTATTTTGTGAACGTGAGCGTCTATTTTATCATAAATGGTTTTGACGCGTGTGCAGCAATCACTTATTTTATCAAAACACGTGATGCACATGGTTCACATGACCAACAAACACATATTTTGAAAACGCAAGCAACACACGACACTCGGAACACATATTTTGAATTTGCGACCCCTCGGATGAGCAGTCATGAGCCGCCACTGGCCACAATACTATATATAGTGTATTTATTATATACATTTAGCAGATAAAATCATTCAAACGTTATAGTCTTTTCTTTTAAATGTATTTTTTTTGGCACAGCTCAATGTTGCCTCTCAGTAAAAATCCTTTCAGCGTGAAGTTTTCATGTTGTCTCTGTGTCAGCATGTAGAGGTTTCATCCGGGTAATCCAGTTTCCCCCAGAGTCCAAAGCCCTTGGCTGTGTGTAATATGTCTGTGAGCCCTGCAGTGTACTGGCCATCTGTCTAGGGCCTGCTGGGATACCTCCAGCCCTCCTGTGACCCAGCAGAGGACAAGCGGGTTTAGAGGATGGATGTTGTTTTTGTATAAGTTAGATTCTTTTTACTGTTCAATGTAAGTAATGAAGTGTAATAAAATGAAGTTGTGTGATAAAAAATGTATATACCCTTGATTTGCTTTGCATGAAAGCATCTGCCAAATGCATAAACGCACATTATTTATGACACAATAATGGCTTTACGCCACTGATAAGCTTTTGTTTTTTGTTCTCATTCATGTAACTCATCATTCCACGAGCAATTTCTTAACGATGCTCTGTTCATAATTACAATCTATTAAATGAAAACAGGTTGCCAACATATTAGTTTCCTTTAAACAAGCCATCAGAATTAATGCCACAAAAAGCCTGTGTAAACAGACTAGTGAAGAATATTTCCCTGATTGTTTACAGCATCCGTGAAAGAGGTTTTTAATGCTGATTACTGTAGCTATGAATGGCAGACACATAATAATCTTTATCAATTAAGTGATTGTTAAAAACAAGCAGCGTATTGCAACCAGCCGTAAAATTACATTTTATTCATATGAGTGATTTTAAACAAGGCATTGAGGAATGACGTTCTGCCAACACACACCAAATATGGACCAAAACTCATTTTCCTTCACATTTGTAGGGCCAATAGAAACATTTGTAAAAGATTACATAACAAGCCTGCTACTTTCTACTAAAGTGTTGAAAAAGTCTCACTTGCATCACATCCAGGAAGATTTAAACAAATCTGTTATAGAGTAACTTTGTGTTTTCTACAGATTTTTTGCACTCTCCAAAAAAACCCCAACAACCAGACATTCATTTCATGTGAATAAAAGATGCATTTCAAAAAGTGTCTGACACTTTAAAATGACAAACTTTTCATCTGTCAAAAACTTATTTGATTGATTAGATGTTGAATGATGCAACCAGAAACACTAAAATAACCTTGGGTCCATATTTTGGTTAGAATAGCGAAAGTGCATGTCAAAAGTGTAAAGATGTAAAGTCATCCTGTCTGCTTTTAGAATTTTTGGGCTCAAAATAAAGTAATACGTGACAGGTCTTCAAACCTTTAAATCTCAGCTCTGGAAAACAGATGCAAAAGAACTCTGAGTCTATACTATATATATATATTTTTTTTTTTTGCATGAAGCCAGTTCATTATAATTGATCAATATGCAATATATCAAACCCTTTCATGGACAGACATGGAACGCAGACATAGAAAATGACAAAAGAACAGCCAAGAGACCAGCGTCAGGAGCAAAATGGTTCTCTGTGTGAAGAGTCATGATCTCTCCCAAGTCAGTCTTGAACTACAATAGTACCCAAAGGTAAAAATCTGCATGAAAATACACATTGGCTTCACTGACCTCACCTACGATTGAAACAGAATGACCATACTGACACAAAGCTTAAGATTCTACTTTGTTTCTTAAATTTATGATTGGTGACATTAACGTCTTAGAATGAGTGAATCTACATTCATGTTTAAAAGATGAATGATTTCATTAAAAACATTGGTTTGGGGTAGTGTCAACAATAATCCAAAACTCAGATCAATACATACAACTTACAACAAACATAACAACTCTCGGACTGTAGTTTTAGCATTTTGGTTAGACATGGTATATATGTCAGCTTCAGTGGTGGCCGGTGACTTCTCTTTCGAGGGGTGCGAAATCAAAATATGTGTTTGAAGTGCATGTGTGTTGCTTGTCATGTCAAATATGTCTTTGTTGCATTGTGTGAACCATGTGTATCATGTGTCATGTCAAAATAAGTGCTGCGTCTCTGAGCATCTCTTTTATCATAAATCCCTTTGAAGCGACTGCGACAGACACGTATTTTGACATGACACGTGATGCATAGAAATTTACATATATAAACATATATTTTGACACGACGAGCTACACCCATACGATGGGCTAAGTACATGTTGTGATGAGTTTCGCATCGTGTGCCCTCGACAAAGAAGTCACCACTGATCAGCTTTATCTTGGTGCTCTAGATATGTTACGCTGCTGCTGCTGGCATAGTGAAGGCTTTTCTGACCCATGCCAAAATGTATGAAAGTGGTCGTACTAATTCATTCTAATTAGCCACCTTGTAAAATGCATGCAAATTGGCATAAGGTAGCATTAACATATCTGTACCTAATGATATTGGGATCTTTTTTACGAGTACTGTCCCACTGACAGCTGAGGTACAAATCATTTTTTTTGACTTTCATGACTGAACTTGGCATTGGTGCGTGTTTGATGTAACACTTAGTTTATTAGTTGTGAACAAGCCTTTATGGAAAACAAGGATATGTAATATAAATAGACATGTTAACTTTACATTTCTAATACATAAGCATTTACACATTTAGCCCAAAGGAGCAGATTCACTCATTCTATGTAATGAGATGTCACATGTAATAAGTGTAAACAAAAATGCTTTGGGTCAAGCAATTAATTTACATTCGCTTAGGAGAGAAAATTAATCAGTCAGAAGTGGGCCAGCTGACCCTCATCCATGTCAACACAGATATAATAGTCCGCAATTTCGCACTGAATGTAATTCAATTCAGTTAGTTTAAATTGAAAATGATTATGATGAGTTGGGGAGAGCGGGACACAAAGTAACGCTTTTTGGCTTTGGCACTATCATTCAAAAAAGATTTACGTTAGATTAATGATTTCTTACACAAGCAAAACACACATCTTTGCTACAAATGAAAACTTAAAGTTTGTTTGTGGGACCTATCGTAATTGTACAATTACACAGAAAGTGACAGGAGTGCAAAGGTTACAACCTACCCCATTGGTGGGGCTAATGTTAACAAACAGAGGGTTTGTTGTAACACCTGCAAGACATTTTATACAATTATACAAAATAATAAAAAAAAAATCTGTCTATATAAAGGTGGATATTGTTGATATATCTGCCTATAATAGATGAATGTGTGGATATATATCCATCCATGATCCTTCATATAACCATCTTTGTATTATGCATTATTGCATATAAATATATTTTTTTTGGAAGGGCTGCACAATTAAGACAAAAAGTCAGTTATTTCCTGATTAATTTGATGAATAGTATTTACATGTTTTCATTTCATTATCATTGTATACCTGAGGCTTAATTGTAACACTGTGTAACAACTAACCACACTAAGTAAAAATGTTTTCAATCCCAGTTGCTGACTTTCAAAATGGTGTTATGTTTTAGGAAACAAGACAGTGATTAAAATAATATAAGGTTGAATTTGATGACTTGCACACCCAAATCAGAACTTGAAAAAAACATAAGATGAAGAAATTAACTTCAAATCCTCCAAAACACTCTTTGTTCAATATCTTAACCAAAACACATCAAATCTTATCACAAATTCACAGGAGATCATCTTCTGGCAGAAAGAGATAAAGACCAAAAGCACAGATTGATTGTGTCTGTATAAATACCCTGCTGAAAAAAACAGCATACCAGCAAGACCAGCATATGTTGTGTTTTGGTGCTGGTTTGCTAGTTAACACCAGCTAAACCAGCATCAGCACCAGCTAAACCAGCACCAGCTAAACCAGCACCAAACCAGCATTAGCACCAGCTAAACCAGCACCAAACCAGCATTAGCACCAGCATCCCATGCTGGTCATACCAGCAAGACCAGCAGATGTTGTGTTTTGTTGCTGGTATGCTGCAATAATTGCTGGTTGCTGGTATGGTATAATTCCCATGCTGGTCCATGCTGGTTTGATGCTGTTTTTTTCACCAGGGTATGCAAAGTAGCCGTGTTACAACTTAATTTAATTGGGGAACACTTGACCATTGCCAAACAGAAACACCTTGAAAACATCTGAAGGTGGAAATAACTACTAAAAAATATTTACCTGTTTTGGAGAGCTGTGGTGCAGAAAGGTCAGTGCTTTCAACAAAAATAAATCTGTAAAGACAGGTTTACGGGGGCATTCGTAATTACTGCTGAAAACAAGAAACAACCCAATTTCCTACAGTTAGTAGATCAAAGTATGTTGTGGATACATTTATTTGTACATGGATTTATTCTAATATTGCAAAAAAAATACTTCTCAAGCAGAAACAGAAGTAGTCACACAGTAATAAACAAGACTGTCGTATAAACAAGAGTCAAAATGACACTTTATTCCAATTTTTTAATTCGGCGTAATAATCAAGAACTTTGCTGCCGTACCATGGGTGCAGCAAGCGCAATATTACGCAGTGCCCAAAAATAGTAACATAGCTGGGCACTATTTTCGGGCACTGCGTAATATCATTGTGCCTCCTGCAGCCATAGTACGGCAGCAAAGTCCTTGATTATTACGCCAGAATGAGAGTATAGCCATATCGACCTAGTAAATCAAAACTTTAATTTTTCGCCGTTCTTAGTACCACATGTAACTACAGAAGAGTCAAGTTTTAAATAGAAAAAATATCTCTCTGGTTATTTTTGAGCGTGATGCTAATGGTCTAATCAGATTCAATGGATTGTGCTAAGCTATGCTAAAAGTGGTACCGCCAGACCCGGAGATCAGCTGAATGGATTCCAAAACGGTTAAACTGTATTGTTCAACTTAGGGTTAGGGTAAGCCTATTTTCAAAAAAGTGGATTGTCTCTTTAAATTAATAGTAATAATAAGCAAATTAACTTTTCAATTTGTATTTAATTTGTTAAAAAAACATTACAATGTATTGCACATTTGAGATATATGAGATATCTAAATGACTAGTTTGTCACAGGAAACATTTTGTTGATTATCCAATTCGTGCGCAATTTTATCCAATCGTTACTTCCGGTCGAAGTTTTCCATATTTTGTTTTATGAAAGTGAAAGTTGAGGTAAGTTTATGTGTGGAACACTTTAGCGGTGCGTAAATTGTAATCACGCTATTTACCCTATATTTATCTTTTGGATTCTACACAAAAGGTCTCAAGTAAAAACCTTGAGATTGTCGAGGCTCACATTGGAGTCGCTTTGTGTAGCCTAGGCGCCTACAAACCGCATAGACCTTGAAGTACATTGTTTTCGTACTAGTACAAGAGGGACAGTCGTGGATGGATGACGAATAAGACAACCTTGAGTGCATTGATAATACCAACGTGAAGCTGTAAATCTCTTCTCATGATGTGTATTTGATTTCATGCGGCGCTGCGCAGAACAAACCGAGTTTGACATAGTACCGCGAGAGCGAAGCAGCTTTCACATTAGTTCTCGCGATACTGTGATGCCATCGTGTGGCGAGTATGCACAGCGCTGTTTGAAGTCGAACACGCCTTTGCTCTCTCACGGACTGTGACTCGCGCTCATTGGTAGCTCAACTGTCAGCAGCCCCAGCAAATGAGCCACTACAGCCGGAGCATCGTTCACTCACGGATCTTATGATGCTCCCACGTTTAAACTTATTTTGTTTTTCTCACATTCCTTTATATTGTCCGTTAAACAGCTAGCGTTTGACTTTAAAGCGCTTTTCGGGGAAACTTTTTTCATTGTAAACGAACACTGACGGAAGGAAGACAGCGAATTGCGATGGATGCCTTGAAATTAATTTTATTTGTTTCAACACTGAGCTTCAGGTTTTTCGCTGTAAGTATTCGTTATTTTACATATGGCATTTCAAAGTAACGTTAATTGTAATTTCAGTCTGGGAGAGGTCCATGGTTTAACCATGGTTTTACTACAGTGATATGGTTACCGTCTCACTACAGTATCCATAGTAAAACCATGATGTTTGCAGTACAATGATGATAAAACAAATGTTAAGCAATCCACCAAAAACGTGCTACCGACAGTTTTACTGTAAAACATGGTTACTTTTCCTAAGGGGCACAATTGTTAAATTATTTACGCACATTTTATTGGATTAAAAATAATTTGTGTAAATTACATGCAATGTGGAGGAAAAGCATAACAAACCATGTGTTTCTCGATAGCCACTGCAGAAGTTATACTGACTCAACAACACTCTAAAAAATGACGTGTTCATTTTTTTTTACACATTTGTGTCATACAATATGTGCTATTTTGTGTTCAAATTAATGAAGGGGTCAATACAAGTTGTTTAAAAAACACACAAAAATGTGTTGTTCCAGTAATAACACAGATATGTGTTAGTAGGAACACATTAATGTGTGTTGCCCCTAAACTGATACAGAATGTGTTGTTTTTAACACATCTGTTTTTAGAGTGAATGCGCAAAAGCGCGCGCGTGGCATTTACTTCATTAAAGACATTATAACGTGAACTCTGCTTTTGTAACTCCTCTGCAATGTCCACAATATACTCATTTTTCCCCCAAGAAAGTAAATACTTTATAAAGTCGACAAATGGCTATCGCACCTGTTCAGTCATGACATCTTAGTGATCTTCTGTGTACTCTCTCAGTTTGTGTACGATGTTTGCTAAAAGTTATTTATTTAAATGAATATTCACTGCACTTCTGATTTAGGTAGGAGACCAGTGGTAATACTTTCTATCATATCAATTTATCCACGGTGTAAATGAAACCGTGATAGTTCGCAAAAGCCTCTTATCTGCGCCACCTGCGCACTTCCCCCTCTTGAATCACTGGTTGTGGCCGCAGTGGCCCGCCACTCTCACCATCACTAGATGTCACAAGCTTGAATGAAAAGACATTTTGTTCCTGAATGTACGAAATATAAGCTAAAAGCATATTTTGTAAGACTTTCCTGTTGCTTTTTATTTTATTTGAACAAAATTAAGAGCTTGTGTGCCCTTGATGGAGAGCAGCAGGTTGCAGTACTGTAGATATATGAGAGTGTTAAGTGTTTAGTCCCTAATGTATTTGCTTCAGTTGACTCACATATTGTCACTCGTATAATTGATCTATGTGATATATGAAGCTGCTGGTCTGAGTTTTAAATTTTCTCACGTGTTAGATTAAACAGAGTGCCTTGTTGTCTATTCTTTCTCTGTATTGTTGGCATCATCATAAATTTCTGTTTTATGCTGTTTTTCCAAATGACATCTTTGACATTTAAAATGCACGGTGGTGGGATTGGTTTATATATTGCTGGTGGCTGCCACACGTCCTTCTTCACATAAAGACTTTGTTGTAAGGCACCAACTTTTTGATGGGGGTTGTTTTCAATATGATCGTGACACTCAGACCTTTAGCTGAGCATTAGATGAGCAATGATTATGTTGGTTTTGCATGTTTTTTCTGAATACTGATGATACTTGAGCGAAGACAAGCAAATTAAATAGTCAGGGAATTAATAAAATATAGGTAAGAATGTTTAATTCTTAGTTATTTTAGTATATTCAGCTAATAATGCATGGTCAACATAACTGAGGATGTGACACAAAGCATGAAGCTGCCCATATCTTATTTGCATCATTAAATCAACAACAGGTCAAATTCTATGGGGCAATTTCCCGGACAGGATTTAGATTAAGCCAGGACTAGGCTTTAGTTATATTAGGACATTTTAAGCTGTTATATCTTACAAAAAACATTGCTGGTGTGGATCTTGAGACAAAACTGTACGTGACCCTGCTTGTGAAAGCCAGGCTAAAGTCTCAAAATCATCTATTTATGAGATTCAAAGTTTGATTTCAAACTTGAAATCATAGTGAATTTAAATATTTAACATAACCTTACTCAGTCATTAAAGATATCAAGGTTATATATATTTTTTTACAAAATGTTCTTTACATTACTTTACATTTATGATTTTATAGTAAATCACAAAAAAAGACTTTAGCTGGGTTTTCACATGCAGGGCCACATATTTTAAGATATGTCAATGCAAGCTATTTTCAGTTAAGGCAGCTTAAACATATATTTTAGTTAGGGACTAGACTTGAGCCCTGTCCAGAAAACTCCATGGTCTTTTAAAAATTTACTCTGCTCTTGCAACAGTAGTTCCAGTTTCAGCCATTATGGGGCAGTTTTGAAATTCAGAAAGCAGAGCCTATGCAGCATCAAAATTTGTCTACTTATCCTAAGCCCTAAAAGTATGTACTGTGTTTGTTATGGGAAGGTATAGACATTTGAGTGCATTTTAAAAGATGGGACATACTAAATCTTATTTCAACTACTATTTAGTAGGCGCCTGATAGTACACAGCAAAATCACCAGTGTTAAAAGTACACCCCTGGTGTATATATGGGTACCACCAGGTCTGGTGTTACCCATATAAACACCAGCAGTATAGATTTAACTCTGGTGATTGTGCTGTGATACGAGTTTGAATGCAGCAAACACAAAATTTAACCGGTTCTTGCTAGTTATACATATAATCCACATTGGCTATAGCCTGGTGCAACCAGACTCTCGTACATTCATTTAATTTGTACAGAGAGTCTGGCCACGCTCCATTGCAAGCGTTATTTCTGTTAAGGAGGGTCCTCTGTTGAAGTTTAAAACTATTGGATCTGCCCAGGGTCACTCTGAATCTGCCATAACCAATCGCTAACGTTTGGTCGTGACGTATGTCACTCAGTCTGGCGCCCGACCTCAATGTCTGCGTTCTTAGCCACTCCCCGCTGTTCGCTGATTGGACCTGCAGATTTTTGCCGGAGAAAACGAAACTCTACACAGCAGTCCCAGACGTGGTTCTGAAGCGAAATGAAAATTAAGCAGAAGAACGTAGGAGGGCGGAGCCAGGCTACATTGGCTATGCTTACATGCACACAATTTTGTCAATCCGACTGAATTTAATCCAATTGCAGGTTACGATAGTACCGTCTACATGTACCCTAAACATTGCAATCTGAATAAAATGTTGTTCACGTGTACATTCTTTATAATCTGTACCAAAGGTCTGCGCAAGCACACAGCCAGGGTTGCCGGATTTCGTGAATCAAGACCACCCAAATGGAAAATCAAAACTTACCCAAAAGCATCCCAATAACTCTTAGAGCGGAGACTATGAGCGCTTCCTTCTCGTCCAAAATCAGTGTCTGACCTCACAAATGTGCTTTTAGAAGAATGGTCAAAAATTCCCATAAACACACTCCTAAACCAAGTAGAAAGTCTTCCAAAGAGTTGAAGCTGTTATAGCTGCAAAGGGTGGGCCAACCACATATTAAACCCTATGGATTAAGAATGGGATGTCATTCAGGTCCATGTGCATTTAAAGGCAGGTGGCCCAGAACTTTTGGCAATATAGTGTATCTCGTCAAGTGGACGATTTATCTCTCAGTTGAGTTGGAGAAAGTTGTTCTTAAGACGTTTTTAGATATAGGAAATGAAAACACAATTTTCGAAAAGCACAATGCTATTTAATTAAACACATGAACCCTGCAGAATGTACAGCGCGTGACCCCATTACCTTAATAATGCGTGTTGCCATCGCCTTGCTATTGCATGTTACATGCCTTCTTTTCTCGGATCACAAATCAGACTACACCACCCCTTTCAATTTGATCGAACTTTGCATTTGATCGACCTCAGTCGTATTGATTGAGCCATCAATACGATTACAAATGGATTATTTGGTTGCATTCAAACGTAGCCTCTGTTAGATCATGAGATAATCAGATCTTTATTAAGCCCCACATAAATCACATCAAAAAATACTTTTTGATCAAGCACATCTGCATATTAAAAATAATTCCCATGTCTTTTTATTTAATTCTTCCCTCTTTACATTAAATAAGACTTTATAGCATAAAGCGTTGAGTTGTTACTGAGATGAAGAGATACAGTTGGACAGATATCCATCATAAAAATGATCTTTAATAGCGCACACAATATTCTTTGTCTTTGAGGCTCCCACTCATTGCTGCTAGAAGTGTTATTAATTTAAGAGTGGCATACGCCGCTCTTTCGCTTAAATTTGGGTCGCAGTTTGCGCTTGAATTCACCGTCATTTCTTGCCTGCTCTGACAGCTGGAAATAAACGCTGAAGGCAACAGACTTTGAATGGATAAAGTTTTGCCGACAGATTATAGTGTTACTCCCTGAGGAGCGACTGCTGCACTCTCAAGAGAAAGAAGCTTTAGATTTTCTTCAGCGACTGAAGCATCAGTGAACTCCCACAGGCACAAACACTCCCTCCTGACTCCCAAAGACTTCGGTCTGTAGAGAAACTAAACTATGATGTTCATTTGCAACTTTTGATTCTAGATGTTGGATATAACCAGAAAAGTACATGTGTCTATTCACCCAACCATCTATCCAACAGTCTGCTTGCATGTGATGCTGCTTTCGGTCTGTCTGGTCTTGGCTGCTTTGTTGACATATTTTTGATGGCTATAAAGGTTGTGTTAGTGTAAAAGCATTTAAACAGCTGCACAGAGCTCTGCATCATGCTTCTGTCATACACAAGGGTTATATCTGTTAACACAACCTGTCATGTTGTTATTAGGAAGTGGCTGAGTGTCCTCAGTAATGGAGTAGCAGAAAAATCCGTAAAATCGTCTTATATTAGAATGTTTGGTGCGACACAAAGCAGATGTGCGGGTAGCTTAGGCTTGTCTCTGGGGTGGTCATTTATAACTGCTGTGCAGTCTGTGGAAAGAGAAACTAACAGCGGGAGTGTATGGGTGCCACAGATGCATTTCCTGTTTGCTTAGCTTTTATACAGTACCCCCTAACTGTTCTCCTATTTGCTTATAAACAATGCTAATGTCTGTCTGCTTTGACAGCAGGAATTTTGGTGGTCGGCACACTTCAAGTAAACAAAATGCAGGAAATCCTAACTGGGAAATCTCAGCGTGCAAGAGGTGAAGAGGGAGATGTATTTGAGATTGATTTTCAAGTGATGGTGCAACTGTGACCACTTATAAGATTGTTGCTGTTTTCGCCCTGTAGTTCAGTGTTATTGAAGTTATGATATTGGCTTTTTCTTTCTTGCGTGATGATTTATCAGAATTATTCCATATATGTGATTCATGCATGATCACATCTTGCACCTGCAGCATTTGGAGAAAACAGAATAAAATAAATAGGCCTACACAAAAGGTTTTATTGAAATAATTAGCATATTAACAAGGCAAATTAAAAAGTATATGATGAGGTTTTTTAAATTTTTTTTTGAAAGCGCAGTGTTTTGTACTTAATTTGTGAGTTAACACAAATAAAAGTACACAATTTACAGCTTTGAATTATGTTTATTTTTTATCTGTATGACCATAAATGACGGAGTAATTTAAGGTACAAGGTCATCATGCGTGCATTTTAACGCCACTGTCACCAGTGCTTATAGGCAAACTAACATAATCAGGCCGGCGAGAAAGAGAGATAATACTTTTTATTTAACATATTACTTCGATTTTTAGACATCCTTCAGATTGATACCAAATTTTGCACACCACTAGACAAAACCTGATGATATGTGTTATCCCAGCACGATTTGAGAATGTTCCAATGAGCCTCTTGTATGAGTGGAGGCAAAGGAATCTGACCTTTCCTAAAAATGCAATTAACATGATAAATGTCAAAAATGTGCTCACATTTGATTAGATGTAGTTCAGAATCTAGTGCACTACTTTTACATTTAACGCCGAAGTTAGGAGACAGAAAACAGGAAAGATCTTCTTGATGCTACAATCCAGAGCAAAACCCTCCTTATGAAATAATACATGACGGCAAGCAGATACAATCTGATCTGTGTAGACATGTGGGAGTGCTTACCATCTAAAATGTACATCGATTTCAGGATCCTCTATGGAATAAGAAAAAATCTTTAACTTAACTGATGGGACGGCCTTGATGCAGTCCATGATTTAGCTACGAAATGTCTCGCTGTGGGTTTTTCAGCCTTGAGGATCAAACTAAATGAATGAATACTGAAGAAATCAAAAGTAATTTCCGTTTTGAAAAGACATTTGTTTCTGCTGGTTCTTCTGTTCATTGGAGATATTTGTTACATCACAGATTTCATGCATTTGAAGCTGGCAAAAAGAAAAGCTCTTTAATTACTTCATTACAATGATGTGGACTATACTGAAGTCCTTCCTGTATGCATTGAATTGCAATAGGATGAACAAAGAGCATGCAGTGTAAGAGAACCTAACAGAACCTTTCGTATAGGTGTTAGTATTTTTTCCTTATTAAAATACCTTTAAAACATGTCCTGTATAATGTACTTAAAATATAAGTAGAACTCACTTTTGACCACATGAATTACATGTTAATGTTTCCTGTCAAAATATTTTTGCGGTGTAGGTGCAGAAATAGGGGGTGCTTAAAGTTAGGGTGTGTGTGATCATAGTTAATGACAAAGTTTGTGTAATACAGACATGGTTTTATGTTTTAGTATCCTAACCTTACCAATCTGCTAGGTTCTGCTCAATCCGCGCAGGCAAAATTGATCGATCAGCTTGGTCATCTGCATTTTCTGGATAAGATACAGCTCTTTTTGATAAGGTAGTAAAGACGATATTAACCCCTGGAGGCATTGCATTGTGAGCTAATTTGCAAAACATGGTAAGGAGCGTCACATATCCGGCTGACATTAGAGGTATTCAGGCCAATCACAATATACTGGTAAGCTGGACAATTGGGGTCACAGTGCTAGTCAGATCGATGAGCTTTGTACAAAATCAGAGCGTTTGAGGAAGGCAGGAATATCTGGGGCAACAAAAATGTACGAAAAAAAATGTTTTTTAAACCATAAAACACACGAAAACATTGTATTAGACCAAATACACAAAATAACGTAGTTTTTAAGCAAAGAAATAGGTGATCTTTAAAATCTAAAGTTGTAACGGTTAACATTAGTTAATGCACAATGAACTAACGTAATCAACTTATTGTATTGGCATTAATTAACATTAATAAAGATAAATAAATGCTAAAATATTGCTCAACGTTAGTTCATGTTAGGTGATGCATTTACTCCCCCCTGAAAAATGCTGGGTTATTTTCAACACAGCGTTGGGTCAAAAAGAGACAAACCCAACGTGATGGGTTGTAATCTAACCTATGCAGGGTTGTTTCAACCCAAAATGCTGGGCTGTTTTAACCCATTGTTGTATCAAATATAAACATTTTCTTGGTTAATTTAACCTCATGGCTGGGCTTGTCCCCATTTGACCGAATGCTGGCTATGCTAGGTTGGTTTAACCCAAAATGCTGCGTTGTTTTAACCTAGTGTTGAGTCAAATAAACATTTTCAGGGTAAATTGAACCTAGCGATTGAACTTGACCCTTTTTGACCCAATGCTGAGTTGTAAATAAAAGATTAATTGTATAATTAGAAGGCTCTCCCATGTACATAAAAATGGGGACACTTCATTATTGTAACTTGATTTTAGGTTGTTGGCAATGAACCAAAAGTGACCCAACAGCATGTCCTAACGTTACCTGCTTCTTTCATTTACAACTGTAGTCATAATAAATAAAACTCATAGCTCATGGGGATGCACTACTCTTTCCAAATTACTGTTAAGTGTTCCCAAATTGGCATTATATTAAAATAATGCAGCATACCATGAATTTTATGTTGTAAGCAAAGTGATAAACGGAATTGTCAGTGGATATATAAAGCTGAGTTTGTAAAAATACAGAGCACCCAAGTGGGACGGCATATGTGCTTGTACTTCAGCTTAAGAAATGTAAAACATCAGCATTTGTTTCAGAGTAGATTCAGTAATCAAACTTATACTCTTTAGACTTCTGTATTTACTGTATTCTCAAACCCATCAACACTCTTAAAAAAAGGTGCTTTATAATGCAAAGATGAACCATTTCTTTAACATCCGAAGAACCTTTCTGTTTCTTTTTTTAAGAGTAAAAAAAGAAATGAAAGGTTTATTGAGCAACCAAAAATGGTTCTTTAATGGCATCAGTGTGAAGAACCTTTTAAGCACCTTCATTTTTTACGACTGAACAGTTGGCCAGAATGGTCTAATAACAGACCAATGTTTTAATGCTACCACAGTGTTTACACCTTAAATTAACAAATGCCTTACTTAAAATTGTTTCTGCAAAAAATGTAAACATTTTAAAAAATCATTATTCACCTTTAAGATGTACAGGGATTGCATTTTCTTTCCAATGAGGCCTCATCACACTGCTCCAGACACTTAGGGAACATCTGCTGGCCAGCTTGGCCTTTTTTGATACTTCCTCAAGATTAATCTATTGCTGCTGTCTGCACTTACTTTATGTGGTTTGTACTGTTTTTTGGCTCCAGTGTAGCAGGTTTGTCCCAGAGGTAGCAGATGTTCTTATAAGCTAGCAGAGCTACAGGACGTCATTACTCAGCACAGCTGTTTGTATAGCAGCCGTTTTGTGTTGTGTTTAGCAGTATTAGTTGCAGATTTGATTTGGGTCAAAGCATAAAAACCTGCTTTGCTATTATTATGATAGTGACTTAGTTTTGATATGTTTTATAATAGCACATGAGGCAAAAATACTATCAAAGCTTTGAATAACAAAATGATAACTGATCCAAAAAAATTTGGGTTATTAAAAACCCAGAATTGGGTCAAAAAGGGACAAACCCAGCCATTAGATGAAATTAACCCAGAATGTTTTTATATTTGACCCAACAACAGGTTAAAACAAACCAGCATTTTGGGTTAAAACAACCCAGAATAGGTTAAATTTAGGGCTGACAAAATTAACGCGTTAAAAACGTGTTAATGCAAATTAATTTTAACGCCACAAATTTTATCAACGTGCGATTAACACAATGCACAATTTCTGTTTGACCCTTGGTCCAGCCCAGCTGACGCATCGGGCCGGCCCTGATTAATCTAATCTTTTGACAGCCCTAGTTTAAGCCTTAATTCATCATTAAAAACAGTGTTATTTTGTGTATTTGGTATAATACAATGTGTTCGCATGGTTTATGGTTAAAAACACATTATTTTACACATACAGTACATTTTTGTAACTCCAGATTTCCCTCTCTTCCTGAAACGCACTGATTTATTTACAGAACTCATCGATTTGAAAATCTCTATGTCCCTGATTGGCCAGCTAATCTGTACATTGTGATTGGTCTGAATACCTGTGACGTCAGCCGTACTGTAAATGTGACGCCCCTTACCATGTTTGAAATATTCGCCCACAATTCAATACTGACAGGAGTCCGAAGTGGGAGGATTTATGATAATGTGGGTCTTGTCTACATCACCAATCCCAGGAAGTAAACTGTCGCCTACAATCCATGTGTTTGTTGTAGTCAAAGATAAGAGATTTACGTTGGAGACTATAACTTGTGTCATTGTTTACTTTGGGGTATGTACCTTTTGCATATCATTAACTCTTTCACCGCCAGCGTTTTTAAAAAAAATTGCCAGCCAGCACCAGCGTTTTTCATGATTTTCCCAAAAGTTTAATTTCTTCCAGAAAATGTTCTTCTTCAAATATATAAACATACAATATACCAAATGAAAGAACAGACCCTCTGCTTTCAAAAAAAAAAAAACGTTTCATCCTACCTTCAGTAGTTCTTTTGTAATCAGCTTTTGAATATGGGTAGGTTTATGCAAAAACACCACATTTTGAGCAAAAAGCAGAGATAATTCAATTTTTGTGACCGACTTTTCATAGAGATCCCATTCAGAGCGATCTTTAAAACAGACACGGACATGCAGCAGCTTGCCATAGGGCAATACTTCCGGGTTTAAAAAGTATTGCGGAAAGACGGAAAAACTCGTCATTGGCGGGGAAGCGTTTTCTCTTGATTGACGAGATATCTCTTCAATGGCGGGGAAAGAGTTAACAGGTAAATGTAAAATCGTGAATCGGATAATTGGTGCTCTTTAAATTACAACCGGTTGGGTTTGTCTAATTTTGACCAAACGCTGGATTGAAAATAACCCATTATTAATAACACATGTGGATGATGGTTGGTTATATTAAGCAACTTTGTAACTTTCAATAGAAAAAACAATAAATTGTGTAGTTTCTTGGGGTTTATTAAATATGTAGTTTGTGTTTTGTAATGTCAGAGGTCAAGCCCTTGGGGAAACAGCTCTTGGACCAACATAATAATTTGATCTTTACTGCAGTGCCATTATCTTGGTGAGCTTTTCATTTGGCCCGTAAATCCAATGCTCAGTGGTTGATGATTTGTTGCCAAGGTCCAGCTAGCAGGTCACCCTTTTCTTTTGTCTTTCTCTCAAATGTTATGAAAAACAAAGCTAATATTAAACATATTGATGATTGATGTCATTCATAGACTGTGAAGGTTTTCTAAAAGAATATACTTTTTCAAGACACATCTTTGACTAACTAATGTTTTGGATACTGAAGGTCTGCCTTCCCTGCTCAAGGAAAATAGCTAGAAAGCAGCCAAAATTATTTTTGTGTAATTATTCTGTGTCACAGGCTGGTCTGGTTTGTTTTTGGGCACTTTTCTGATGTTCAGTTTGGAAGACCAGCTGAACAGTTATTATATAATTTTAAAGGTGCAAAATAATGCAATAGAAGAAACATTTCTGGCTTTATAGTTCCATAAACACAACCCTCAACACAAGAGTGTTACCTCCAAAAAGGTTCTTTGACTAAATGTTTCTTCAATGAACCAAAAATGGTTCTTCTTTGGCATTGCTGTAAATAACTTTTTGCTGTTTTTATTTTTAAAAATATAGATTGACTATGCTAGGAGACCAGCTCAAGCCAGCAAAGACAAGCAAGAAGCGTAGGCTGGTTCCTATTTTAGCATGGTCCAATTTTCAGATAGTGCTGGGTGGATTCTGTTTAAAAGAGAAGTTGTATGTTAACCCAAAAGGTCAATTGCAACCCTGCTGAAAGATCTAGCTTAGTATGTGTGTTTTTTTCTAGCTGGTCCAGATATAGTCCTTAGCTGGTCCAAGCTGGTCAGCCAGATATGAAACATCCTATCCATCTTGGTTGGTGTCTCTAGACCAAAGCTGGTTTTTTTCTTCCTAACAGTTTGGACCAACTAATGACAAACTTACATCAGCTACCATATTCTAAAACACAGTTCAGTTTTTCAAAAGGAAAATTCACTTGCATAGCCAAACTATAATTTGTAGACGAGTGTGTGCATTATCAGGAATGCATCATCCGTCACCTCCAGCTTCAATGGCTCTCTTTCACATGCAGTGGACCCTGCACCTGATGATAAACCACAAAGCAGAAAAATGATTGTGTAATGCACCCTCATTATCTGATGTTACTGTGAGAGGAAATATTGAAGAGAATTTGGAAGATTTATTATCAGACATCACATCGTACAGTGTAAACTACCTCTAAATGACTCCTTTGTTTTCACGTCTAGATGCATATTTACTCAGTCATCTCATCAACGAAAGCTTATCTTTTATAAAACCCACAAATAAATATGCTATTTCAGGAAAGGGTCATATTAAAATATTCTCTCAGACAATAATTAACCAAAGCATTTCCCTTTACAGTGTTGTTTAGGTACATGAAGGTTTATTTTACCTTTTTGCATTTCACTACCACTTCTAGTTTTACACTGTCTTGGTGCTAGACAAGGTTAGATGATGCAATAAAGGGTATGATGGTATCTTCTGCTGGTGAGGATTAAAGGTGCACACATGGATGATCATGGCAGTGGAGCAGTTCTTACTGAGCTGACCCTATTATCCATGCACCAGAGTACCGCTGAGCGACAGCTGAAACTGAACCAAAATAGCCTCGCTTCTACTGCTCTCCTCCCTGCTTTCTTTTGTAAACATTGCATATTTAACCATGTTACAGATAAGATAAAATTCATTACCGAGCTTCTTTATTGAGATCTTTTGTACTTTGATGTGTTTGTAATAGTTTTCTTTTTAATAGTTTGATATGGTCTGTTGTACATACATAGTGATATGGAGTTCTTTGGCTAAACCAATGGTGTTAAGTGTGCACCTTTTAAAATGAAAGGGATTAAAGAGTTCTTTGCAGCAATGTCATAGGGGCTTTTTATACCTGATCACTTCATGCGTTTTCTCTGATCGGATAGCTATCCGATCGTAAAAAGGTGCAGTGTAAATGACCTCCAAAACGTTTTTGAGATGCATTTAAATCCGATCGCTCAAACCACTTCAGGAGGTGGTCTGGGACGCATTTCAGATGAAACTGGACAAGTGTAAATACATCTGGTTGATTCAACCACATAGGTCAGTGCTTTACTCCTCCCAAACGTAAGGACGTCACCCGAAATGTTGCCGGCAAAGAGGAAAACAAACAAAGACGACATGCTTATTGCTCTATGGAGCGACTCTAGAACCAATAAAAGAGCCCAATGACGAACTCCAATGATATTAAACAAACAAATACAACTTTGAGAGGCAGTTTTGTGAACGCTTTTCCCCATCATGGACCTGTACATTAAATAACCGTGCCTCTGTCACTCTCCTGCTGCTGTATTGCATGCTCCACCTCATGCCGAGCAAGGAGACGTGCGTCCCCTGCCCAACATACAGTACAACATACAGTAAGTGCTGCCTTTTGTTGCATAAACATAGTCTTATTTAAGGCAGAGTAGTGAATAGTGTATTTGCATTTTGCGCGGGAGTAGAAAATCGGATTCATATCCGTTTTTCACAAGAAGCATTTATGTGCCCAAATGTAAATGGAACCGTTTTAACAAATCAGATAGCTATCCGATCAGAAAAAACACATGAAGTGACCAGGTGTAAAAAGCCCCATAGAAGAACCTTTTTTTTATTATCTGTGTAATTTACCCAAAATACTGGGTTGTTTTAATCCATTGTTGGGTCAAATATAAGCATTTTGTGGGTTAATTTCAACCCAGCTGCTAGGCTGTTCCTTAGATAAGACCCTTATGCCTTCTTTGAAATCGTTTAGAGCCCTTTAAAACTCTGTTGAAAAAAACTATGTTGAGTTAAGTGTTAATTGTTGGGGTCTATTAAAGTCCATTAAAATGAGAAAAATTCTGGAATGTTTTTCTCAAAAAACATAATTTCTTCACAACTGAACAAAGAAAGACATCAACATTTTGGATGACATGGTGGTGAGTAAATTATCTGCATTAATCCTTTAACTACAGTTTAGAAGTTTATTTGAAAATACCCAGACGTCACGGGCGCGCATTGAATCTTGGGATATCCAAGGCTGCGAAGGATACATCTATGGATCCTCGGTTTCAGGGGAAAAAGGCCACATTTGGAGGCCTTTAGGAGTCTTCGAATTGCGACAGCCTTGTCGCGACCCGGTGACGTAATTTGCCTTCAAATAGAGCCTTGGAAGGCCGCAGCCCCTGAATTGGGATGCTGTTTCTGCCTGAGGTAAAGGCGAGGGCGAAGCCTACCCCCCGATGCATGGACAAGGGTCAACCTGATGGTGGAGAGGATGGAGGTGACTGTCAGCATCAGCATCTGCACATGCAGAATAGGTTGAGGAGGGAACTTATATACTACAAGAGTCAAGTGATGATTGGCTAGATCAAAATGTAAAGAATGACGTGGCATTGAGTCTTTCCAGTAGAACTTATGCTACAGCTTTCATTTCTTCTATGACAATGTTTAAGACCTTTACAGGAGAAATCGGCTAAAAATAGCCATTATTTGTACAATTTGATGGCGGTAGTGACAAGGAAGTTACACACTTTACCTTTAGTTTTGCTGTATTTAACTGCTGGGAAGATTTTTACAGCATGTAACTGGTGGTTTGTGTTCCCCACTATAAAAGTGGGGAAGTATCTCCATTCCTTGTTCTTGGTTAATGATCTCTTTCATTTAAATGCACTGGCATTCCTGTAAACACCCACATCTCTCTCTATCTCTCTCTCACACACACACACATGTATTCGGGCTGATTCAGGCACACAAATAAAAAAACAACAGCATGCTCAGACACCACCTCAAACCCAAAGAACACCACACACAGACACGTACACACACAAACACACATCATCATCAACACTAGGGATTCAGTTCGGCCTGTTCATTACCCCTGATCCTCAACACCATGTCTTCACTGACCTTCTCAAGCTGTTCGTTGGACTTTCACGTTCTTATTGACCCACAGGCTGCCTGCCACTGAATGTCAGCATGAATTTGTCATCATCAGTGGACATCACTGAGCAATCCGGCGATTACTCACTGGTTCCCCGCTCATTCTCTCCCTCGCAGGCAGATATAATCTCCACGAGGCAGAAATGCGCTTTTGTCTGCACGCTTACGGGGAGGAACTGGCATGTTGGTTTATCGATAAAAATCTAATTCAGCTAACTAAAAGCTCAAAATGTAATTTTTGGGTTTTTGAAGCACTCCACAATCTAATTTCCGGTAGATCTGTATTGTAAATATTTTCCTAAAATAAGACGCCGCGAGGCTCAGTTTCAATCTATAAACATGCATATGAAATGTAAGCCTTACAAGATGAAAGCCGACAACTTAAAGTAATAGAATATCTTGGTGAATCACTGAGACGAAGGAGATTGACGCTTTGAAGGTTGTGTTGTGGGTAAACTACTGAGATTTTCTGTCTCTCTTTCACAGGTTGGTGCTGTTCAGATGTGTGACGTGGTAAATGAGATTGAGCTGGCGAGAGAGAGATGTGAGAATAAAACAGCAGGAAACGTCACATCAGGTGATATTTTTTAGAATAACTTTGCTCTGTGCCATTTTCACAGTCAACAAACAATTTTGCATTGATGGGGAAAAGCACACGTAGGTGCAGATCACAGAGGTATTATTTTGGATGCTGCAATTGAATCCTTTGATGAATGTACCTGGGGTCTAAACGTCTAAGACTTTTGAGGTTGGAAATGAAAGAAAGTTGGATTTTGGGAAATACACTGAAAAAATTATTCATTCAAATTACTAATTTTTTTAAGGTAAGTGGTTGCAATCAATTTATTTAAGCTACATTAAAAAAAAATAGAAAAATAAAATAAAATAAAAAACTTTTGTTTATATCTTGCTTAAATAAATCAATGGTAACCACTTACCTTAAAACATGTAGTAAATTGAATTAATACTTTTTTTTAGTGTTATAATTAGAATAAGAACAATTGTGATTTTACACGTAAAAAGGAAATGTGTAAGATTCTGATCAATACAAGTGTATGTTTATTATTGAATCAAACAATATTTTCTTTGGAACATTAACATGTTATTTACATGTTGCCCCTAAAGAAACAAAGATATATTAAATATCAAATTAATGTACATTTTGCCTTTAATTATGCTGATAATGATCCTATTAATATTTAATTTTTAAGAAAAAAATAGAAACATGCAAAACAGCAGCATTTTCATTTTTGGATCTTACCGTTTTAACGTTATGGGCTCTATCTTACACCCGGTGCGATGCAGCGCAATGCGCGACCGAGTGTCTTTTGCTAGTTTCAACCCTGCGCAATTATCATTTTCACGTTTAGCGCCACGTTGTTTAAATAACAAATTCATTTGCGCCCCCTTTTGCGCCCATGGGTGTTCTGGTCTGAAAACGAGGTGTGTTCAGGCGAATTGTTGGCGCGTTGCTATTTTGAGGCAACTAAAATCAACTACGCCATTGACCAACAAAAACCTGCTCTAAAGTCTAAAGTCAATGGCGCAATATGTTTTTTATTATTTAAAGAGTGCATTAGTAATATGCGACTAAAAAAGGGACGACAACGCGGGTTTGCTTATCACATACATAAATGCGCAGCAGCACAAAAATGCTTTTAAATATGAAAGATTAAAGGATTGAATGTAAAAGATTATTATTGAGTCTCTTGGACATAAATGAGGACCGATTATGAGACGTTAGAAGGCGTAAAGAGCTGCTTCACCTGCAGCCTGGTAAGTAAATAAATGATTTGCTTTAAACAAATCTGTTTTTAAATGTTTTTTTTTAAATGCTACCTCACGGGTTTATTGTATATGACGACTCTGTACCTGTGGATATGGTGAGATGAGAAACATTTTTTAAGTAATGCTTAAAAAAAACCTGACGCTGTCCAAGTGCTGAAACGTGCAGACGTTTGTAAATTGTTTATCTCCTGTTTGTTATAAATAAAGTTTTTTTAGAGTACAAACCTTTTCTTACATAGTTGTAAATAATTTTTGATGATATTGGATAGCCATACATTTACAGCAATTAAAAGCCTGCTTTTTTACTTCCATGACTAAAAGAAAACAGGTTTAATTTCAATACAGTTGAAAAAACAAGTGAAAAAGTGAAAAGTGAAAAACAGCACAATTATTTAACATTAATCTTAAACTGGGCATCTTCTTCCTCCGCTTAGTTTTTCAGTTTACAAAGTCCGTCATCTACATAGGGATTAGACAAAGCACCAGCGCAACTGGCTTTTAAAGGGGATGAGAGCTGAGACACTGGTTGGTTTATCGCACGTTACGCCCAAAATACTCCCATTACTCATTAAAAAAAAGGACCAACCCTTTCAGACCGCTCTGAAACAAACCATTATTCTTCTCGTTAAATTAGCAAAAGTTGATTCGGACACGCCCATTTAGACGTTGCACTGTGCGCTTTAGACAATGCGCTTCAATCGTTAAAATAGGGCTCCTAATGTTTAAATAGAAGGGATGTGATATTATAGCACTTACAAAGAACAATACAAAGTGGTTTATGCAGAAGTTTTATATAAAGAAATCCCAAAATCCATTGCAGGTATGACCTTGAGTTCATTTTAGGACATAATGAACTAGGATGCTTATATGGGATATCTAGGTTTGATTCTGTTTCATAAAGCCATTTTATTCCCCCCTTACCTTTCTTTCCTTTCGTGACTACACTGTAAAAAATTAATTGTTGGCTCAATGAATTATTTTTTAGTAACTAGTTCCACAGAAATTTTACGTTCACTCAATTTCTGACTCCAAAGTGTTTCCTGGATTGATGTTTTTTAGTTGGCCCAAACTTGACTCAAATATAAAAAAGTATGTTTGCTCAACTAACTTTATAGTTCATTCAACTAAAATGTTTTAATCAGTTGAATCTTTAAAAACTTACAGCAAAGACTCTGTCAATTAAAATTTAAGTATTTAGTCAATGTTTTATGTGTTACTTCAATTAATATTTATTATTTGGGAATTTTTTTATAAAAAAAATTAAATTATTTATCAAATAATTTATGCTGGTGTTGTTAACAAATAATTAACTTCAGTCACATAAAAACAAAAGCTTTATTCACTTATCATACAGACTGAACATACAGAATTAAGTCTTCTCTAAATAGAGGGCATAAAACAGTCCAAAAGCACTCCAAAGTCACTCAGAACATCTGAAGGGCCATTTAGGAGAATTCTCTTTCGCCATGTAACCCTCTGGTCTGGCTCCACATCATCACCGCTCTGGTTTGATAAACAGAGGAATATAAATACACACACACACATACATAAAAACATGTTTAATATAATAAAGCTTGACAGTGAAAGACTTTATACTCTAAAATTGCCAAATTTCCCTCAGACATCACACGTAATTGAATTAAACACTATTGGGCTGTTTTCTCGGACAGGACTTATCACTGACTAAAATACTGACATCTCTTAACATATGAGTGCTATTGTTTTGTCTCAAAATGCACGCCAGTATTGTATTTTATAAGGTTTGTTTGTAAAAATGTCCCAATTATAATTAAGACGGAGTCCTAAACTCTGTCCGGTAATCTTAACTAAAATAGCTCCACTTTAACTCGGACACATAACATAACACACCTTTATATAACTTATATCTTTACAAAAACGTCGAGTATTTGCGTCTTTGCCAATTAATATAGTCTAAAATTAACATTTATTTACAAACACTTACCTGACGTGAACTTGAGGAAACGGCTGATGACTTGTGTCCTGTGAATCAGTAAGTGATGCTGCCTGCTGTTAGGTGCGGAATAATCTCAGATGAAATGACCTGTGATCCAGATCCTTCCGAGTTAAGACATTTTAAATTAAAAACTCACGCACATACTTTACATACACAAACGCGCGCGAGCGGGTCGCGAGCACGCGTGCGCGCACACGGGCACACACACGGGTATATTTAGAAGTTTTATTTAAGATTGTTATGATATTGGGACTATTTCTCCATCCGCTCCTTCAGCTCTGAAGTTCAAATTCGCATGCAGTCCGGTTATAACAAATGTAAAAGATATGAAACATCACTCAACAGCGATATCAATTAAGTGCAATCCTAAAATATGATTTAAAACATAACCCTTTCATTGTTAAGTATGAGAAATTAAAATGAATTAAATCACGTTTAAACGCCACAGAGATATCAGAGCCAGCAGTCGATTTCTGATGCGCTTGCCGAGGCGAGGCTGCGCTGGGCGGGGTGTGAGCGCTTAAGAGTCGTTGATTTTCTGGAGCTCATATGGAGCTCATATGGAGCTAATCTCCGTCCGAAAGTGTCCGAGCACACTTTTAAATAGACGCTATCTTTATTAACCGACCGCATATTTAAACTTTAAGCACATACATTCACGCCTGAACAACTCTTACAATTACATTTTGTGACCAAATAACAGTAATATTTTGAGCATTTTGTTGTCAGGAAAAATAGCTGTCATAAGTCCACATATTTACCTGATTTGTCTAAATTAGTTCAGTCAACACTGGCCATTCTGAATGTTGACTGGATTTGAAAATAACCATTCATTTAATGTTTTAAACACAGATTTATCTAGACTTAAAATAATATGTCTTCTCAACTAGCTCAAACAAAAAAATTGGTTTAACTTATATATTTTTGCCCGTCCAACATTTCATTAATTGGATTTTTTACAGTGTATGTATGAATAAAATATGGCCAATAAATGTATTCATATAAAAATCAATGCGTAATTACAGTCTGATTGCTGTTGAATATTAAATCCTCATCAATGAGAATGTATTAGGTTCTGAGGAAAACTAAAATTCATCAGCCAATCTGCTTATTTTAGATTATTAGCAGAGGTTACAGAGGTCCGGATGTCACGTGACCCTTTCTGTTTACACCACCATAATGGCAGGCAAGGGAGCGAATATAAAATGAATGGCCCCAGCAGGAGCTTTATGGCAACAGAGTTCACTGCACTTTAATTTAAAAGACATAGATATATACATTCAAAAATTAATAGATTAAACAAAACAGATCCCTATAATGCCTTTTAATGTGTACCAGCCCAGTTATTTTACATTTGAAACTTTCTTCACGTCATTTTAAGCGTTCTACGATTGCTGGCCAAAAGGGCGTAGTCTGCATGATGCTCTGCACTGTGCACAGATATCAGTGATAATCCCAAACCTCCTTTGAGGTATAAAGTAGGTTATCCTCAACTGACTCATTTCTCAGGCTGACAAGGTGAATTGAATAAATTTTTTGAAGTGCCAGGCAGGTGTAAAGGTAAGAACCCCTTCATAAATGAACGAATGGGCTACTATGACCGCAAGCATTTCATCATCAAAGTTTGAAGTGAAAGCACCATACAGTTCTAAAACAGGCTTAAGAGTACAAAAAAAAATACAGAACTGATACTGTACAATGTATCAAATGAATTAACTGTTGGTTTGGTTAACAGTGTTATGTGTAGTGACTGAAGACGAGGAGGAGGACGAGGATTAACAGAAAATGAAAAAACTTCAATTATGAATAGAGACGATAAATGGGATAAACAATTCACATCACTGTTGACATTGACAAAAGGGCGATTCTCATAAAATCCAGATTTAGAAGGTGTCCAGAATCAGATTTTTTAAAAAGCCCTTGAAGCCATTTTTTTGCACATATAAGATTAAGGTCTGAACTTACTATAACAATTATTTTTAGAGGATTTAAAAAAATATTTCCCATAGAATGATTTAAAAAATTTTTAGATTATCATTATCAAAAATTATCATTACCGCAACATGATAGTACACTGAATATATGCATTTACAAACTCAAACAATACTACAATACTCTTCGGTAATGAGAACTAAAAAGTTGTCTAGGTACTATGACAAAAAAATTTCAACTTCTATCTGGAGAGAAAATATAAGAACTGCTTATCTGGTAGTCATCTTGGGTGTTACAGTCAATCATGTCCCTTCCAACTATTTTTTTTTTTGTTGAAAATGTTAGTTCATTGAGGGCTTAAACAAAGATTGACATTTGTTGCGGAAGATGAGAAAATTTTTCTTGGACACATTTATATTCCTTATTATTGTCTCTAAGTTTACCAATGATCACCAAATACCACATGTTTCTTTACTGTAAATGTTTATAGTATAACATGCACTGAAGCTTTTTATTTTTTTGATTTTTTAATAATAAATATTTCCATGTCAAAGAACCCAAATCCAGTCATGGACACATTGCGGTAATGAAAAATTTCCCCTTAAATGTGAAAAAAAACCCAAAAAAAGGTTTGTATGATGTCATGTGCAAAATACATGAAGAGATGTTTTTAACTGTATGCTTCTTATTTTGATACTCTTACTTTGCATTTACTTTTTTATCAAAATGCGTTATGACACCTCATAAGTCTAATTTCGTGAGAATCATCCAAAAGGTAACATTTAACAATAACCAACAAAGACTAGGACAAACAACAGGGTTTTAATTAGACAATTAAAATGAACATAATTGATGACATGTGAGGATGATAACAAATGCAGTTCAGGTGAGGAAGTGAAGAGGATAGGAATTGGTGAGGAAGTGAAGAGGTAGGAATTGGAGTCCATATGGGGCGATGACTGGGGAAAACAAAGGAAAACAGGCCGGCAGAAAGAACTGGACTGTAACAAACAGCATGTGCCAAAAAACTACTTCCTAACTTTATGCTTACTGTAAAAGACATTTACAGTATGCAAGAAAAGATGCATACTATACTGTCAGAGGTACAAAAACTGGTACAAAACTGTTCATTTTTGTACCTTTATGGATATATAACACATTAAAATGTTGTTATTTTGGGATACAATATTAAAAACTAATGAACTATTGTGTACCTTAAGAAACAAATTTTGTATGAGTTACATTTTAGCAGTACTTAATTGTACCTTTTAAATGTACACAATAAGTACAACATTGTATTATGTTTAGTATACCTGCATAGGTATAAAACAGGAACCTTAAAGTACCACCCCAGCAACAGAAAATGTATAGTTTTCTGACAGTGAATACACATGATCAAACCTTGACATTGGCATTGCATGTTGAGCTGCAGAGGAAAGTGGAAGTTTTCTTCAGATTTAGAGCATCTAAGGATAACAGAGGTGGTGCTTAAAACATAGATAGCCCCCTCAGGAGCTAATGAATCTGAAGGATATTCTCAGACAAGAATAGAGTTTGCAAATAAGCATTTTTTTGATACAACCTGCTGTATGGTAGGAATGTTGTTTATTACATTTCCATATTTTAAGAGTTTTCCAGGACAAAATATAATCAAATGCCCCCCAAGAGCTTCTCCAGCAAGATCTAAACATTCAGTCTGTGAAAAATTGTAGAAGATTAGATTTCTATTTTCTCTATCTCTTAAACAAAATAAGATTTTTTGTTATGATAATCAATTTTGTCATTTAGCGATTAGAGTAAAACTGAAGTCTTAAAGGTCTTTCTGTCTGATGTTCATTTTCTAAATGGACCCAATATCAGACCTTCTTAGTGTCCTAATCCCAGCCCAGTCTCACGAAATTTCGTTATATAGTCACGTATTTTTTTGATTCTTTTTTCGTGCTATTATCACGAATTTTCGCGTTTTTTCGTAATCGTATCACGAATTCCTGTTTTCGTGTGATTATCACGTATTGGTTACTCAACTGTTTTGTCCTATTTTCTTACCATTGTCGCTTCGGTTTAGGGTTAGATTTACATAAAATGACATCCCTAACCAAACCCAACTCTAACCCTAACGCCAGGCGACATATAAAAAAATAAATCAGGAAAAATAGTATAAACCAATATATAAAGTGACATTCTAATGCAAGCACCAAATCTAACCCTAAACCGAAGCGACAATGGTTTAAAAATAGGAAAAAGCAGTTGAGTAACCAATACGTGATAATCACACGAAAACAGGAATTCGTGATACGATTACGAAAAAACGCGAAAATTCGTGATAATAGCACGAAAAAAGAATCAAAAAAATACGTGACTATATCACGAAACTTTGTGAGACTGGGTAGCAGCCTAATCCATGTGTTTAACCAAAGTATATTTTCAATACTCACACTCACACAGATTTCAATTTCAACTGGAGCTCTCTGATGACTTAATTTATGTGTTTTGAATCAATATACCCACATCAATATACCTACAGCAACAGTGTCTAAATAGGGGGGATTTTTAAACAGGCCACTTGCCTCTGGATCATTCGGCTTCAGCTTGAAGATAAACTGTCTGTCAGTTCTCCGCATTCACAGTCAAGGGTCGATTCAGCTCGACTCATGAATCAGACTGATACATTCTGGGGCCACGAGTTGCATTGTAAATATTCAAAATGTTATGGGTACGGCAATAAGTTGTTACCGTATCTCAGTTTATGTTCACATGTGTTTAATGTGAAAGTGTGAGTTTTAGAGTTTAATTATCCCCAGAAGACTCATATAAGAAAAATTAGGACTAGAGACCATTACAACACACAAGGGTTTCATTAAACACAAAATTTCTCCCATGGAAATTGATGCTGTCAAATAGCATCGTATAATGGATATGTAATGGATCATTCCTGTCCATTCATGATGTCTTCATTTATCTGCTTTTAGTTTCGCTGTGCACTGTGGCAGCCATAGTTTATTGTTGTTGGCAGTGCCGCTGCTAGCCATTTTGGTGCCCTAAGTGTAATTCCTTTATAATGCCCCCCACCCCGACCCTGAGAAAAAAAAAACGTTTGTTTTTGCCAGTTTAATTTTTTATTACCAAACATATAACTAAATAGCAGAAAGTAAAATCTTCATAGCTTTAGCCAACACACACTACACATTTGAAAGTGCAAACTTTTATAGAATAGCAAAATAGAAAAAAAATACCAAACTTAAATTATCAAAATAACCCAGACATGTTTTTCCCAAGTGCAATGTCACTTTAAATAAATTACATTAAATAAACATCAATAGGTAAACAAGAAAACTCAATATACTTAAATAAAACAAAGATTAAGAGAACTAATAAGTGTCACAGTAATGTTTGCTTCATATCATAATGACGTTTTATATTTATATTTAAGAGTCATGAAGCCTACCATGTGCACTGACTGCTAACGTTAACTTTTACTGAGAAAGTATGTTAACCACCGTCACGTCAAAATAAACCACAAAATGAATACCAAGATAATTGGTATTAAAAAATAATACTGCTCAATATCCAAAGAAACGTAGTAAAGAAAGTAACAGCTGCGTCAGTTATTTGTAAAATGCATATATGCATATGTAATGTTTTACAGTAAAATCTCAATTTAGCTTGCACTGAAGTTATAAATTATAACAACATAGTTCCCTTTCGAGGAACTCGAGCTGCGTCGCCATAGCAACGCTTTGGGGAACGCCTCGGCGTGACTAATCTGAAGCACGTGTAAAACATAATCAATAATTTGATGATTGGATACTGACCGTGATGCCGTGCGGACCAGGGGTATAAGGAGGCATCCCACACAAACACACTCGCTTTTAGTGCCTCAGCAAGTGACTACGTGTATGTTTGCATAAATCTGAAGTGTGTTTAAGAAGTTCAAGTATGTGTATCTCCCTGTCAGCGCGATATCACAGACAAGGATACACATGTATGTGTGTCTTCGAGCGCAGCACGCACAGTTGGCTTTTGAGGAAACTGGCTGTGTGCACTGTGAGCATTCCCGTGCACGTGTTGCGCTCCAGCTTCGCGCTTAGAGAAGGATATCTCAGGCTCGCGCCCTCACGGATCCGGTCCCGCTTCTGTCGAGGCAGAGCGGTGACTGCACTCATGCGTGCAGGCGGCGGTATCCCCGCCTACACCCGTGACATCTGTCTCTCGCTCTCTAGGAAGCTTGGGTTCGCGGCTGCGATCCCGCTTCTCAGTGGCGGTTGCACTCGTGGGAGTCGCCATATGATTTCGCGCAGGCGGCGGTATCTCCGCCTGCACGTGAAGTCCCTCTCTCTCACTCGCCGGATCGGGAAGGCGCCCTGCGTGAGAGCCATATATTTTCAGCTGTCTTTCTCCGGAGAGATGGATCATCTTCATAATCCGCCTACTGTTTAAGGCTAAACGTGCAGTTTCCACGTGAAGCCTCCTCTTTTTACAGTATGAAGGTATTATATATACATACGTTTTTACACCTGTATGTGTAGGCTATGTATGTATATCTGCCTGTCACAGCCTGCATGAGCTGTTTGTCATTGTTTGATGAGTCAAACAGTGATTTTGTGTCTATGCTGTGTGTTGCTTGTACAGCTGTGCACAGCATTTATTCTCCTGATCGGCCGCTGGTGCGCCATAATTCAGATAATGATTTTGTGTGTTACGATTCGAGATCCTCATCTGCTGAGGCGGGTGACGTCTTCGTTCGTGGCACTCACTTTCTTATTGAAGCAAAGCAGCTCACACCTCATTTATGGTGCCTGCTTCCCTTTGGTGCGTAGTACGACAGGCAGCCCCCATTAACCTTCACCTGCATACAGCTGGCTCCAGTAGTGGAGCATGGCTACATTCTTGTGCAGGAGGCTGTAGAACCTCCACATGAGAAATGACAGCTTACAGCCTTTACTTTAATGTTCCAAAAGTAGGGGAATCGTTCAGTGATGCGGCTCAGTTCTATGCTGTTACTGAAACCGATTGTGATGCAATCAGATCCGAGGACTGATTCCTTACATTAGAGCTTATGTCTCCATTCAACATGGGGGGGGGGGGGTTTCCCCTCTCGCATGATCAAAGTCGCGCATCGTTGTTTGCGTGCTCTGGTAACAGGAAGGAAGCCATGGCTTCTGTCCCAAGGTCCTGTGTTGGGTGCGCGTTGTCGATGTGTGGCGCTGACAACAGACGCATCCCTCACAGGTTGTTGCGATTATGGAAAGCCAAAAGGATCAAAATCGCATCATCGGATATGGCACTGAAATTGCCTTGGAAATATGGTGGTATGGGTTGGATTCCCATTTCCGTCCAGACCTGATGAGCCATCATGTGCTTGTCCAGATAGACATCACATCAGTGGTTGATTAATAAATTATTAAGGAGATCTGCTATCAAAGTCACGCATCGTTGCCTGCGTGCTCTGGTGGTGTGGAGAAAACCTTGGTTTCCATCCTAAGGCCTGTTTTTGGGTGCGTGCTACTGGTGTGTGACACTGACACCAGAACGCACTCCCCACAGGTTGGAGTACAGTATGGAAGGCCGAGAGGTCCAAAATCACTACATTATTGATTTTGGGATAATGGCACTGTGGTCTCTGGACAAACTGTGCTCGTTGACGACAATTTAGATCCCAGGCCACTTGGATATGGCAGATGCCCTGTATGGCAACACCCATTGCTAGGGAGTTGAGACTCCGGCCAAATGTGGTGAACCCCATTTGGAGAGGATTTGGACGCGCAGAGGTGGATCTGTTTGCGTCTCAGGACCGCACACACTGCCCAATGTGGCTTTCTCTTTTCCCCAATCTCTCTGCCACAGAAGTTCTGGAGGAAGCTTGCCAGAGGTATGGCCTGTCAGTTTGGCCTCTGAGGGGGCCAGGCTCGTAGGCTCAGGTCTCCCAACTGAGGTTGTGGAGACCATACTTTACTCCTGACAAACCCAGTTAACTGCCCTGTTTATGTGGTGCTGAGGTTTCTGTAGGAGCAATTCCCTGCTGGTTTAACTCCTTCCACTCTTAAGGTTTAGGTGGCAGCAGTCTCTGCCTACCATACTCCTTTGGAAGGATGTCATGTTCCCAACTGAGGTTGTGGAGGCCATATGATTACTCCAGAGCTCCCCCAGGAGCTTAGGCACTAAGTGGAGAAACTTCACCTCATGGTGTTCAGCTCACCTGACAGACCCAGTCAACTGCCCTGTTTATGTGGTACTGAGGTTTCTGCAGGAGCAATTCTCTGCTGGCTTACTTCCTTCTACTCTTAAGGCTTAGGTGGCAGCAGTTTCTGCCTACCATACTCCTTTGGAAGGATTTCATGCTCCCAACTGAGGTTGTGGAGACCATATGATTACTCCAGAGCTCCATCAGGAGCTTAGGCCCCATGTGGAGAAACTTAACGTCATGGTGTTCAGCTCACCTGACAGACCCAGTCAACTGCCCTGTTTATGTGGTACTGAGGTTTCTGCTGGAGCAATTATCTGCTGGCTTAATTCCTTCCACTCTTAAGGCTTAGATGGCAGCAGTTTCTGCCTCTACCATACTCCTTCTAGAAGGACCTCATATCTCATCTGGACAACCCTCAAGAGAGCTTTATGCCCTTAAGTGGAGAATATTTCACCTATTGGTGTTTAACTCCTCTTACAAACCCAGTCAACTGCCCTGTTTATGTGGTACTGAGGTTTCTGCAGCAGCAATCCTCTGCTGGCTTAACTCCTTCCACCCTTAAGGTCTAGGTGGCAGCAGTCTCTGCCTACCATGCTCCTTTGTAAGGACCTCATGCTCCCGAATGAGGTTGTGGGAACCAGATGATTACTTCAGAGCTCCCTCAAAGAGGAAGCTTATGCCCTAAAGTAGAGAAATTTCACCTTTCGGTGCTCAGCTCAACTGACAGACCCAGTCAACTGCCCCTTGACGTGGTACTGAGGTTTCTGCAGGAGCAATTCTCTGCTGGGTTAACTCCTTCCACCCTAAGGTTTAGGTGGCAGCAGTCTCTGCCTACCATACTCCTTTGGAAGAATGTCATGCTACCAACTGAGGTTGTGGAGACCATATCATTACTCCACCTTTAAGGTATAGGTGGCAGCAGTTTCTGCCTACCATACACTTCTGGACTCTCTGAGGGCAGTCTACATACCACGCCACCTGAATGTGGCAGATGCCCCTTCGAGACAAAAGACATCTCCGATAGGAGTGGAGACTTCATCTAGATGTGGTGAACCACATCTGGAAAAGGTTTGGACGCGCAGAGGTAGATCTGTTTGCATCCCAGGACACCACACTTTACCCACTGTGGTTTTCCATGGTACAGGCATGGCCGAGGCTACGTCTGTATGCCTTTCCCCCCTGGTTGTGTTTGTCCTTCCACGGGGAAACTTTATTCCCTTAAGTGGGAAATTTTCACCTCTTGGTGTTCAGCTCATCTGACAGACCCAGTTTACTGCCCTGTCGACGTAGTTCTGAGGTTTCTGCAGGAGCGTTCTCTGATGAGTTTACTCCTTCCACCATTAAGGTTTAACGGCAGCAGTTTCTGCCTACCATACTCATGTGGAAGGCTCATCAGTGGGTAGACACCCATAAGTGGCTCTATTACTTATTTAAAGCGAGTGGGGGACCTTCAGGCCCTGTCGGTATCCCCGACATGTCTTGACTTTGCACCTGGGATGGCTAAGGCTTTTCTACACCCAAGGCCAGGTTATGTTCCCAAGGTGCTGAACAATGTGCCGAGGCCCATTGTTCTGCAGGCCCTTTGTCCTCCCCCATTCAGGAGTGCGGACCAGGAAAAGCTAAATTTGGTGTGTCCTGTGTGAGCACTGGATACATATGTTTACAGGACTGCTCAGTGGAGGAGTCCAAGCAGTTATTTGTGTGCTTTGGTTCACCCAGAAAAGGTTTACCGGTGACCAAGCAGACTTTGAGCAGATGGATAGTGGATGCTATCTCACTGGATTATGAACATCAGGGTATACACTCACCCGTCGCTGTGAGTGCCCACTCTACTCGGGGTATGGCTGCCCCTAAGGCCTTAGGGTCAGGCGTTTCGCTCCAGGACGTATGTGATGCGGCCGGTTGATTTTCATCGCTCACCTTCGTCAGATTTATAATTTAGACCTAGACCCCTCTTTAGGGTCCCAGGTTCTTTGCCTTGACTGTGTTCAGTTATACACGCTACAGGCATTTGGTAGTATGGAAGCGTGGGCATCTCGTTCCCCAAAGCGTTGCTATGGCGACGCAGCTCGAGTTCCTCGAAAGGGAACGTCTCAGGTTACGTATGTAACCCTGGTTCCCTGAGAAGGGAACGAGACGCTGCGTCTCCATGCCATACTCCCTGCATCCCTGCAGGCACTTGCTTCGGCACTTGGAAGCGAGTGTGTTTGTGTGGGATGCCTCCTTATACCCCTGGTCCGCACGGCATCACGGTCAGTATCCAATCATCAAATTATTGATTATGTTTTACACGTGCTTCAGATTAGTCACGCCGAGGCGTTCCCCAAAGCGTTGCTATGGCGACGCAGCGTCTCGTTCCCTTCTCAGGGAACCAGGGTTACATACGTAACCTGAGACGTTTGCTAACATTAATGTCAGCACTGCAAGTTCGAGGCACATTACGATTAGCAGCAGCTGCAGCCCATGCGTATTTCCATTATTTAGGAGTGAATGATTAAACATGATGGACTTACCTGCAAGTGATGCACAGGCATCATCCTGCAGTTTCTTCTTTTTTCCGATCCTGACTCCTGCTGTCTTTTCGGGGCCATTTCCAAAAATTGCTTACTGTCTGCCCGTTTCTCAATCCGAAGGATGCAGCCTGCGCGAGGTCGCATATGCAGGCTGCGTACGTCATCAAGCCTGGTTTATTTCAGTTAACTGAACATTACATTAGCAAGTCATAAGCATATTACAACAATTTACGATTAACTAAGAATAATAGTCAACTTTATAATGGTTAATATTATGAAATAAGAAAGTTTTGATGACGTATGCAGCCTAGAAATGCGACCTCTGGAGGCTGCAGCCTTCGGATTGAGAAACGGCCTCTGTCAAACCTCGTCAGGCGCCCGCGCGATCAACTGGCACGGACCATCAAATTGGGGCATACTTTCTAGACTAGAGCAATTAAATTATCTCGTTCCCCCTTTTTTGTTACATTTACATGGATAAAAAGTGCCAAATAATATTTCTATAGGCTAATGAAATAATATCAGCATTTTATATATATTTTTTTCATTAGGCTATTTTTGGTGCCCCCTCAGCACCTGATGCCCTACGCAGAGCGCGTGATGCGCGTTATGGGAGCGGCGGGGCTGGTTGTTGGTATTTAATGAAATAGCTCTCTCCCTGTTTGTAAGCCGGGCTATATATCTTTTAATGAAAGAATGGCAAAAAAGAATCTTTTTAAGAATTGAGGAGCTCAGATGCAAAAGCCGCTAAATGCGTCAAAATTTACCGAATGCTCTCGCCACAAATTATACGCTTATCAAATACTTTCACCACAAATCCGCTTAATCCTGCCCTCAAACCATTTAGAAAACAGGTTTGTTGGCAGAATACATTTAAGAGTCTGATCAAAAAAATGCTTATTTACAAGAAAACATATCAGACGCACTTGGACGGTTACCCCCACAGTAGTAATTTTGTTGCAGGATGAATACAGAGATAAAAGTTTTTTAAAGGCAATTATTTAAAGTGGTCCAACAAGAGGCTGGGCTCAAAACAAAATTGATATTATTGGTATTTACACTCAGGACATAATTGCTTTTTATGCTTCTGCACGACTAAAATGAAGCCCAGCAAGCAATTTAGCATTTTTAAAAGTCTAATAGCCATTCAAACTCAGCCGCCCAGACATCTAGGCTAAAACAAGGTAATTATGGGCTGTCTTTAAAAATATAACAGACATCTAATTATAGCCCAAAAAGAAATGAAATAAATAAATAAAACCAAACAATCACTTTTGACTTTGCTTACTTGATAGAATCTCGCAAGTTATTTTGGCAAAAACAACATGTAACCAAATTCAAGTTTATTTTGGCTAGAAGTGGGTAGGCACAGCTGGACTATATTGGGTCTATAATGGTGAAATTGCTTGCTGGGAGATTACGTTGCATTAAAGGGACAGTTCACAGAATAATGAAATTTACCACATGATTTACTCACCGTCAAGCCATCCGAGATACATATGACAATGTAAGCATTTGTTTTTTTTTACAGGCTGCAAAGGAATGTGGGATATCATAGCCTGCTGGCCATCAGCCAGAGTTGGAGAACATGTGGTGATCCCGTGTCCAAATTACTTCAGACACTTCTCTGATCACCATGAGGGTAAGTTGAAATCCTCATCCAAAACCTCTAATGGACTTCAGGAATTACATATGTGGTCATACGAGGCTTTGAGCATGAAAATGATTTTAAATGCCGCAACAAATAAGGGTAAAGGATGTGATGCACTGGGATCCCTGTTTTAATATATACTACAATACGAAATGATAAAAAAATCAATATATACCATCTTCAGAAGCAGCTTTGAGATTTGTGTTGCTTGTATTGAGCTCCTGACATTTAGATACCCTGTTGAGATTTGGATTATTTTGCTATGTGAAGTCACAGGTTCCCTAAACTTAAATCGACAAACAATTCACAAGCTAAACCTTTTGCACGCTCTTGCATGCACACTCTGTCCAAAGGTCATTTGCATTTGAATGAAAGTTAACATTTTGCCTTAGTCACAGCTGCTATACTTGTGATGCATCAATACACCATTAAAATGCTTGAAGTTTATGTTCATTATAAATAATCAAGTTTAGAAATATTTAGTTTTAAGTTGTTAAATAGCTAATCTAAAAATAACATGTACATTGATAGTAGACTACTCAGAGCAAATTGGTCTGCTTGGTAGACTCTTAAATGAGGCTTTAATTTACAAACACATGAAATTGATTTTCCTCTGGCGCAAATGATTTCAGATGGTATTTATAGCAGATTTGTTTTTATAGCATGACATACTTCGTAAGGAAAGAATTTAGTTATTTCATACTTCACTGGTCAAAGACCATTTAAGTATATTTTTAGATGATTTATATTATAACGTATATACATGCAGTATTGGTGAATGAGGTTTACATTTTACAAGCATATTGACTGCAAAGCATCTGTGCTTAATGTGGAAAGAACAGGCAATCCATCAGGAGACAAATCAGACTCATCGATTCAGGGCCGTCAGGGGTTGTGTGCACAGACATTAGATCACACTTCTTTATCTGATAATTTAACTACTCATGTATTAAAAGTCTGGCAGCCCACCAAGCTCCCACCCGGTCTCCCATCACTTATTTTGCTGCACAAAAGACTACAAACCAAACACACTACACATACGGTTAATCACACTTAACAGCATAACAAGTTATAACCACACCCACTGCCACTGCAGATGTTTCAAATACATCACAGCACTTTGTAATATTTCTACATGGTGCACCACTTTCTGTTTCATTTTTCTTGACTTGAGGACAGATTAAAGGTAGGGTAACACATTTTGAGAAATGCTAATGGTAGCCGCCTAGCAATGAAATCCCGATCCCACCCTCAAGTCAAATCGCCATCCAAAGTCACGCCTCTTTCCAAACACACGAACATGCACAGATCAGACGGTCGGTCACGTCTCATGTCTCATTCACCAGTGAGAAAACTTTGCAGTACAAAGTGAATAACACTTCCAAAATAACCAACATAAACAACTGGTTTACATCAGAATTAGTTTAAGCACACGTTCGGTTGTGTAGACGTAGTAACTATATCGTTATGCTAATCCGTAAACGAACACAAATTTCATAAGCAACACAATGTTTCATCAAAGTAGAATATCTGAATCCATCTCAATACAAACATATCGCGTACCTACCTTACCAAAATAAACAGTGCAACGACCCTTTCAGACCCTTTGCCTCCTGTAGCTGTTTGCATCTCGTGGTAAAGCAGTAAAGTTACAGATGTTAATTTGGGTTTTTGCTCTTGCTGATCCAGGCAGTTTTTGCTGTTGTTGTTATAAAAGATGCATTTAGTTTTGTTGCTCCTGTGTAGGTTGTCAATTCAGCAGAAAAGTTTGGTGTTCTCGCTGTTTACAGACAGAGCGCACGTGAACGCGCCGATGACGTATGGTGTCTGCGTGGACTCGCTGCGCGGTGGAAATTCAAATTACGCTTACGTATGAGGGACAAAAAAGGAAACGTCCGTTCGGACCGAAATCTATGATTTGTTGAACATTTTTTGGTCCTACGCCTTTCACAGATGACATACATTTTTACAAATACATTTAAACAACTTAACACAGTGATTGCTATCAGAATGTGAGGAGACTTTAAACCAGCATAACTAAAAATGTTTCAGGATCAAATCTGTTACCCTACCTTTAACTAAAAAGGGCAAATAAGCGTGAAAGCACCAATGGGAGTGGTAATATCTGTAATAATTTTTTTTAATACTTTATTTTTGCCTTCTTAATAGAAACACATTAAATGTTTTCAATACATCAAAAATCCCAATACTGTATCTAATACTCATTTTAAGTGGTGGAGGCCGCTATTATGTTTTCGCACATTGTCATAAAATATTGTAAAAATTCCTTTTTGCCCTTAAATTTTCTTATTTAATCAACTTGAAATTTCAATCAATTTTAACTTTCTTGACTAGTGAGTAGTTGTGTTAAATTATAAAAATAAAGTTGAAATAACTTAAAGGGGCCCCTAACCTAGGTGTTTTCAGCAAAATAAAAATAGTCTCTGGTATCCCCAGATGAGTCTGTAAAGTTTCAGCTCAAAATGCATAACAGATGCATTATTCTTTAAATGCAAAGAAATTTTAATCAGAAAAAAGAAATTTATACAGGTTTAGAACAACATGAGGATGAGTAAATGATGACAGAATTTTCATTTTAAGGTGAACTATCCCTTTAAATGAGATTACACAAAGAAGAATAGATGGATTCATATAATAACAGGATGTTTCTGCACACACATTGGCGATTCATTTTCTGCTAGAAATTGTGCAAAGTTCCTCCATCAAACCTTTATTTCATAAAAACGTCTTGAGCTTTATGTTTTTTTTTTTTGCTTGAAGCAAATCAATATTCTAGTTTACTCCTAAAGTTTGATCAAATTAACTTTTATCTAATTCGCATTTAAAATGTGCTGTATAGTCTCTCTTTTCTAAGAAACTGCATTGATGACTCATCCTATGCAGGTGTCTGAAGGACAGTTTTTTTATAATTGCTAAGGTTCAATGCCAGTAAATCAGCCAAAAAACAAATTTCAATCATCTAATTAGATAAAAAAGCTTTTCTTCAAAGTTTAAAGACAAATGGTTTCTAAACTATAGTGACGTTGGTCTGGTAGGTGCGGTTTTAGTATGCAATTTACACAACTTATTTGTAGATGTTTGTTGTAGTCAAGGACAATGCAGGACTGTGTTATCACATTATGACAGTTTTAGAGAATTTTATATGAGGAGCATCAAGTTACTGTTATGCTTGTATACAAATCAAATTTTTCATAAAGCTCTTGGTTAAATAACGTTGGCGATAAGACGATTGTCATGGCTTCTTGCCAGAGCTGGGAGTTTTATCACAATAGCTATGAACATTAGTGTATGACAGACTGCCATCTAAATTGTTTGCAAAAGTGTGGAGTGAATACAAATTAGACAATCATACTGAAAGGCCATCTGCATGCTTACAGTAGAAACCTTTAAACCTCATTTCCTAATGTAAGAAAAACAAACCTCCTTTTCTTTAAACAGAAAGATTAAAACATTGTATGACAGTTTTGGTTGTAAAAATATTAAATACTTAATTATTAAGTTTATTTTGATTGTTAAAAGAAATTAAAACCAAATCATGTATGGCATAAAAGATTCTGCTCCAAATTGTTACTCTGTTCTAAGATAAATATTTGTAAAGTAGAGAATATTCATATATCAAAATCTTAAAGGAAAACAACACCGTTTTTCAATATTTTACTATGTTCTTACCTCAGCTTAGACTAACTGATACATACCTATCTTTATTCAATGCGTGCACTTAATCTTTGTACAGTGCGTCGTGAATGTGTTAGCATTTAGCCTAGCCCCATTCATTCCTTAGGATCCAAACAGGGATGAATTTAGAAGCCACCAAACACTTTTATGTTTTCCCTATTTAAAGACTGTTACATGAAGAGTTACACGAGTAAGTATGGTGGCACAAAATAAATTGTGGCGATTTTTACGCGGATAAAAAATAAGAGCTATATTGTATGATTTATGTCAAGAGTTCCTTCTAAAAGTTACACAGAGCACCTTTAAATGCTTGGGTGCTTGGATTTACAATGAGGATTTGTAAAAAGGGATTTACAATGATGTTTGTAGTATGCAGAATATGTGTCTCAGTTAAACACTGAAGGACACTAATTTGATGATTCAAACTGTATTTCCATTATAAGATGTGATTTTTTTATTAATCACCTGGATTTAAGAGGGTTTATAGATTAAAAGTCAGGAATTATGCCTTTTTATTCTCCTCAGCTGGTCTTTCATACTGTTAGGTGTTTATATGGACTATTATAAAACGGCTCGTTCTGGTTCTTCATTCTGATTGGTTGAAACGCGTTCCAAGCTGTGATAAAATACCCCGGTAACCCCACGGTTCAGACCGCTTTACATAAGTATCACTGCGCCACTGTTGCTGCGTACTGATTTATAAAAATAAACACCACAGTCTTTAATCATATTTTTTATTTGTATACAATTGCACAATTAATGGCGATATCCAGATAAATGACAGTAAATATTGTTAAGTCATTTCGTCAATAAAGAGAAAACGTTCTCTGAGTTGTTTTTGTCTTAAATTGATATTTCCGCTATTATCCACTAGATGGCAATCTTACGCAACTTATCACATTCACTCGACACAACACAACAGCAATGTGGTGGATTTAGCGTGACGTGTAAGTTTTGATGGCTCTGAATCTGATCTCTTACAAAAGTTCTTCACAAAAATGGAATTATCAATGCTTTTAGCTGAAAATTTGAGAGGTGATAACTGATAAGAGAACAAATGAAGGTAGGATGAAACGGGGTTTTTTGTTGTTGTTTGAAAGCGGATGCTGGTCTGTTCTTTCATTTGATATTTTATGTTTATTTAAAGAAGAAAATTTTCTGTAAGGCATTAAACTAAAACTGGGTGGCAACTTAAAAAAAAAGCTGACGGGGAAAGAGTTTAAGCATGCTTCCAAGCATATTTGATCATCACTTCAACAGTTGCACGATATAAACGCTAATGTATAAATTAAATTAGATGAATGTTGATTTATAAAATAAACACCACAGTCTTAAATCATATTTTCATTGTGTCTTTGCTGCGTCTGTGTTGGTTGTGAACTGCGCTCTGTTGCAGCCACACTTGATTCTGAGGAACTACTTTGTTTGGCGGAAGACTAATATTTGTACTAATGTAATTACAACTTATTTGTGTTTTATTTTATGAAATCCTGCTATGTATATGAAGTAACCGTTTTATGAAAGCAATAAGTCCCGCGAAGCAGTGGGGTTACAGTGCATTTTATAACAGCTAAGGGGGCCTAACAACGCCCCTTAGCTGTTATAAAATGCACTGGTAACCCACTGCTTCTTGGGGCTTATTGCTTTATTGAATATTAGTGATCACAAGCTACCAGTCTGATAGGACGATACAGAGCCTTCACTTAAAGGGATAGTTCGGCCAAAAACGATATTAAACCCATGATTTACTCACCCCCAAGCTGTCCAAGTTGCATATGTCCATCGTTTTTCAGACAAACACATTTTCGGATATTTAAGAAAATATTTTAGATCTTTCAGTTGAAAAAATGTAACGTTACGGGGTCCAGCCATAGTCCACGTGTCATGACTGGGAACAGGAATCAGGACGCAAGTGTCAGGATTCGGGACGAAAGGCGTGGAACACGAAGGAGGATGCAGATGCAGGTTACGGATAAAATTACATTTATTCAAATAAATAACATCAAACAAAACACGCGCAAACCAACAGGCAGGTAAAACTGGAACAAAACATAGCACAACAGGTAACAGGCGACGATGAACCGGTGAGTGAATGACAGAAAACAAGGGTATAAATACACAGACAATCAAACAAGGAACAGGTGTAATGAGTTAATGTAATCAGTCAATGAAAGTCCAGGTGACAAGGATCAGAGACAAACACAAAACATGACACGGATCGAACCGTGACATAAGCCCCCCCATAAGGAGTGGCTCCCAGACACTCCACCACGACACAAAAACACAAGTCCAGGTGGGCGGATCTGGGGGAGGGACGGAGGGCTCAGAAGCCCAGGCGGAACCGGCAGAGCAGAAGTTCAGGGCGGGTCCATCCACAACGGACCATCACTGGACCAAACAGCGCTCTTCTTCGGCCATCTTGGGCCAGGCAGAGAGTTCAACCACCGAGGGAACCGGCTTAGAAGATTCGACCATCGCGGGAACTGAAGATTCAACCATCACAGGAATCGACCCAGGAGGTTCAACTATTAGAAGAACTGACTTGGAAGGTTCGACCATAACAGGAACCGACGTAGAAGATTCTACCATTACAGGAGCCGACTCGGAAGACTCAACCAACACAGGAATCCACCCAGAAGGCTCGACCGCTACAGGAACCGACGTAGAAGGTTCAACCGTCACGGGAACTGACCTTGTCCCCACCGTTGCGTAACCCGCTGCATCCATGTATGACCGGTTCATCTGTCAGGATTCGGGACGAAAGGCGTGGAACACGAAGGAGGATGCAGATGCAGGTTACGGATAAAATTACATTTATTCAAATAAATAACATCAAACAAAACACGCGCAAACCAACAGGCAGGTAAAACTGGAACAAAACATAGCACAACAGGTAACAGGCGACGATGAACCGGTGAGTGAATGACAGAAAACAAGGGTATAAATACACAGACAATCAAACAAGGAACAGGTGTAATGAGTTAATGTAATCAGTCAATGAAAGTCCAGGTGACAAGGATCAGAGACAAACACAAAACATGACACGGATCGAACCGTGACAGCAAGTGCAGGGTTCACCATGAAATAAAATAACATTTAATATAAAATGAACAGAAACAAAACACGAGGAGTAAAACAGCAACACAGGAACATCCAAAATGTGACACGGGGAACAGACAGGGTAGTAATGACAATGACAATGATCCGGCGACAGGTGAGAAACAGACAGCAGTATAAATACACAACACTTAACAGGGAACAGGTGTGATGAATCAGTCCGTGAATGTCCAGGTGACGTAATCGGAGAGACAAACAAAACATGACACGGATCACCGTGACATGACCCCTCCCTCTAAGAGTGGCTACCAGACACTCACCTAAACAAAACAAACACAAAAGTCTGGTAGCAAGAGTCCAAGGGAGGGGTGGAGGGCTTGGGGACCCTGGCGAAGCCGGCAGCCGCCGGGATGAGACCAACAGGAACGGTAGGCCGGACTGCGCCAGGAGAACCGGAGCGATCGCTCCGAGAACCGAGGCAGACGAATTACCCCCCTCCTGGGAATCGCCGACGATCAGCTGCCCCCGGAAGTCATCTCCCATCCCCTCGCGGAAACGGAGACCCTCTCACGGTAGCCACCCCGGGGAAATGATCGGGCGTGGTCCGTTCCGGATCCCCCTGCGAGCAGGATGGTGGTCCTCCGAGGGACCGTCGACGACGACTCAACCGTTGGGGGACCGCCTGGGCCGATCCTCCTCCCGCATGCTCGCAGGAGCGAGCGATCGCTCACGGTGGTCCCCAAGAGACATCGGGGCTGATGGGGAATGAACCCCGATGTCACTACTCCCCCTCGACGAAACTCCTGGGGGAGCCGCCCTCCGTGAACCCGCTGCGTCCAGTCTGGCCGGATCATTCTGTCATGACTGGGAACAGGAATCAGGACGCAAGTGCAGGGTTCACCATGAAATAAAATAACATTTAATATAAAATGAACAGAAACAAAACACGAGGAGTAAAATAGCAACACAGGAACATCCAAAATGTGACACGGGGAACAGACAGGGTAGTAATGACAATGACAATGATCCGGCGACAGGTGAGAAACAGACAGCAGTATAAATACACAACACTTAACAGGGAACAGGTGTGATGAATCAGTCCGTGAATGTCCAGGTGACGTAATCGGAGAGACAAACAAAACATGACACGGATCACCGTGACACCACGACCTTCAAGTCCAAAAAAAGTGCGTCCATCCTTCACAAATTAAATCCAAACGGCTCCAGGATGATAAACAAAGGTCTTCTGAGGGTAATCCGTGCGGTGTTGTTGTAGAAATATCCATATTTAAAATTTTATTTACGTAATTAACTACCTTCCGGTAGCGCCGCCATCTTAGACTCAGGAGAGAGTATTAGCGTAGTGTACGCACTTTTCTTAGTGACGTATGACAAATTCGGAGGGCGGGGGCACAGAGCAGCAGCAGAGAAACCTCCATACGCTGCGTAAGCACTCATCCTGAATGCGGACGTGACTAAGACGGCGGCGCTACCGGAAGGTATTTATTTTCGTTAATAAAGTTTTAAATATGGATATTTCTACAACAACACCGCACGGATTACCCTCAGAAGACCTTTGTTTATCATCCTGGAGCCGTTTGGATTTAATTTGTGAAGGATGGACGCACGTTTTTTGGACTTTAAGGTCGTGGACTATGGCTGGACCCCGTAACATTACATTTAATCAACAGAAAGATCTAAAATATTTTCTAAAATATCCGAAAATGTGTTTGTCTGAAAAACGATGGACATATGCAACTCGGACAGCTTGGGGGTGAGTAAATCATGGGTTTAATATCGTTTTTGGCCGAACTATCCCTTTAACACAGACGTTTAAATTGACAGTGACATTTGTAGGCTGAAGTAACATTAATTATGAAGGAAAATCGTTGAGAAGATGAATATCCAATTCTGTTACCTGCAACATACATCACAGTTGTTAGCCACCAAGAGACAGACATCAACAAGGTACTTACCATAGCACAGAACAGTGGGTGGTGCGGGAATGTGTGGAGATCAGGACGGATCTGGTGTTGCATGAACAATATTGTCTGGATATAGGAGGTTTATTCAGTAATTCGCATCAGCCCAAGTTTTTTCAGCAAATAAGGTAACATGTAAATAGCTTTACATTTATGAATTGAGTGCATGGCTTTTTTGTTTTGTTTTTAAGTATTAAGTTACTTATAGAGACACACACACCCACACAAAATCCAATCCTCTCCAATTCCAATGAAATAATGTGTGAGGATGTTTGTGCTGTGATTATTGTGAGACGGTTGGGGATAACCTGAAACCAAGAGTTAACATAAAATGACATATAATCTCTACATCTAGGCTATGATATCATGGTTTATAAGCTCTGTTATAATTACTTACAGTCTCCTGTGCTTTAGATGTTGTGAGCAACATAAATAAAACCTGCATGGTAGCATGAAGTCAAGTAGATTTCACACATGACAGTTTTCATATTGTTTTAGATAATGTCATTCAGCATTGATTTATTGTGGTCTGAAATGTGTGATTAGATTTCTCAAGATGTTTTGCAATGGAAAAATGTATCCTGTTTATTCTTGTCATCTATTCTGATTCTGTTCTTCAAGCTTTGATTGACATTACTCTGCTGTTGGCTTGTGAGAGTATACAAAGATTCTTTTCTACATTTTATTTATAATTTTAATTAATGTTTAGAAATTTACCAAAACATAGAAATCAGCATTTCTAAATTCATGAATTTAATAAAAGGGTTGCACAATTTGCAAAGCTTATATTAAAAAGATAGAAAATAACCACCTGAATTGTGTAACCGTGCAAACTTTGCGTTGAATGTGTGTACACGTACGATTCAAATAAACTATGCTTTCAACCATGTGCATACATTCGTGTACACGTTAAAATCGATCTATTTTCTTACTTTTTTTCAACTTTTTATAGTACATTCTCAAACTGATCAATGAACATGTATACATGCATAGGGAAAAAACTAATACCTTAATGAGAAAAACAAATTGCACTGTCCTTATACATAGTCCTAATACCTGTACATAATGTTTATAATAGCTGCATCTATAGATTGAATGGATAAGAAACAGAAGTCTTGCATTTGCTTCTTGCAGGGATGCACCGATACCAATACTGGTATCGGGTATCGGCCTCGATACCACATTTTCTAAAGTACTCGTACTCGTTAAAAGTCCCCCGATACCACGGATCGATACCACGGTCTGAAAAATGCCTATGTTTGAGCGGCATGTAAGGGGTTAATGCCTCTTGCGTTGTCCAAAGAGGCAGAGTTTACAACAAACTGGAAAACTAGTCCCTTGTTTTTTTGTTAAATTATATGACTAAAGCTGTTACCTGTAAATTTAAATCATGTTTTTTTATTAAGCACTCGGTATCGGTATTGGCAAGTACTGAAATGCAAGTACTCGTACTCGTACTCGTATTCCAAAAAAGTGGTAGCGGTGCATCCCTAGCTTCTTGCATTTCACAGGCACCGATGGGTCACAACCACCATGCAAAACAGACTGAAAGATCAGTAAAATGGTTTTGTTTTTGGATGACGTTATGTACAGATTTATGGTGTTTACCTGATCCCTGCTCTAACTAAACTTCCCAGGGTGAGTCAAGGGCCAAATCTAGACATAACAACAGCCAATTTATTTTTAACAAGGGACAGAACAAGCTGATCTTTTTGCAAGTTTTCCCTTGTTGATGATCCCCTTCTGTTTTACAAGCTTCACATTCAATCCAAATTAATATTGTGATATGCCACTTGAGTTAAGGGTATGGGGGACAAACTTCATGTAATTGGCCCTCACAAGTTTATTGAGTATCAAGGCTTTCCAACAGCTGGAAACAGGCCATACAGCACTGGACTTTGTAGATATTTTAAGATGGAAGTCACTGCTTCCCTGTGCTTGTTGTGCCTTGATCAAGCTGGGAAAGGATTTTTTTGTTTTTTACAATTGTGTTTCAATTTGAGGGCGCCATTGTGTGCCTCTGTCACTCTTTATTTTTGTACATGCTATTGAGTGTTCACATAAAAATAAACCTCAGAACTCCACATGGAGAATCATTCATCTACATTCATTATAATTCAAGCCTGAGTGAAATTGATTGGCTTGTTTTTGGTCAATACATGCTATTGTAACATAGGTTCGTCTATGAATGAATTTAATTCTCCGTGCCCTCCCTATTGAAGTCTACAGCATGTTTATTTAATTTTGCAGATGAAAGAATTGTTGTCATAGAATGAGCCATCATTGCGGGATATCCAGACACAGACTCCTTTAATGCATCGCTGTCTTTTTTGTCTAAACCTAGTTATTGATTTTGAGTCCAGGTTGAATTCTTAGACCCAAATATAGCATTTTTTAAACTCTTTTAATCCAAAAACAATTGTTTACTTGTAAGCATCACAAACACTTTTATTGTTAAAATGATTGCTATTCTATAAAGCATGCAAATCAAATACAAGCTCGCCGCAGTAGCTTGGTAGGAGCTCTTTGTGTATTGATTGGATCATTTACTGCCATTTAAGTTTGGTTCAGAGGACATTGTGCAGTTAATGAGCTAGGTAGCAATCAACTGAAAGTTGATGTAACCCAACAGCTGGGTTTGTCCATATTTGACCCAGACATGGTTTGAAACAACCCAGCATTCGTGTGCACACTCTTTAGAAAACCATACTCTAAAATTATTAGGTTTTTTTTAACTCATTGTTGGAATGGTTGGTTCTATCCAATACTTATCCAACCATGTTTTTTAGAGTGCAGCAATTGGCGTTTATTGCCTTTTAGTCAGTGCTTAATTTGTAAATCAAAAGGTGCTGGAACGCAAAACGCATATTAGAGCAAAGGGGTGACGAGGCAGGTGCAGGCATAACAGTGCTAAAAACAGCTTGCGATGTGCTAAAATACTCCCTGTACTACACTAATCTTTACAACACACAAAAGCCCACATCAACATAATGTTTAACTGTTAACTCATTTCATCAATTCATTTCGTAACAGGTATATAGGCTACTTCCAGTTCACAAACACAAAGCTTTCTATAGTATTAAAGGGGCCATGGCATGAAAATCCAGCCCAGTCTCCTGAAGATGCGTATAAATAGCACGAAGTTTAAAACTCGTGCAATACATACGCCAAATTCCACTTTGGCGTGCATATGATACGCCAGTCCTTCCCATTCACTTAAACGGTGCATCTTTTTTTGTCGTTTTATTTATTGGTTTTTCAATTTTTTGCTATTTTTTACCATTTTCGCTTGGGTTTAGGGTTAGAACAACTTTTTGTTATATAAAAATGACATCCTAACCCAAACCCAAACTCTAACCCCAACTCCAAGTGACCATGGCTTAAATATGGACAAAAACATGGAGAAACCTGTATATTAAATAACCTCATTAAGCAAATCTAAAATCTAACCCTAAACCCAAGCGAAAATGGTTTAAAAAACAGAAAAAAATTGAGAAACCAATAAATAAAACGACAAAAAAAGATGCACCGTTTAAGTGAATGGGAAGGACTGGCGTATCATATGCACTCCAAAGTGGAATTTGGCGTATGTATTGCACGAGTTTTACACTTCGTGCCATTTATACGCATCTTCAGGAGACTGTATTGAAAATCTGACTTTTCCATGTTTAAGTGCTATGATTGGGTCCCCAGTGTTTCTATCAACCTAGAAAATGTGAAAAAGATCAACCCAGTAACTTAGTTTTGGTAAACCAATCTCTACATGCACATGAAAAAAGGTAGTTGAAATTTGGCTCTCCTTATGATGTCATAAGGAGCTCTTATTAGAATAATACCACCCTTTAATCTGCACTACCCAACCACAGCACTGCCATATAGTGCAAAGAAAACGAGAGAGCGAGAAAATAATTCACAGCACAATTGAGTTTCAATTGCAACAAACCACCATCATTGTGATCAGTGTTTGCACTTCATCCACTCATTTGCATTTAAAAGACACACCCAAGACGACACTTTTTTCCACACACTTACAAAGTGGCAATTTTAACATGCTATAATAAACTATTTATATAGTATTTTGAGCTAAAACTTTACATATGTGCTCTCCGGACACCAAAGATTTTTATGGCATCTTAAAAAAGTCTTGTACCATGGCCCCTTTAACGCTTGCTTATTAACAAGTGGTCTAACCCTTACAAATATTAACCATGGTTTTTTTGTGTGGTAAAAGTGTAGTAAACATGTTTCTTTTGTGTACTGATTACTATAAGCAAAAGAACAACATACACAACGTAATTACACATGGCTTTCATGTCCGAATCCCACTTAACAAAAATAAAAACAAATAAGTTATGTAAAATGTCCTTAAAATGTGCTTTTTATATGTAAATATATATCCGCCACCTCATATGGTATAAAAACAACAAAAACACAATATATATATGTAAGGAATAATTGACGACGGGCCATTGAATTATAAGAAAATAATGCACACCCAAGGTGCAATGCACCGCGGGTGTGCATTATTTTCAAATAATTCAAAGGACCGGAGTCAACTATTCTTCTTATACCACGGTTACAAACATTGCTCTGGTGCCTATTCTTAAGACATTTGACAAGTCATGTGTGCGGTTATCATAAATTAATGCATACCCACGGAACATTTCTCAGCCAATAAGAATACAGCATTTAACAGACCCGTGGTATAAATATATATATATATTTTTTTTTTGGTTTTTGTTGTTTTTATACCATGTGAGGTGGCGGATCCACGCAAATAGGTACCGGAACACAGACAGTCAAAACCCGAGAGGTCCCAAATCCTGTTCTGGCAGGATCTGGCTCAGATTAATCCCTGCTTTTAGTTATAAATGACAACCTATAGATTGACCTGTCTGTTGATGTACAATACATGTTTTGCTTTTAATGACCTTTTAGTCCTTTACACAGGTAACCTCTCAAAGACCTGCACTGCTGATGGCTGGACTGAGATGGACCCCATAACGACCGCTATGAATTGTGGGTATAATCTTAACGGCACGGGTGATGATGTAAGTCCAAACTGTTTTTCAGATAGTTTACTCATTGTTTTTAATCACTTTGGATTGTTTTCTTGTTAGAATACATAACAGTCGTTAAAAAAAGAATACATGAATGAACCTTTTTAGTAAATATAATCTTGAATTAAGTTTACTTTCATATCTTCCTGCATTTCAGATTTTTGCATGTCTTAAACATAAATGAGTATTATTAGGTTTAGGTAATTTTTGAAGAGACTAATCCTAATATTTAAATCAGTTTTGATTATCAAGTATGTTTCTAATATTTTACGAATTGTTGAGATCATTTTTCTGTAAACAATACAGAATCACTAAGATAGGTAAAAACTTTGCACTGTCAGAAAATGTTTTCATAAAAAGTATATAATAGTATCTTAAAAGGTATATATTGGTACCAAATGTATACATATCTGTACCTAAAGGTACATATATGGATCTTTTTAATGAGTACTCGCACTCAAAAAAATAAAAAGTTGGATTTACTTAAAAAAACTTCGTCAAGTGGGTTCCACATAGCTTTGTTAAGTAATGTCAACAAATAAAATGTAAGTTGTATTTACTAAAAAAGTTTGTGTAAAATTGTCAATTTAAATGTTGCATGGACTAAAGAAATCCTAGTAAAGTCACTATTATGAAACATTTAAAGGCGGAGTCCATGATGTTTGAAAGCCAATGTTGATATTTGAAATCACCTAAACAAACACGCCCCTACCCCAATAGAATCTGGACCTTCTGTTGATAGACCCGCCCCACACATACGCAAACCGGCATTTGATTTGATTTTATTGGCTATAAGTGTGTTTTGGTAGTCGGCCCGTCTCCTTTTCCAACGCGTTTTTCAAACATCGTGGACTCCGCCTTTAATTGATGAAAAAAAATGATTTAATAACTCCATTACAACGAATCAATCAATCAGAGTGCAGCTGCTCAATACAACCTTTATTTAATTACAGTTTATCAAACATATCACAAACATATTTGAATGCAATGTAACATTTCAAACCGTTTGTTGGTTTGTTTTGTTCTAAAATATATCAGAACAAGTTAATTAACTAATACTTGGCCACTTATTACTCAGGTACCTATCTAATCGTGCTACACTTTTGCAAGAGGGTACAACAATTCTGCCAGAACAACAATTTACCCATAATACACTGCCGCATCATCAGCCAATGAGATGCAAGTCTGTTTTGGTTTTATTAATCTGTTACTTTTACGCAACAATGTTTTATTGGCTGAACAAATAATTTTGAAGTAAAGCTGACAAGACACAGTCTTTTGTTGAAATTACTAAGTTAAATTAATCATATGCCGTTACTTGTATTTGTTAAGTAAAGTGAACAAGAAATTATTTAGTAAAACTGACTCCAACCAAGTTCATTTTTTTGAGTGCGGGTCGGGTACGTATTTTCATATATAGAAACATATTAGGGTACATATTTTGATAAAACCCCTCTAATACCTGCCTGCTGCTACACCAACGTAACCAGCTAAAACCAGGCTAGGAGCTTAGGCTGGTTTTAGTTGGTCTTTTCAGTAGAGACATCTCTACTGGTGTTTAAAATCTTTCAAAGAACATTAAACATTTAAAGCTCGTTGCAAGCTAATATTTTTGGCTTTATAAAACACTATAATTCTCTCACTGACAAACTCGTGACATGATGGACTTCTAGCCCACACAAAGTGAATGCAATCGTTCAATCTCATATAATACTTGACCATTACTCACCCAAAAACACAAACCACCGTTTTTCAGTCGACCTCTTAGCCTCCTTTTCCTGCCTGCATTTTAGTTCCGGCATGGAAACCAATGAGACAAACATAATAGCTCTTTTATTTTGCAATGCACATCAGTGTCAGCTTCTGCATGCATTTGTAAACTTACTGATAGATGCTAACATATTAAATGAAACATCTTGATCTATGATCAGAGTCTACTCCTGTTAAGAGCAAGTGGGATCTGGCCTTTGCTGAAACTTTTTCCAGCATTTGTTCCCATCAATAAAAAAGTGATAACAGGGTGTGCCAGGTCTTCAGATCTACAGCGAATATGTGGGCATGGGATTTTTATTTTCTTGTCAGTAAGTGTCTGACTTTGCATGCTGGCTTGTTGAAGTTTTATACTCTAACCTCAGTGAAAGATTATATAGGGGGTTGTTTAATACGCAAAACGCAAAGCGACATCACAGTGCCGAGTTCTATGTCGGTGAGTCAAAGCCATGCGTAGGAGAGCCAGCATAACCATTCTTACTACAAAGACACAACCTTGAGCAAGAATCATCCCTTTTCAGGCATCTGGATCTAATAAAATATGCCAACAGGCAATGTATTGAATAATGGTCATGGTGGTTTTTTTTTAGATGTACTGTAGCACAGAAGAATGTGTATCGAGTCTGCTGTCGTCATAGGCACTCAACCTTACGCCAATTAACATTTTTTTGTTATAATTATTTACACAATACTGACGCTTTTTCATTGACTAACACAAAATATATGTATTGGTCTCAACAGACAGACTTCTTATTGGAAGATCATTCATAAAGAGAATATAATAATGACTGAACTGTAAAACTTTTTGAAGATTCAAGCAGCCATGCCAGCTTCCCCTTTATTACATGTAGTAAATGTACTATTTTCACATAAAAATATGGTACTTAATGTATACAAAAAATTACCCTGTGTCTGAAATTACCTACTGTGACAGTAAGTACTGAATTAGATGAAGTACCTACTCATCTACTATTTGAGTTTGAGCCCTGTTATAGTTTGATATGGGTAGTGTAAATTAAATTCAGACGTACTACGTCCGCCATGTTGATACATCATGTTGCATACATCATCATAACAACAACTGAGCCGCAATTCAATCAGAAGGAACCACTGAACTTAACTTCCGGACTTTGTTTAATGGTCTGACTAGTGGCTAAACTGACCTCTGGAACAAAAACCTTGTCAAAAATAAAAACAAATTGGTTTTCTAAAGATGAGGGGAGACGGCTATGTGAAGGGAGGTTTGGCAGCCGATCTGTAGTTAAGATTGTATACATTAAATTGTAAAAAATTTTAACACAGTAATATTAGCTCAGTGTAGTTTTGATATACTTTACCTATGATTTAAACTAATCTACTTTTTTGTTTATTTTGCTTGATATCAGAAATAAACTACTCTAATTGACTCTATTGTTATTGATTCTTTGTGGAAGTTTACCAGAAGTTTCTATATAAAGTTGTTTGGAAGTAGGCGGTTTCACATGCAGGGTTAGGGGCATGTAAACCGAGGTGTTTTTTCTGCACCTGACCTATGTTTTCAATTGTTTCAATTGAAGTGCCATGCTAAGCGCCCAGAGTTGAATGTCACTTTTCAATCAGCTGTCCAGTCACAGTGGAGGAGTGGCAGGAAAAAAACCACAACAACCATCTGGCACATCGTACAACAACTGATAAACAAAACAGAAGTAGCATTTCAATTTCAGTGATAGCAGTATCATAGCGCTTAGCTGAGGAAATTCTGGCATTCGCCCATTGTTGGCGTCCCCCTGGTCCCCCTTTTCAGCCGCGTTAAACGTTTTGGTGTACACTTCTCATTAGTCTATAGTAGGGGTGGGCGGGGCAAAAACTTACAGGGGGTAAGTTGTAACACGGACTGTTTACATTGTTGCACAAGGTTGAGCGTTTTGTTTTTCCGGTATTTTTTCACGCTGCCAAGAGACGATCTCCCGCAAATTATTGGAAATGTATAATGTTTTTCCAGAGAGTTATTGATGAACGAGTGTTTTGTTGGCATGTAAGTAATTTTTTTCATCATATGTTTTTTCAGTTTCTAAGTTGGGTGTGTAAGACATCAAATCCAATGCTTTGTTATATTAATCAGTGTCTTGTTGACTAAAACATAGCATTGTTTTGAAATATGTCTGCAGCTCTTAGAAACTTTTTTGGTGGGCTTGAAAATATTTTGACCCAGTGGGGTTAATTGTAACGCTGTGTTACAACTAACCCCTCAGCACTTACGATATAAAAACAGCTAACGTTAGCGTTATTCTTGCCGTTGTTTTAAATAGGCTACACATGAATGATTGATGGCTGCCAACAAAATAAATGTGCCTGTCTTATCAAAAATCGTGTGCCAAATTTATTTTTGTTCATTTTTAAAAATTGATTTAATACGGTCATGTCAAAGATTGAAATCATAATGACATGAATGGCTAAAATCAGACTTTGTTGCTCATTATCTCAAAATTTGATTTTGAAACTGTAGTATGGTTATTACAGACTGGGTTAATTTTTGTCATAATTGTGCTGCTTTCTCTTACATATTTAGACATTTGTATCCATTTATATTTGAACTATTGTTAGAAAAGGGCTGGATGAATGAATACAGTGTGGATACCTGATTATTATAGACAGATATATAAACAATATCCACTTCGAGTACATAGAAAAAATTGTATTGAAATATTTGCCTGCAAACTTAATTTTTAGCAAGTGTTACAACTAACCCCCTCCTGTTACAATTAACCCCACCTATGGGGTAAGTTGTAACGTTTGCACTTCTGTCACGTTTGGTGTAATTGTACAAGAATGGTAAGCAATAAAAACAAACTTCAAATGTTCATTTGTAGCAGAGATGTGTGTGTTCCTTGTGTAAAAATAAAATGAATCAAACTTCAAAAAGCGTTAGGTTGTGCCCCGCTCTCCCCTTTCTTCTTTAGATAATCATCAGAACATTTAAGTGGTACTCAGCTGTGCTTAAGACTTTTTACATTTTGAGATTTACAGCAAGAAAGTACAGCACTTTATTATAATAAAAAGGCCGGTGTAGCACATTTTTTACTTGCAATAAATGTTTCTGTTGAAATGAGAATTGTGTGAGAGAATCGTGATCTCATTTCCCATGGGGAAAAATCGTGATTCACATTTGAGCAAGAAAAAATTTAACACTTTTATTAAGCAAAAAAGTACTACAAATATACTGGCTGTATATAACTCTATTTGGAGTTCATTTATGTACTTTAGTTTATACCTGGGATGACTTTGCTTTGCAATTGTTTAAAATTTGGGTTTTATAAATATTATAAATCTTTCTCTCTCTCTCTCTCTCTCTCTCTCTCTCTCTCTCTCTCTCTCCAGGACAGTTTCTATAGATCAATAAAGATCGGCTACACCATCGGTCACAGTGTTTCTCTCATTTCTCTCACCAGTGCAATTGTTTTACTTTGTTTATTCAGGTAAGACATTTTACTGTCAATTATATTTTTATAATAGTAATCACATACACCATTTATTTAGTTAATGACTTTCATGTTTTGCTTGTTTTATTTCTGTATCGCTGAATATAAATTTACAAGGCAATGGTTTTTGCAATCTATCCATCCGAAATATCATATGCTTTCGGCTCACAGTAGCTCTGGTCTGGAGAGGTCCATTGCCAATAGTACCCCGTGTTTCAAAGTCCCATCCAATATAACTATTTTAGGAACAGTGAAAGCCTACTTACGAGTGACTGTAATTACATTTGCTATTATTTAATGTTTGGATTGGTTGTTTGTGTATAGCGGAGGGTTCCCTAAAGAACGTATAATTCTAAGTGATTACAGCACATTACACGAAATACAAATTTTTGTGTTATTCTGGAAAGGTTGTTGTGCTTATGTTGTTTATTCGTGCATCCTTAACACCGAACATCCAGAACACCCTATTCAAAACATGTAAAGATTTTTGTTGCCAAATCCTGGGCTCAGTTCGTGTCTGGAAACCACCCACTAATGTCTCCTATCTAGAGATGACGTTTCGACCAAGCTTAACGTGCATCAAACAGCGCTTCACGCGTAGTTCTAGCCAAGCTGCATGCCTATTGAACGGTTTCACCATGGGGCGTCATGGAGGAAGTCGCATCGTCAGTGCAGTGAAGGATTAAATGGAGAACAACATGCATCCGTTTTGACACCGCAGTGATTGATCTGTGGCACCAGGGGCAGAACTGCCCACTAATGACTAAGATAAGAGCTTCTCCTACTGATACCCTAGCACACACACACACACACATTTCTTATAGACCAAACTAGTTCTCCACCAACAGGAATTCATTATGATTTGCATTACTGCTCATATATGATATAGAATCCCTGCAGTGATACCATGAATCACAAACACAGTATAAATATTTACAGTTTAACCCTTCATTGTTTGATGTTGCTTTTAGATAAAAAATATATTTTCTTTCTTTTGCAAGCAAATTATGCATATAAGATGGTAATGAAAGGAGATATATATATTTTTTCAATTTTTTGCCACGCTACATCCTGGCAATGATTTAAAAACCCCATGTGGAGGATTTAGATTTTTACTCTGAAGATTTGAAGTTTGTATGAAAAATAGCTTTAAAAGCTTTATTGGCTCTTGCAACATTAAAATGAATAGATATAGTTTAGTGGTTATGAATGCAGTTTAACCAATATTTAACATATAAATAACATTTTGGTATTACCTTAATGCTTCAGCAAAACATAGAAGGTGCAGTTATACACCATTTTGGTAATGAGGTCTGTTTTATGTAAAGTTAATTAATAATGCATGCAATAGAAGATTAAATGGCACAAAGCATTAATGTTCAGACAGCATTGTTTCTATTTAGCACTGGTAGGATGAAACATTGCAAGTGTCTGGAGAACAGTTTATGATATGGTTTATTACAGTCTGAATAGCTCAGTGGTAAAGCATTGCGTTAACAGCACAAAAGCTCATGGTTTTGAGTGCACACATACTGTACTGATAAAAATGTATCACTTGTGCTGCACTCTCAGTCGCTTTGGAGAAAAAAGTCTGCCAAATGCTTAAAAGTACTGCTACAGAGGTATTTATTTTGTTCATAATTAGCTAGAACATACATGAGTGCTTTTAAATGCTACAGTACAACATTTCTGAGTTGCACTCTGGGTTGTATTGGACAGAACACACTGTTGGGATAAAACAACATCGCCAACCACATGTATCAGCATATCACATAAAAGGTTAAATTTGATTGCGTTTATTTATATAAATTGGTTATTTTTGACCCATAATGGGTAAATATTGGACAGAACATGTGCTGGGTTAAAAATTACCTCGTGCTGGATCAAAAATGACCCAATGCTGGGTTGTTGTTATGCAAGCATGGGATATAATAACCCAGCACTTGGGTTAAAATAACCCAGCATTGGGTCAATTTTGAACCCAGCACGTGTTCTGTCCAATATTTACCCATTATGGGTCAAAAATAACCCAGCCATTTTTAAAGTGTACAGTACAATATTTTACCAAACAGCAACCTAGTCAAATTTTATCCCTACTTATAAATAATCTGATCTACACTGTTTTAAAAAAAAGTTTTAAAAATTTACCTTTTCTGTCGCTTGGGTGGTACACTAAGGCTCCTTCTTGTACCTTAACAAGTATACAAAACATAATACAATGTTGTACCTTTTTGGATATTATTGTACCTTAAAGAGCTATTGTGTACCTTTTAATGTACAGTTAACCCCTGACATTTAAATGGTCCAAACTTTTTCATTAAAGGGACACTCCACTTTTGTAAGGACTTTGCTGCTGTAACATGGCTGCAGGAGGCGCAATGATATTACGCAGCAGCCGAAAATAGTCCCCTTAGTAACTTTCAATAGCAGGGGACTATTTAAGGGCACTGCGTAATATCATTGCGCCTGCAGCCATGTTACGGCAGCAAAGTCCTTGATTATTATGCCAGAATGAGAGTATAGTTCCTAACCATATCTGCCTAGAAAATCGCAACTTTTAATTTTCTGTCGGTCTTAGTACACGATGTAACTACAGAAGAGTCAAGTTTTAAATAGGAAAAATATCGAAACTCTTTGGTTATTTTTTTAGCACAATGCTAATGGTCTAATCGAATTACGCTAAGCTAAAAGTGGTACCCCAGACCTGGAGATCGGCTGAATGGATTCCAAAACGTTAAAAATCAAATGTTTAGTTCTAGGGGAGCTGGAAAATGAGCATATTTTCAAAAGAAAGTGGAGTGTCCCTTTAAGTTACACAATTGATCCTTACAGTATATGATACTGTACTACAAAAGGTACAATATTTTAATTTGTTGTATACCCATAAAGGTACAAAAATGAACCTTTTAGGGCACGATCCCAGCGACAGAAACGGTACCTTTCTTAGGGAAAATTTATTTTTGTACCTTTTCTCTGACACTGCACTACTCAAAAAATTGTAAGGATTTAGTTGTTTAGCTCCTCCACATTAATTGTCATTAGCAAAGCCTTTTATCCAAAGCCACTTACAGTACACTTAATACAACAATCCCCAGAGGAACCTGTGTTGGAGTGCCTATAGCTCAAAGGCACAATGATGGTAATTCATACCTCTCTCCATTCAATTATCAACCCTACACTCTAAAAAAACAAACGGTGCTATATAGCACCAAAACAATTGCTTTGGATCGTAACGATAGAAGAACCATTTTAGTGCCATATAGCACCGGTGAAGAACCAGTGAAGCACCAGTGAAGCACCAGTGAAGCACCAGTGAAGCACCAGTGTAGAACCATATAGGGGCCATATAGCACCACATATGGTTCTACATAGCACTATATGGTTCTACACAGGTGCTTCACTGGTGCTTCACTGGTTCTTCACCGGTGCTATATGGCACTAAAAATGGTTCTTCTATCGTTACGATCCAAAGCAACTGTTTTGGTGCTATATAGCACCGTTTGTTTTTTAGAGTGTATGCTTTATCCACTCCACCCCCCAATCGCTCCTATCAGTGAAAAAGTTGCCACTAGTATGGTAGATCAGGACTGTTTAGATCCCCGGCAATGTAATCCGGTTTACTATCACTATCTTTAACTGAGCCACGGGCTTAAGCATGGGTATCTGAGAGTAAATCAGTTTGATGCAGACTTTTATTCACTGATAGGGGCTGAAAACCTGATCACACCTTATGTTATAAGAGTATAAGGAGGTATAATGCAGGGACTTACTTTAATATAAAAGTGTATGGTTCCTTTAGGAGTTTGTGAAATGAAACTCTTGTATTGTCTAAATCTGTGGTATGTCTGGGGCCTGCAGACAGCCAGACAGTGAAACACAGGGTTGAATCACGCTGAGTCTAAGAACATGCTGACTGTGTCATATCACACTGTGTGTAATGAGCACACAAGAGGCGTTATACCAGAGTGTGTTAGGACATAGAATGCACAAGGATTTGACTTGTAATTCAAGGATAAACTTCCAGTAAGTTATGAAGAATTGCAGAATGGGAATTATATATATATAACTTAGTTAACTTACAGGCTGTGAGTCCGAAGGAGGAGGAATTATGATAATGTCGGTCTTGTCCACATCACCAATCCCAGAAAGTAAACTGTTGCCTAAAATTTGTGTGTTTGTTGTAATCCAAGAAAAGAGATTTACGTTGGAAACGATAACTTGCGTCTTCGTTTACCTCTGGGTTTGTACCTTTTGCATATCGTTAACATACTAATACACGCTTACACACCAAAGGAAATTTAAAAATGTGAATCGGATGATAGTTGCTCTTTAACAATAGTGTTTGGAAAACATTTTTAACATTACAGTTAACTTCAAGGATAATATTCACATTTGGTGAAAGAATTAAAGGATTTTATCCAGCAGTAAATAAAAAAATGCACCAAGGACAATTTAATATTTTTATTATTTCTTTAGCAGTTTTATAGGAAAAGATTTGTTCCTGCGGCTCATCTGGTAGGGCATTGAGAAAGCAATACAAAGGTCAGGGCTTCACAAAAAATTTATAGCTTGAATGCACTGTAAGTCACTTTGGATAAAAGTGTCTAAAAAATATGTAAATATTCTTCAGACTTTCCAAAGAAGATGTTTCAAATCACCATTGCACGGTGTATTTAGCTTCCAGATCTGATCATTTTATTTATTCTCACAGAGAAACCAATGTTACATTTACAAGAAGTGCTGTATTTTTAATGTCAGTGTTAGAAAAAATTGTCAGAATATGTACCCCAGCTGTCACTGGGGCAGTACTCTTTAAAAAGGTCATAATAAGATTTGGTACAGATACACAAATAAGTAAGAAATAATTGACGATGAGTCATTGAATTATAAGAAAACAATGCACACCCAAGGTGGTAATGCGGCACAACGCTTATACCATGGGTACCACAAACATTGCTTTGGTGCCTATTTTTTTAACATTTAAAAGGTTAGGTGTGCGGTTTACACAAAATTAATTAACACCCATGGAATATTTCTCGGCCAATCAGAATAAAGCATTCAACAGACCTGTGGTGATGCACTGCCAAGATGGCAATGGCAAGCACCGGCTACTGTTGGCTTCAAAAACGATCTTCAGAAACCTATGGGTGACATCACGGACACTACATCCATCTTCTTTTACAGTCTATGAGTAGTATACAACTACCATGTACGAGGTTCAGAGATTGATGGGGGACACCTGTAAAAGGTTGTTTAAAGGTTATTTAATGTTGGTCGGTGAACAGAAATAATCAATAATTTTCAAGTCTGAGGTTTGGGTAAAGTAAACTAAAGACATGAAGTTTAAGGTGTTTTGTAATATCAGAGTCTTTCCTTAAATAGCAATAAGCCGGGCCTGGATGGGATGCTTGTGTAGTTCAACCAAAAAAGAAAATCTGATCACTTACCTCTTTTCAGACCTGTATGACTACTCTTTTTCCACGTAACGCAAAGTTTGTTATTTTGAAGCCACATTATTTCCATATAAGTGAAGTGAATGAGGACTGCCAGTGTAGTACCGCCTGCCATACCATTCTAGGGAATATTAAATGAGCGTGTTGAATTGTAAATCCAATTTTGAATTCCCAAGCTTACTGTAAGTAGAGACATGTAAAACGAAATAAAAACAGCACAAGAATTATCTGTTTAATAAGGCGCCTACATGGAACAGAAAGCTCAATTAGGATTTAATTTGTAGCGTAATTATCCGTCATTTTTCTGCTATTAGTTCCAAGGATAGGGTGTAATTAGGGGGCAGGGGATTTATCAGGCTTGATATATTATAGATTCGGTGTCACTATGTGTGGATAACTGCATTCCCCTGTATTCCCACAGGAAACTGCACTGCACGCGGAATTACATCCACATGCACCTGTTCGTGTCCTTCATACTGAAAGCCATTGCTGTCTTTGTCAAAGACGTGGTCTTGTATGATGTCATTCAAGAGTCTGACACCTGCTCTACTGCATCTGTAAGTTTATTAATGCCTGTATTGATAAACCCAGCACAGTTTATGTATTTATGTATATGTACGCTCACCCAAAGGATTATTAATCATTAATGCAATTATCTAATCAACCAATCACATGGCAGTTGCTTCAATGCATTTAGGGGTGTGGTCCTGGTCAAGACAATCTCCTGAACTCTAAACTGAATGTCAGAATGGGAAAGAAAGGTGATCTAAGCAATTTTTAGCGTGTCATGGTTGTTGACGAGTCGGTCTGAGTATTTCACAATCTGCTCAGTTTACAAAGAATGGTGTGAAAAGGGAAAAATATCCAGTATGCAGCAGTCATGTGGGCGAAAATGCCTTGTTGATGCTAGAGGTCAGAGGAGAATGAGCCGACTGATTCAAGCTGATAGAAGAGCAACTTTGACTGAAATAACCACTTGTTACAACCGAGGTATGCAGCAAAGCATTTGTGTAGCCACAACACACACAACCTTGAGGCGGATGGGCAACAACAGCAGAAGACCCCACTTATCTCCACTACAAAAAGAAAAAAAGGGTACAATTTGCACAAGCTCACCAAAATTGGACAGTTGAAGACTAGAAAAATATTGCCTGGTCTGATGAGTCTCGATTTCTGTTGAGACATTTAGATGGTAGAGTCAGAATTTGGCGTAAACAGAACGAGAACATGGATCCATCATGCCTTGTTACCACTGTGCAGGCTGCTGTTGGTGGTGTAATGGTGTGGGGGATGTTTTTTTTTGGCAACTTTAGGCCCATTAGTGCCAATTGGGCATTGTTTAATTGCCACAGCCTACCTGAGCATTGTTTCTGACCATGTCCATCCCTTTATGACCACCATGTACCCATCCTCATACTTCCAGCAGGATAATGCACCATGTCACAAAGCTCGAATCATTTCAAATTGGTTTCTTGAACATGACAATGAGTTCACTGTACTAAAATGGCCCCCACAGTCACCAGATCTCAACCCAATAGAGCATCTTTGGGATGTGGTGGAATGGGAGCTTCGTGCCCTGGATGTGCATCCCACAAATCTCCATCAACTGCAAGATGCTATTCTATCAATATGGGCCATTTTCAGCACCTTGTTGAATCAATGCCACGTACAATTAAGGCAGTTCTGAAGGTGAAATATTTATTTATTTATATGTATCTATAATTCTTTTCTCATGAAAATGACAGCAAAACATATTGTATGACGTGCTGATTTTTAAAATCATCAAACATGCACCTTTTTTTTTCAAAAGTCACAAGCAGAGTGCAAAAGTATGTTTTATCTGATCAGGTTTGCATGTTTTCATATACATATATATTATTTAGTCTGTTTAAAGTATGTCGTAGCACCACATATTGTACAGTACATCTGAAACCATGTGCCCAACTTCAAGTTGTTTGAAAGGGTGAAGAATTCACTCACCTCTGTTTGAACCAGCTTGCCAAAGTGATTGTACCTTTCATTCTGGATGGCATTTACTTCCAACTATTATTGTTGTAGACCCTCAAAACAGCATTCACTGTTAGAAAATCACAAGTTGCGGTGCCAATTTTGGGTCATTTCACACCACAGGATATTTCTTTTGTGTTTTACACGACATCAGGAATTTATTTTACCAGAACTAACCAGCTTAAACCAGCATGGACATTCATGCATGGAAGGCAAGAGCTTGAAGGTACAAATGACAAAATACGATTTTAACCCCTTAAAGGCGGGGTGCATGAAGAAAATTTTGAAAAAGTACCAAAACACACTTGTAGCCAATCAGCAGTAAGGGGCGTGTCTACTTACCGACATCATTGCCTGGGATGCATATGTATGGGGCGGGTCTATCGTAAGAAGGTCCAGATACTATTGGGGTAGGGGCGTGTTTGTTTTGGTGATTTCGAAAGTCAACATTGGCTTTTAGAAATCATGCACCCCGCCTTTAACTGACTCTGTCCCATATATGGGACACCAGAGTTTATTTCAGTGTTTTGCATGTTAATTCTAAATCTAATTGTGAGAAACTATATATTGTTGGAAATGTCTAATACTCTAGACATTTCATCAAATGTTTTATAAAATACATTTTTGTTTTTCCATTTAGACGTGGACCATCATAATTAAGCATCATGTAGATGTACGTTTGTCTTTCTGACAGAACATTTGATAAAAAACACTTTGTATACAAGCAGCAATGTTTGGCAGGCCATCTGGATCTTTAACATAATTGGCAGACTGATGGTAATCATGCAGCGGTCTTGTTGGCCATTTGATGGCCACTGATTGAAAATTAGTCAGAACTTCTTCATAAACACTTGGCTTCTTATCACAGTGGCCCTGCTGCTAGGCTAAAGTGTTCAGCTGTACCATTTTTCTGGTCTTTTGATATTTCCTGTGTATGTCTAATCTGATGTAAAATCTGTGAACTTTCATATCCAGGTTATGTGTCAAGCTGTCTTATTAACCTTTTTTCACTTTTAAACAGCAATACGGCCACAGGGAAAAGCCTCATGACTGATTGCCAGAAAACAGCATTGTAAAATAAAATTAGTTGCAGCGGTTTTATATATGATCCATAATAAATGCATGATAAAAAGCTGGAGTATGTGCTTGTTAGCCATTTGTGTGACCGCGCCTGCGGCAAAAGCTTTCAATCTATTTTCGGGACTGTGCACCCTGAGCAAGAGGCTGCGGCTCTCAGAGTAATTTTGGATGATTTGTGCACATTACAACTATGAGCCGGATCCATTCATCCCGTGCTGCCTCATTTTATACGCCTGTAAGGAAAAAGCATCATTCAGTGCATTCTGCCATCTAAACTGTCGATTGCTTTATCCACCCAATTCTTTTCTTCTGCCTGTAAGGCATGTGCTCTCATTCGAAGAGCGTTGCAGTGAGTCTTAGATGTGTGAATCTTTGTCTGATCCTCAGATCACAAAGATCAGGGAGGCTGAGAGTTTTCCTGGAGATTTACTGCGTGTAGATCACTCATTGTAAACAAAAATGGCTTGAATAGTTTATATCCTTTTTCATTGGTGTATTAAACTTTTATTGTGTCTTAATATAGGCATTCTTGTCAAATCTAGCATCAAAAATCTATTTAGTAATTTAGTTTTTCTTTATGCAGATACACTTCTTTGTGTGTCTTTTAACTCTTTCACCGCCATTGACGAGATATCTCGTCAATTAAGAGAAAATGCTTCCCTGCCAATGACGAGATTTTCCGTCTTTCCGCAATACCGCTATAAAAGTTACCCTTCCGCAACTTTTTAAAACCGGAAGTATTGCCATATGGCAAGCGGCTGCATGTCCGTGTCTGTTTTAAAGATCGCTCTGAATGGGATCTCTATGAGAAGTCCGTCACAAAAATGGAATTATCTCTGCTTTTTGCTCAAAATGTGGTGTTTTTGCAGAAACCTACCCATATTCAAAAGCTGATTACAAAAGAATCACTGAAGGTAGGATGAAACGTTTTTTTTTTTTTTTGAAAGCAGAGTCAGGGTCTGTTTTTTTATTTGTTATATTGTATGTTTGTATATTTAAAGAAGAACATTTTCTGGAAGGCATTAAACTTTGGTGAAAATCATGAAAAACGCTGGCGCTGGCTGGCAACTTTTTTTAAAAACGCTGGCGGTAAAAGAGTTAAAGAAATGTTTACATGTAATGTTAATGGTAACAAATATGTAAAAATCCAGGAAAAAGTCTAATTATGAGATTAAGGGGATCAAAGTTTGATTTCACATTGATTTCAATCTTTGACATGACCTTACTTAATCAATATATCAAGGTTATAGTTTCACAGTATGTTCTTTACATTATGTAGGATGATTTTATGTAGAAAACAAAGACTTTAGCTGGGTTTTCAAAGACTGGGTCACCACTGACATGCATTATTGTGAGAGTGGCCTTTTTTTGTGGCCAGCCTAAGGCACACCTGTGCAATAATCATGCTGTCTAATCATCATCTTGATGATATGCCACCCCTGTGAGGTGGATAGATTATCTTGTCCTCATTGTTAAACCGATTATCTTAACAGATTATCCTGTGGTGCGCAGTGCGTTAAGAGCTTCTCAATCTTCTCGGAAGCACGTCGGGGCCTCACGGAAAGTTGTGTTGTAGTCACAAAAAATTAAATTAATTCTTCATGTCTATGGTACGAAATTCAGCTTTTTTGTGCCTTGAGCATGAATGTCTTATTCATGTGACTCACACAAATTTCTATAAATAGTTTTTCATGTCCGTCCCACGACTTTTTTCGTGTAATTTTATGTATTGTTTCCTCTTAGTTTTTTCCTATTTTCTTACCATTGTCACCAATGTACCATTGGAGGTTAAAATCACTTTCTGTTAAATTTTTAGACATCTTAACCCTAACCCCAGCTCCAGGTAAGAATAGGTTTAAAAGCGGAAGAAAAACATGTAGAAACTAGGGCTTGGATAAACGATAATTTTTTAAACGATTAATCTAGCGATTCTTTTTCGATGCATCGATTAATGTAACGATTCATTTTATTGGTCCGATTACACTTTGATTTGATTCGATTCGATTCTCGATTATCTCCCCATTAATTAACTAATAGCAATTTATACATGTTGATTTACATATCTGAATGTAAACATTTCAATATATGTTTATTGCTCTTAAAATTTCAAAATAAAAAAGACTATACAAGTGCAAAATAATGCATTCTTAGTCACAGGTAGCATTCAATAAAGCGTTTATGGTAAAATGACACTCTTTCGCGTCAACCCATGAGCATTTAAACCATAAACAAAGCACTTTCACTTTAATTGAGCATGAGCAGCGCAGCAGTACCGACGCAGAAATGATCGCAGCACTGCTGCAACAGCGCCGCGAGCTCGCGCTCCTCATGCGACGGGGTGCATGCTTGTTAACAAGGGCGCTGAAAAAGCATGCGCCGCTTACGCACTGCTCACACTTGCTGTGAAACCAGCGTGGACTGGAGCCACTCGCGTTGCTACTACTCTACGGCGCCGCCTTTTTGGGTCTGACGAATCGACGCACATATTTTCGTCTACGTTTTTTTTTGCGTTGACGTCGTCGATTACTTCGCCGCGTTGTCCCAGCCCTAGTAGAAACCAATACATAAAAATGCATCCTAACCCAAACCCCAAATCTAACCCCAACCCCGAGGGACAATGATTTAAAAAAGGGGAAAAAATTAAGAAAACAATACATAAAATGACACGAAAAAGAAAGTCGTGCCACGGACACGAAAAACTATTTAGAGAAATTTGTACTGAAACACACAAAAAGACATTCGTGCTGAAGGCACGGAAAAAAGCAGAATTGTGTGCCATGGACACGTATAAATTAATAAAAAAAATTGCGAATGTAACACAACTTGCCGTGAGATCATGTTAGAACAAACTTGTTAAAAGGATAGAAAAAACTGTGTTAAAAGCGTGGATTTAAAGCCACACTATGTAGTTTCCATGTAAAAATGACTTACAGCTCCCCAATGTGGTTGAAAAGCGCACAAGTGCCTGGTATCAGACACTCTTCTGCAGGCAGGGGGAGGGACGGGGCTGTGTTTCCTACCCTCCACCGCCACTTTCAGAGTGTGCTTGTAGCAGCTAGGAGGCTGCTCAGGTTGCAGCAACAGTACAATTTGTCCAGTTAAAAGTTGTTCTATCACTGAAATAATTTTAGAGACATTATTTAAAGGTAAAAAACTACATAGTGTTGCTTTAAAAAATCTTGTGGTGTGGCCCTAACTTTACACAGATAAAGACAGATTTGTGAACAATATTTGAGAGAAATAAGCATTTTGTGTACATAGAAAAGCTCATGAATAATGAAGGGCATTTATAATTTTGTTTAGTATATGTGTGTGTGTGTGTGTGTGTGTGTGTGTGTGTGTGTGTGTGTGTGTGTGTGTGTGTGTGTGTGTGTGTGTGTGTACCTGGTAATTATCACATTGTGGGGACCAATTGTCCCCACAAAGATAGGAATACCCGTGTTTTTGTGACCTTGTGGGGACATTTTGATGTCCCCATAAGGAAACAAGCTTATAAATCAAACAGAATGATGTTTCTTGAAAATGTGAAGTAGCAGAAGTGTTTTTGTGATGGTTGGGGTTAGGGAATGGGGTAGGTAAGGGGAATAGAATATACAGTTTGTGCAGTATAAAATGCATTACGTCTATGGAATGTCCCCACAAAACATGGAAACCAGAATGTGTGTGTGTGTGTGTGTGTGTGTGTGTGTGTGTGTGTGTGTATTGTTTGTATTTATTATAATGTATAATTAAAAAGTATTAACAGTATTTCAAGGTTGTTTGGACTGTTTCATAAATCAAATGAAGGATGATTTTGTTTATATTTAATAATTCGATTTCAGGAGTCATTATAAATTCATTTGCTTCTGAAGTCGGATTGCTTGGCATTTTCAGCTTGATGCTTGTATGTTTGCTTGGTTTTCCCTTTTTGCTTCCACCCCCATGCATGTCTGCTTTCGTTCGAGTGGCTTTGTCTCACAGTTATTTGTTTATAGTTCTCCTGCAGTCTACCTGCCATGTCTCAGTTGCCTTCCCTCAACAAACCTGTCTCTGCCTCCCACCAGCTTTTACCCAAATAGCACAGCTACGAAAGCCCTGAACCTGAATCTCTGTTGGGTTCTGCTTTCTGCCTTTATCTGTACTTAACTCAAAAACTCAAATAAGACTATCAAAAGTTTAAAGGTATGGTTAGGCTGAGTGTTATTGAAACGAACAACTGAAAGCCTTTATTGTCATTGTATAGCTCTGCATGCCAACAACAAAATTAGTAAGTGTTAGGATATAATGAAAACATAACCTTGATATTGACTAAGTAAGACCATGCGAAAAGACAAACATGTGAAATCCATGCAGGCTGAAGTCTTATAATCTAATTATGAGATTAGAAGCATCAGAGTTTGAGTTCACATCGATTTAAGTCTTTCACATGGTCTTGCTTAGTCAATATCAAGGTTATATTTTTCACAGAACTTTTTTTTTTGTATGTGGACATAAGATTTATAAAAAGTGTGATCGTTTTTACAATAATTAAAATCTGATTAAATTAAATACTGAATCAACTCTCACTCACTTTTGTTTACAGAGACTGTCAGTCTGTAAAAGTTGATGCTGAATGAGATTTCTGTGTCTCTATCAATAGTGCCGGTGGTATTCGACAAATGGTTTTCATCTTAGTGAAAAAACATTTGCATGCATCCCCTACTATAACAAGACTGTAATTTGCCATTATCATCGCTGTAAATGTCAGGAGGTCCCTGCACTTTTACAAGATGAGCCCTCAAGGGTCTGAATGATGTATTCAAAGTCATTTCCATTTCCCTTTCTTTTCATTATCAGGTTGGCTGTAAAGCTGTGATCGTCTTCTTCCAGTATTGCATTATGGCGAGTTTCTTCTGGCTCTTGGTGGAAGGTCTCTATCTTCATGCTTTATTGGCCGTCTCCTTCTTCTCGGAGAGAAAGTACTTCTGGTGGTACATTCTGATCGGTTGGGGTAGGTGTCATAGCAATTAGGCCTACACAAGTTATTTTATTATCCTTCCTATTGATTTTTTTTGTTAGGCAACCATGTAAAGTGGTAGCCACTAATGTACAGACTGAAATACATTCTCATTTCACCTCACTACAGGAGGTCCAGCGATTTTCATCATGGCTTGGAGTTTTGCCAAGGCTTACTTCAACGATGTGGGGTAAGATAAACACATTGGTCAATGCTCTTGTACTCTTTGACTAAATAATGCATTTTTGTTAAATATTTAGCTGTGATTCAGATGAAATGTATACATGACTTTGTTTATGCCTGTTTAACAGATGCTGGGATATAATTGAGAATTCTGACCCATTCTGGTGGATCATCAAAACTCCGATATTAGCCTCGATCCTGGTGAGATGATGTTTCTCTACTAGAGTGAACTATCAGGAAATAAAAAAATGGTCCAAGCTGTCACTAGGGTAGTTCCCATTTAAAAATGTCCTTATACGTACCATTTAGGTACACATATGTATACATTTGGTACCTGTATTAATATGCACTCTTTGGAAGCAGCAGGGACCATTTTTGACCATTTTTTTCTGACCGTGTATCCGGCGTGTCAGTAGTATTAATATGATTAAATAAGGCTGCTATTTTACATTATGTTCATTGTCACTCACGGTCACCATGGAGACTAGTTTACAATCTGATGACTGCTACTGGAGTCTCTATGTAGTTTAAGTACTGCATATTTTGTGCATAATAGGTTAAATTATATATAAACCAAGGCTGTGAAAACCCAGCTAAAATCATTTTTTTGTTTTCTACATAAACCCATCCTACATCATGTTAATAACAGTCTGTGAATATAACCTTAATATCTTTAATATTGATTGAGTAAGGTCATGTCAAAAATTGAAATCAATGTGAAATCAAACTTTAATGCTCCTAATATAATTAGATTGCCTATTGACGTACTGTTTGCTGCCGGATTAATTTAGTGATTAAATTCAGGATTGATCCAATACAGTACATGAAATATCAATTATGACTGAAAGTTTTACTTTTACAAACACAGAGAGAGATAGAGAGAGAGAGATGAAATCTGTCCCTCTTATCAATTGTTTTTGTGTATTTTACGTTGATTTACTATCTTTGGCTGAAATACTGAAGCACTTCTTGTCGACCGCTACATACACACACATGCTAAAATCAACAGAAAGCTTTTACATACGTAGGCCTTGCTTGTTTTTGTAATCTAGAAAGTACACATTCGGTACATTCATCTCATCTACTTAGAGTTAATATAATTTGTCTCGCTGCAGTCTTTATGCCGTGTTTCTGTTCTGTGCTTTTGTTAATAGATTTGTTCCTGAGTTTTAATAAATACTTTGCTTTGGCTCCATTAACCTCGTGACCCTTCTGTGATTTCTGTGATGTATGCTGTATTGTGACATCCAGATCCGCTGTTTTGTTTTTGTTTTTGTTCACCGACAACAGATGAACTTCATCCTGTTCATCTGTATCATTCGCATACTACGCCAGAAGATCAACTGTCCCGACATCGGACGAAATGAATCCAATCAATATTCGTAAGTATTTGATACTCCATTCAAAGAGGTTTGTGCATTTAAATAAACCAAACTGATCTCACAAATTTCCGTGGTATAGTCACAGAATATTTTGCTCATTTATCTGTGTCATTGTCATGGATCTCCGCATTTTTCGGACTTTCTTTTCCGTGTCAGTTTCACATATTGGTTACTCAATTGTTTTTTCCAATTTTTAAACCATTGTCGCTTGGGTTTTGGGGTTAGATTTGGGGTTTGCTTAGGATGTCACTTTAACTATTGGTTTATACAAATTTTTTCCAGATTTTTTAACAATTGTCGCCTGACATTAGGGTTAGAAGTGGGTTTGGGTTAGAATGTCATTTTATGTAACAGAAAGTCATTCTAAGCCCAAACCCAAGCAACTATGGTAAGAATATAGGAAAACAATTGAGTAACCAATACTGACACAGAAAAGAAAGTTTATGGTACAGACACAGAAAAATGCGGAGATCCGTGACAATGACATGGATAAATGAGCAAAATATTCTGTGACTATAACATGGAAATTCGTGAGATCAGGCTGAAATAAACAGTGTGGTTTGCTATTCTTAATATTCTTGCCTGAAAAGACCGAGAAGCTTTTGGTTTACAGGTTGGTTTATGCTCAAAATTGCGCTTTTAGGAAATGCTGGGTTATGGGTTATTTTCAACCCAGCATTGGGTCAAAAATGGGCATACTGTAGACAGCAGCTTTGTTAAATTAACCTAGAAAATATTCGGTAACACTTTACTTGAAGGGGTGTGCATAAGACTGACATGACACCTTTATAATCATGACATGACACGTGTAATGAAAATGAAGGAGATTTTATGCACGTTTATGACAACTGTCATTAAGTGTCATTTGTTCAATTATGTAATATTTAATGCAAAGATGACATTGTTTAAGATGTCTTTATTATGACAACTTGACATAAACCAATAAATCATAACTTGTTATAAATCTGTCATAAACATGACATACCATAATAATGATCAAACTTAAGAAACTACCTAGTTTTAAGGGTTAACATTACATTAAACTGTCATTTAAATGTAATTAAGTGTTAATACGCTATCAAATAGTTTTATAACAGCATCATAAATATTTTTCTTGACCTTAACTACAGTGATACAAATTAAACTTGTCATTAAAATGTCATTAAGTGTTAAAACTATGTCAAATAATTTATTTTAAATACCTTAACAAAAAGCAACAGACAGATCAAAGGATTATATTTTACTTTATGTATGTGCACAACACACACAGAGGGTTCTGAAATTTTCTGACATAGAAGAAAAACTAACAAAACCATTTAATTAATTTAATTATAATTATTATGTTTTCCAGTGATATGGACCCAATGCTGCATGGCTTAACCCATTATTGTAATGTTTTCATTTAATTTTAGGTGAATGGGTTTCAAAATGCAATAAAATATAATTTTATCAATTTTAATTATTATTATTTTTCGATGATAATATTTAATATTTATTAATAATAATATTATTGGGTTTTATTTCTAAAACACCTAAAGGAACCTTGAAAAAAACATTATGAACTGAAGACAGAGTATTAACACTTAATGACTTTTTAATGACGACATTATATTTATACCACTGTAGTTGAGGTCAAGAAAAATATTCATGACGCTGTTATAAAACTATTTGACAGAGTATTAACACTTAATGACATTTTAGTGACAAATTCGATTTGTATGACTGGTAAAAAGTGTTTGGTTATGATGTCTTTGTAATGTCAAGTTGTCATGACAAGTTATGATGAATTGGTTAATGTCAAGTTATCATAACAAAAACATCTCAAACAATGTCATCTTTGCATTAAAAATGACATAATTCAACGAATGACACTTGACAGTTGTGCATAAAATCTCCTTCATGTTCATGGGATGTGCAACCCAGTCTCACAAAATTATGTTCCTATAGTCACGTAATTTTTTTAATCTTTTTTGTGATACTATCTGTCACGAATTTCTGTTTACGTTTCATTGTCATGTATTGGTTACTCAACTGCTTTTTCCTATTTTCAAACCATAGTCGCTTCGGTTTAGGGTTAGATTTGGTGTTCATGATGTCACTTTAAAGGAGTAGTCCACTTTAACTTCTTAACACGCACCGGGGTCCATTGACTTTTTATAGTAGGAAAAAAAATACTATGGTAAGTCAATGGGCCCCATCTATAAAGTGGACTACTCCTTTAAGTATTGGTTTATACTATTTTTTCAGATTTATTTTTTTATATTTTCTGATTTTTAAACCATTGTCGCCTGGTGTTAGGGTTAGGGTTAGAGTTGGGGTAAGGATGTCATTTTATGTAAATGTAACTCTAAACCAGGGGCGTAGCCAGTAATGGGCCAGGGCGGCACTGGCCCGCCCACATAACTCCCTGGCCCGCCCAGGCAAGTTTAACCAAAATACATTTTTAGTTTATTTTTATTATTCAAATGTATTTAATAAAATATGTTAACATAAACCGGCTTTATTATTGACTGGTGTGTGTTTAATTTGCTTTCTAAATAAAATGGAATTGTTAAAGCAAGTTTTAGGAAGCTTCCGAAACGTAATTGGTTGCTTGGTTGCTAGGAGTTCTGATAGATAGACTCTGTGGGGGGCGGCAGCCGGCGGGCTCTGGCAGTCTGCCAGCTAACTTTGCTAACTCTTTTTTTAGCTAATATTAACATTGCCACAATAATGGCTAAAGTTTCTTTAATGTGTTATTTAAAAAAGCAAGATTTGATGAAGAAGATACGCCACTGCCTCCATCTACCGAGTATTACCAGCCCAGTTCTTCAGACGCTGGTGGCGCCGGCTGCCGCTTGCTCCCTGGCGGCAGTTTCAGTGCTCTCTCCCGGTCAGTCTGACACAGGTTACCCGCCGATCTAACTGCAATTGATGAACCACCTTCACAACCCAATTTGCATCCATGAGTTACTACCCGCCTCAACAACCTTTTGTTTTTTGAAAAAGAACTCTGTGACTCTTTGGACTATAATGAGATCATTTCTGTTTTCAACATCAAACCCAGGCGTTTGCGTCTTTTGTAGAATTAAAACAACAAAGGTAGGCATGCTTTTTAACTAATTTCCTTATTTTTGCTCGTGAAGTGATTTAACTAAGTGGTGTGTTGTGTATAGATGTATGCCAGCCTTATAGGTTAAACTTACATTGTTTAATTTAAATGAGTTGCTATTTTTGGCACAAAAGCTTAATTTCCAACAGGCTGATTGCACTGTATATGGTTGATTTAACATAACTTAGGCAGTGTGTTGTTATTTATTTCAAACCGTGCTCTGCTGGGAGTTTTCGTCATTTCAATTTATTTTTAGCCTACTTTATTTCAGGTGAACTGTTTTTGCACTGCTGACTAGCCTGAATAAGCCTGGTTTGTCCAGCCTTTATTGAGCTCTGTTGGTTGAACATGTTTAGACAGTGTTTTATTATTGACTTCGCCAAAAATTGAAAAGTAAAGATGTCACTGATTTTGCAGTTTGTCTATTGTTTTTTTCCACTCTAAGGTTTATTTATTATTTAAGTAATTTTATTCTGATAAACTATAGGCCCACTCACTTTTGCTCCGGCCCGCCCAAAATACAATTTCTGCCTACGCCCCTGCTCTAAACCGAAACAAAAATGGTAAGAAAATAGGACAAACAGTTGAGTAACCAATACGTGACAATGACACATAAACAGAAATTCGATCACAAAAAAACACGAAAATCCGCGACAGTATCACAAAAAAGAATCAAAAAAATTATGTGACTATAGGTACGTAATTTTGTGAGACTGGGCTGGGACGTGTCATGTCAGTCTTATTCACACCCCTTTAAGTAAAGTGTTACCAAATGTTTATATTTTTTTACCCAACAATAGGTTAAACCAACCCAGCATTTTGTGTTAAGTGGTTGGGTTTGTCCCTTTTTGACCCAACGCTGGGTTGAAAATCACCCAGTATTTTTGGAGTACTATATGAGTTAGGTTAAGAACGTGGTGGACATACCAGCATTTAAAACGCAACATATGCTGGAGACCAAGTGCTTGTCTTTTCAGGAGAGTCGTTTTTCAGTCTTTGGATGTTTATATGTTTTCTTTGGCCATTTACTATGATTTGATGCAGTGTGGTGGACACACACTTGGACAGGACGGTCTCGAGGGGTACATGAGAAACATTTTAGCTTATGTCATTTTAACCCAGCCATAAAATAAGAGGACATTTTAGCCGATCTCCAGCAGCGAGTTAGAGCCCACTGCACTACAATCTCATCATCTGAAATGTCACTGCTTCCGCCCGCCCAAGTTCGGGTGATTTAATGTCCTTTTGTCTTAAAGTAGCTCTCCATAGTGCAGTTTCCACAAAAAGCACCTGCAATTTCTATCCAGCATCGCTAATGTTTTTAGCTTAATCATATTACTGTACCTGGTTTTAACTTCATTCATTAAAAAACCTCCCTGCTGTGGACAGGTTATGAATGACGGCAAAATCACCCATTAAGGTATTTACTGTATGTTTTTTTTTCTTGTAATTCTGCAGCCGCCTTGCAAAGTCCACGCTGTTGCTGATTCCGCTTTTTGGGATAAACTTCATCATATTTGCTTTCATTCCCGAAAACATAAAAACCGACTTGAGGATGGTCTTTGACCTGATTCTTGGATCGTTTCAGGTATGTAACTGGATTTAACTAGCTGTAAAAAAACAAAAGAAGGGTGATAATATGGGTGCAAGTGACAGTAAATTCTCTCAGGCCAACTTTTGATCAGATAACAGCATCGTGTAACGATGTCATAAGGGGAAGAGGAGATGTCCTACCCCAAAATGAAGTATATGTGACCCTGTCAGAAAAATCCAGGATAAAGTCTTATAAACATCTTTACATTATGTAAGATGATTTTATGTAGAAAACAGTTGAGCACAAAAATGTAGCTTGGTTTTCAGAGACAAGGTCACATTTATATTATACAGACATTTGTCGTGTTTGTGTAAGCCTTTATTTATAACTTATTTTACTTGTTTTACCAGGGTTTCGTGGTTGCTGTTCTGTACTGTTTCCTGAACGGAGAGGTAAGACAGACACAGCAATAGATGGAGGGATGGATGGACAAACATACTTCCTATGATTTATTCAATTTCTTAAAAGCTCAAACCTTGGAAGCTTCTAATTGTCTTCCCTTCTGCTAGCGCACACAGGCTGTACAGTAAATAGCTGTAGACATACTGGCAGAGGTGGCCTATTACTTTGATATATGCATTGATGTTCAGAGCATCTGCAGGTCCCTAGCTTGTACAGATTAAGTAAAAGAGTCACGGAAACAGGCATTGCGCCAGGTGCATTGTAATCATTTGATGTGTTTGTGCCCCTTGGATGAATTTTAGCACCGCACAAAACTTAATTCATGAATAAGGCATGGAAGCTCTTACATAATGTCAAACAAGCATTTTCATATTGCATCCTGTGTAAAAAAACGACCCGTTTTATGACCCAGTTTTCAGAATTACTTTTCCTTCCATAATGTGACTTATTTGTGAGATGTTCAACAAAAACAAAATATAGGACGGTATCTTGTTTTATTTATCTGAAAATTGAAAAGCTGTGTCTGAATGACAGGTGGTTAGAGGAGAGGTTATGGTGAAATAAACTGTAAACATGGACCAGTTGGAGGAAAGTTGTTGCCTTAAAATATTAAGTAATGTGAACTAAAACAAGACTACATTTAACTTAATATTTCTAGTGATTCCTTAATTCAGCAGATTTAGTATACTCAATTTTAAGTTGATTTACCTTGAAATATTTTGTTGTATCAATTGCTCAGTCCAACATCTCCACAACAAAACAACATTATATTAACAAATATTTAAGTATTTAAAGTTCTTATCAGTTCTTCTGTGAAAAGCATAAATAATTAAAATATTCATTATGGGTAATCCTTACTACACTCTTAAAACGAATGTGTTAAATTAACACATCTTGTGTCTAGTTAAGGACAACACATCTAGTTGTTGTCCTTAATTTAACACATCTCTGTGTTATTTTTGGAACAACACACGTTGTGTTGTTTTAACACATCTTGTGTTGTCCCTTTTATTTTTTATGAACTTAAATGACACATAATGTGTTAAAAACAACACATAATGTGTTAAATATTTTAACACAAAATAATGTGTTAAAATTAACACATCCTGGATGTGTTAATTTTAACACACTGTTTTGTGTTAAACTATTTAACACATTATGTGTTATTTTTAACACATTATGTGTCATTTCGGGTTGATTTTGAGTTCATATAAATAAAAGGGACAACACAAGATGTGTTAAAACAACACAAAGTGTGTTGTTCCAAAAATAACACAGAGATGTGTTAAATTAAGGACAACACACTAGATGTGTTGTCCTTAACTAGACACAAGATGTGTTAATTTAACACATTTATTTTAAGAGTGTACATGTACTGATCATTTTAAGTTTGTTTCACGTGAATGTTTTAGTTTAATGAATTTTATGCGCTTACAAGTTAAATGAACTAAGATTTTTTAAGTGTATGTCCAAAACTCAAAATATTAAGTGATGTTTACTTCATTGTTCAAGTAGACAATATCTGGGTTAACAGTGTATAGAAAGGTAGTAAACATTATAAAAACACATATTTTTAATATGCAACAAGGGATTGATCATTATAAAACAAGATACATGTGTATTAAAAGATTTAACAGGGTTTATTTTATTTTGACTAAAATCATGTCAGTGCTCTTTCTCAAATCACAACACTGATGTCAGATCAGCTTAAAAAAGTTACCTGGTTGCCTTACATTTTTTATATATTAGTTATAACACAAAATTGAAATGTATACATCTTTAAAATATAATTGAAAATTCTTAAAATATTTGTAAGTGTTATTACCTAAAAATTTTAAGGCAACCAGGTAACTTACCTTTTTAAGTTGAACCAACAAATCTTTTATTACATTGAAACTTAGTATAATTGTTTATATGATAACCACTAGTTCATGTGTCAGTGACAAAAACAGTTTGGCAAAATGAGAAATTCAAAAATCTTTTTTATAAACTTGTGTTATAAGCATGCATCAGGTATATTCCAATGCACATAGTGTATTTATGTTAATTTTATGCAATAAAAAATACATTTGCCCCATTTTTATGAAAGTTAAGACTGAATAGACCTGAAAATGTCAAATGGTGTAACCACCAATTGTGCCAAAGAATGAGAAATATTAAATATTTTATCCACCTTGATGGCATGTAAGTTTAATCATCAAAAAAATTATAATTTTAAAATATCACACGAAAATACATTTTTATTAGTTATTTCTAAATGTAAATTTTAACGCGTTTTTGTAATATTTGTCCTAACATATGCTGAAAACAGCTCTGTTTTCTAAATAATCTTTTAAATGATGTAAAAATGTATTTAAAAATCATATTACACTAAACTAGATGATTATATTTTATTTATTATGAATATATTTATATAACAATACTTGACCAGTTGACATTTTTGCAATTATCCCCCAAATATTCTTTCAAAATGAAATAAAACCAGAAATTTTAGACTTGGTCCTCAAAAAAGAAAATTTATGCAAGTAATCTGCAAATTTATTTTGAAATTTTAACCCTTTTACATTTAATTGAACCATACGGACACAAAATAATTAATGTCACGTCATTGACCTTCATACAGCCAATCATGGTAATGCCAGAGACTCTTTTGTTTGTTGAATTTTCAGGTGATTTATAAGTGACGCTGTCTGTTAAATCCAGGCTAAAGTCTCATAATCTATTTATGAGATAAGGAGCATTAAAGGAATAGTCTACTCATTTTCAATATTAAAATATGTTATTACCTTAACTAAGAACTGTTGAATCATCCCTCTATCATCTGTGTGTGTGCACGTAAGCGCTGGAGCGCGCTGCGACGCTACGATAGCATTTAGCTTAGCCCCATTCATTCAATGCTGCCATTTAGAGATAAAGTTAGAAGTGACCAAACACATCAACGTTTTTCCTATTTAAGACGAGTAGTTATACGAGCAAGTTTGGCGGTACAAAATAAAACGTAGCGCTTTTCTAAGCGGATTTAAAAGAGGAACTATATTTTATGGCGTAATAGCACTTTTGGGAGTACTTCGACTCGCCTGAAAAGTCCGCTCCCCTTCTCACTCTCATAATGGGAGAGGGAGGGTGTTACTGCGCCAAGTCGAAGTACTCCCAAAAGTGCTATTACGCCATACAATATAGTTACTCTTTTAAATCTGCTTAGAAAAGCGCTATGTTTTATTTTGTACCACCAAACTTGCTTGTATAACTACTCGTCTTAAATAGGAAAAACGTTGATGTGTTTGGTCACTTCTAACTTTATCTCTAAATGGTACCATTGAATGAATGGGGCTAAGCTAAATGCTATCGTAGCGTCGCAGCGCGCTCCAGCGCTTACGTGCACACACACAGATGATAGAGGGATGATTCAACAGTTCTTAGTTAAGGTAATAACATATTTTAATATTGAAAATGAGTAGACTATTCCTTTAAAGTTAGATATCAAATATTGATTTCACATTAATTTCAATCATTGACATAATCTTACTAAGTCAGTATTAAAGAAATCTATGTTATATTTTCACAGAATGTTCTTTACATTATGTAGGATGACTATGGTGATAGTAAATAAAAAAAAATGACTTTAGCTGGGTTTTTACAGACTAGGTCACATTTTGTATGACAGCAATAAAGAGCTTGTGAAAACTAACCATAACCTAACCTCCTTTTATTTATCTCTCAGGTCCAAGGTGAAATCAAGAGAAAATGGAGGCGATGGCACCTCGAAAGGTTTTTGGGTCCTGACACCAAATACCAGCACCCATCCATGGGCAGCAACGGCACCAATTTCAGCACGCAGATCTCCATGTTGACCCGCTGCAGCCCCAAGACTCGACGGACTTCGGCGTGCCAGGACGAAACGTCCATCACTATCTAAATTACAAGGCAGGAAAAAATGCTGTATGTTGTCCGTGCGGTGTCATCATGCCGAAATGAGCTTAAGAGGACCAAAGTCATGAAGATCATCCATTGTGTTGTGGAAGTGTTCACCTTATAGAAATCCACTCATTCACTCAGTGTGAACAAGTGTGAACATTGGCTCAGTGCCAACAACAATCTGTCACGTGTACAGGCTGTGTTAATACATGCTTTCCTGATATTAAATTCACCATTAACATAATTTGATGATTGAGATATTCGTTTACAATTGATACATGAAACCGGAGATGTTTTCCTGGAAAGCTGTAAGATGCAGTTTCAGACTGACGGCATATATTGCAGACTTGGCCCTACGGGGACACGAGTGCAACAGCGTCAACAAGAATGACTGATGATACGGTGTAAGAAAAAGAGGTTAGCGATTCTCTTCCTGGAGTGCTCTTTATGAAACAATATTTTTGCTTATACAGTAAGTTATTAAAAAAACAACCAAAAGTGGATTGTTGAATATCCAATATATGGAGATACACTGTAGAGACCAATTGTGGTGTTTCTAAACATGTTGTTCATGTCATTTTTAATGAATTTTCAGTCTAGTATGTCTGTGTGTGGGTGCGTATGTGTGTACGGATGACAGGAATTGGCCCGTTTGAAAGCCGAATGCCCTTCTCTGCACTATCATTTCAGATCAGTCATCCAGCATTGTCAACATTTTGTATGCATGATTGATTCAGTGTCATTGTGCCTTGTATCGCTGTGGGTTTATAGGCGAAATTTAACAATGTGAACAAACACCCCCTTGTGATATCGACAGTGACCTTTGCTGCTACCTATAGCCGCACTGTTTGAGCTTGTAAAAAAGCATCTATGAATATTTAATTATTTATCTTAAGGACTAGTACAAATAAATATGTTGAATTGTGGACCAATTCAGCTAACAGTGGAAGTGGTACTAAATGACATTCCTTTTTATGTGCTTGCTTATCTTTGTTTTAAGGAAACAGTTCACCCAGAAATTAAAACATGAGGATATGTTCAGATGCGAAACCCTTTATGCATGTTTTCTTGTAAATTAGCATTTTATCAGGCTCTTATGTTTACGTGACGTAATTTAATAGCATTGAAAATTTTATTAGTCAGTAATGGAAATGCCTTTTTATCCACAAAATTTCATTGGAATTGAATAAATTTGACTGTCTTTTGTTGCAAAACCGTCTAAGTACACATAAACATTTTTTGCAAAAACCTTCACTTTTAAAAAAATCGACTTACGCACGCCATTCATTTTCTGTGCACTTTAAGGATGCTGCTGAAAAATCGACATGGTGTTTAGAGGATTCTGCCAACAAAGCAACGTTTTTGTGAATGACCTGAGGCAGGGATTAAAGGGACATTCCACTTTTTTTTTAAATATACAAATTTTCCAGCTCCCCTAGAGTTAAACATTTGATTTTTACTGTTTTGGAATCCATTCAGCTGATCTCCGGGTCTGGTGCTACCACTTTTAGCATAGCTTAGCACAATTCATTGAATCTGATTAGACCATTAGCATTGTGCTAAAAAATAACCAAAGAGTTTGGATATTTTTCCTATTTAAAACTTGACTCTTCTGTAGTTACATCGTGTACTAAGACCAACAAAAAAATGTAAGTTACAATGTTCTAGGCAGATATGGCTAGGACTATTCTTAAACTGGCGTACTAATCAAGGACTTTGCTGCTGTAACATGGCTGCAGCAGGCGTAGGGATATTATATTATAAAATAGTCCCCTGCCATTGAAAGATACTAAGGGGACTATTTTCGGCTGCTGCGTAATATCATTGCACCACCTCCAGCCATGTTACGGCAGCAAAGTATAGTTCCTAGCCATATCGGCCTAGAAAATCGCAACTTTACACTTTTTGTCGGTCTTAGTACACTATGTAACTACAGAAAAGTCAAGTTTTAAATAGGAAAAATATTGAAACTCTTTGGTTATTTTTTGCGTGATGCTAATGGTCTAATCAGATTCAATGGATTGTGCTAAACTATGCTAAAAGTGGTATAGCCAGACCCGGAGATCAGCTGAATGGATTCCAAAACGGTAAAAATAAAATGTTTAACTCTGGAAAATGAACATATTTTCAAAAAAGTGGAATGTCCCTTTAAGCAGATTTGAAGCAAAGTTATTTGAAAAAAATATAATATGTGCCAAGAGTATTCATTTATTATTATCATTATCTCATGCTTATATCCTTTGACAGAGGTGGTGTTTAGCGTCTTTTGCATCTAAACTCCTCATATGTCATTCGAAAATTGCTTTTCACCTTCAATCTTTTTTTTTCACTGAATATAACACTTAATTTTGGGGTGAAGTGTTTCTATATATCATCCAATTACCATCCCAACTACTGGACGTGTAATGCATTGTCAATATTACCGTATTTAGCATTGTTAATATATGACAACTGTATCATTTCCACTCTTAATCCAACAGAAACTGAGACAAATTTTTGTGGTTTCGATGTCAAGTAATGTGCAGTGATTATTCAGCTAGAAGAACTTTAGAATTTATGTACAAGCTGAAAGGAAATGAAGAAAGCAGGGCATGCTGTCACACTAATGTTCCTGTCTCAGAGTGTTGCTTATTGGATTGGACTTACAGCCAATCCCGAGAAGTCCTGTGAATCTAATTGCTCAAACTGGGTCATTGCATAAGAATAACATTGAATCTGTAATGTGTTTTTCATGTGTTTGTGTGCAGAAAGTGTAAAATAATTATGTACAGTCACATCCAATGGGAGTAGATGAAAAGAATGTATAGTTGTGAATGCCGGTACATGTCACAAAGATAATAGTATTTAAAGATAAATAGATTTAAAGCCTAAAATCACTGCCCTGCATCTCATCTACTGTTTTTTTTTTTTTTTCATTTAAATGTGAGTGGCCACATCACCTCTTATCTTTTACAATGAAGAATGTATCTTCTTACTTAAATTAAATGTAATTTGTTTCACTTTTAGTTTAAGTGCTGACAGTGCATACAGGTATGTGAACTTTGTATAGGCGGCTAATTTTTTCAGTTGTGCTGTAAAGGTGGTTTGGTAAATATTTATATTAATTTAGGTGAAGCTTAATGTGTCGGCACACAGCAGAAGAACTGGATGTTAATAAGAACCGTGTCTCTGTGCTGTGAAAGAATTTGTCTGTACTGCATGCGTAAAATTGTACCTTGAAGTAATACAATACAGTTCAATTACAATAAAAGCATAACCCAAATTATTTACAGTTACATGCGTACACATAAATTCACTGATTATTTTTGTATCCACGTTCAAACAAGCTTGATGGTTGTGTATTTTTGTAACATTTTGGATCATTGCTGTTATAATGTTAATGACCAACTATTTAAATAAACAACTTCAACTGTACATCAACATTGCAATGTCATGATATCAGGGTGATACATTAGACAAGCTATTCAGTTTGGTGACTTTAGATGCTTTTATTACAAATAATGTAACAGCATAGCATAGCTTAGCATAATCCATTGAATCTGATTAGACCATTAGCATCACGCTCAAAAATAACCAAAGGGTTTCGATATTTTTCCTTTTTAAAACTTGACTCTTCTGTAGTTTCATTGTGTACTAAGACCAACAGAAAATTAAAAGTTGCGATTTTTTTTAGGCAGATATTCTGGCGTAAAAATGAAGGACTTTGCTGCCGTAACATGGTGCAATGATATTACGCAGCACCTGAAAATAGTCCTTTTGGTAACTTTCAATAGCAGGGGACTATTTTCGGTCACTGAGTAATATCATTGTGCCTCTTGCAGCCATGTTACGCCAGCAAAGTCCTTGATTATTACGCCAGAATGAGAGTATAGTTCCTAGCCATATCTGCCTAGAAAATCACAACTTTTAATTATCCATCTGTCTTAGTACACAATAAAACTACAGGAGAGTCAAGTTTTAAATAGGAAAAATATTGAAACTCTTTGGTTATTTTTTTATGGCGCGATGCTAATGGTCTAATCAGATTCAATGGATTATGCTAAGCTATGCTAAAAGTGTTACCGCCAGACCCGGAGATCAGCTGAATGGATTCCAAAACTGCAAAAATCAAATGTTAAACTCTAGGGGAGCTGGAAAATGAGCTTTTTTTTTTTAAAGTGGAGTGTTCCTTTAAAGGACAGTTTTTATGGAGCCTGAATGGTCATAAGAAATCCTTTCTGTTTTCCCTCTTGCCTTGAGTCACAATTCCTTTTGCCCAAAGAGATTTGGCTAAATAATTTATTTTCTGTGTAAATTTTACCCTGCTAAAATCCAAAGCAAAGCCTCCCAGCCCAAGTGTGTGTCATTTCCCAGACATGCTTCAGAAGAACCAATCTGCTTTTGCCTTCTGGTATGCATTAAATGAAATTCAGGGGATATGAAAAATGCTAAAACCACACTCATTTTTCAAACGTCTAGTAGTGTGTTAATTTGTCTGGATAATTGTAGTAATCAATTTTGTTAGCTTGCTTTGATCCTGCAGGAAGACTCGACAACGACTTGTTTTCTCAAAGGACCAGTGTGCATTGTCACTGCCATCCGGCTTTTCCATCCCTTCAGGTTCCGCAGACGTTTGTAGAAGCACGTTTATGTGCCTTATGTTTTTTTTTATCTCAAAATCATCATTTGCTCACATTTAGCTGACATCATTCTAACAGAGTATGTTGTTATTTTATTATAATTCATTTTAAAACAACAAACAGATTTGCAAGGGTGTAGTTAAATAATGACTGTTGGATAACTATTTCAAGCAGAGCTGCGAAGCATCCATAATCCATCTGCAAGTGTCATAATACTGCATATCCAAATGTATGCATCAACAATGCCTATTTGGTATTCAGAAACGTTGCCCTCCCTGTCATGGTGAGGTGATATGGAGTATGATTGATACACCAAAACACAAAATGATAATAAGAGCCGGTTTGCATATCTTAGAAAAGTGTGGCTGAGGTTTATTGAGCGGTACATTTTACAAGGTAATCCAGGCTCTGCAAGTGGACTGCTTTTGAGAGATAGGCCAGCTCGAGGATAAATGTACATACTGTATCTCATTTCACATGTGAAAAAGACTCCTACATAGGTGAAAGTAGTAAAAATCTACCTGTTTCAATCTAAATGGCAGACATTTCCTCAGGGAAAAAATAATAGAAACTTAAGGAGCTTGTTGAAAGATACAAATCCAACTCAAGGGTTTCCCGGATATATCAGGATATTGACTTTTTTGAGCCTTTTGCCTTTATTCAGAAAGAACAGTGAAAAGTGACTATAAACTTTTTTAGAAGTGGAGAAAGATAGTTCAATACCAATAAAATGACTAAAATAAAATTTGTGAAAATTAGGGATTTTGATTATTAACCTTTTCATTGCCATTAAAATATATAAAAAAAAACATAAGAGCCTAAACATAAGAACCTGAAAAAATATACTTTATTTATTTATTAAGCAATTACTAAGAGTATAGTTTTTAATACACTAAAAAGAACAGGAAATATGATGCCTCCCTAAAAATGTTGAAGTTTACTGAAATAAGCCTTAAAAGTAAGATACACTGCACTGAATTCAAAACTGTGAAAAAGTGCAGTGTGAGTGCTTGTATTACATCTAATCTGTTTTTGTCCCATTCTACCAGTTGGTACACTTATCTGTGTTTTTGTGTTGAAGGGTTCACGACTTCAGTCAGGCATCATCCATCTGCTGAGGTCATACTGTCCTAAAAACCTTTGATAACAAAATGCACACAAAAGCTGTCAGAATGATGCTTCAGTATGATAAAATAAGATCAATAACGTTATGTTATGTAGTATGTAATTAATAGAAGTAATTACTTCAAGGTGAAGTATGTTTTTTGCAGGTACACAACAGAATTGCAAAATAATGATGTCATAGAATAAATACTGTTTGAGTTCTACCCTAAATGTAAGCCATTAGATAAGACAAAATTTGTCAAAATTACCCCTTATTAAAGTACTGTGCAAAAGTCTTAGGGCACCATCCATGCTACCATTAGATTTGTTGTTTTTGCAACTGTATATTGAGTGATCATCATATATATATATATATATATATATATATATATATATATATATATATATATATATATATATACACACACCTATTTCTCTCTTTATTAGAATACAACCAGAAAATACAGGAAACGTGTATGTAGTATTAAAAACAGTATAAAAGTATAAGCTGAAGTGTAAAGTATTTAGGGTAAACTCCCCTTCCACTTGAGCAATAGCAGGAAGCTGCAGGATCTTTTAAAACCTAAATTAAAAAATGTAATCCTAATTTCTAATTCTAATCAAATGACTTCAGGGGTGCGTTCTCCGATAACGTTGTCTCTTAGCGCGCTACGAAGACTCAAAAGGTACACCTTAACTACAGGTATACCTTTCCTACGTGTGTTCTCCGAACTATACCTTAGTCACAGTGGTTTTCAATCTTGTCCTAGGGGACCCACAGCTCTGCACATTTTGTATGTCTCCCTTAACTGACACACCCAGTTCTGTTCATGGATCTCTCCCTTAATGAGCAGATGATCTGAATCAGGTGTGTTAGATAAAGGAGACATACAAAATGTGCAGGGCAGTGGGTCCCCTAGGACTAGATTGAAAACCACTGCTAGGATGTTGCTTAAGGTAAACCTTCTTAAGTTCGACCTTAGCCGGTGCTGTATAGGTTGATATCGATTGCTCGACAATCAATTATTCACTTTATGTAATAGGTTTCGCTGCGTTATGAGATAGCGGTGTTCTTTATTAAAGAAACATTTTAGAAATAGTTCAAGTTCAATTTATTAGGAATATCTGTTAAAAATATTTCAAATTGAAAAACAACTAAATTCAACCATCTATAATTTATATCAAACCCGTGCAAAACCCGCAACTTTATTTCCAAAAGTATCATGTTTAAACTGCTCTAATTCATCCGCTATGCCTTTACTTGAAAGGATAAATTATATTAGGGTTCCAAATAAGTGCGTTGCCCAGGGGAATAAAGTGGGTCGTGCAAGTAATTGGTTGTGCATTACACTTAAAATATATAAAAACAAACTGTTGTTGTTCATTAGTTCACGCGTTTATTGTGCTTGGACAGTGGATGCGCAAGCAGCGTGGTTACAATGCGGATAAAGATTAATGGACGCATTTCTGGAGCCTGTCTGTCTACCTCAAATATAACATATAATATATATAAATAAATATATATTATGATTACTTTAGATTTTAGCTTTGATTAGTTTTAATGTGTAAATTGTGTTGACCTTAGGAGACTATAAGCAAGTGCGCATTTTGTTTTGAATGTTTATAAAGAATATAAGTTATAAAACATTAAAAATAACATGAACAATCCTAATTAGTTTCTTATTTTTTATTTTACCCGATTTATTTATGCAGCTAAAATACTTGCCAGTAGACTAAGATTTAACGGATATGAAATGCACAAATGAAATAGTAGGATTCGCTGTATAGCTGCCAGTTTCACCAACTCCATCACCCAAAATATATTTTTTAAATAGTTTCTTAATCCTGTAGCATTTAATAGTTCGCAGTTGATGTCCCTTTGGAAAACATAATTAAAAATCTAACAACCATCAATGTAATGATGTCTAATTATGTGAATGGTTTATTCTTTAAATATAAAAATATTTGCCTAATTAAACACGGAGTGTTTTTTTTTAACAAATATTTAGTTATATAGACTGCAATGTAAGCTTTTATGAAGCCCCTAGTGGAGTCATGTGGGATAAGGTATAGCTAAGAGTGCTCCAGACCAACCTTCCGAACGAATGACTTACAGAAGTGATACGTAACTAAGAACGTTTCGGAAAACACGTATTAGCGATAAGGTACAGCTTAAGGTACAACTTAAGAACGACGTAGCGTTAAGGTAGTTTCGGAGAACGCAGCCCAGGACTTCAGTCTTCTCAAGAAGTGGTTCGTGCCAAGAGAGTTCACACTAAATACTGACTGATGCCTGAAGATGCCTTTACATATTTTCTGTATTTTCTGTTTATATCTTAAAGCAACACTATGTAGTTTCCATGTAAAAATGAGTTACAGCTCCCCCATGTGGTTGAAAAGCGCAACAGTGCCTGGTATCAGACACTCTTCTGCAGGCAGGGGGAGGGGCGGGGCTGTGTTTCCTACCCTCCACCGCCACTTTCAGAGTGTGCTTGTAGCAGCTAGGAGGCTGCTCAGGTTGCAGCAACAGTACAATTTGTCCAGTTAAAAGTTGTTCTATCACTGAAATAATTTTAGAGACATTATTTAAAGGTAAAAAACTACATAGTGTTGCTTTAAAAGAGAGTGAAAAATAAATTTGGATGGACGTTTAAACTTTGCTAAAACAATAAAGCTGGTGATGGTGGCCTTTTTCACAGTAGGGGAGAGCAGGGGCGAAAGTACAATTTTTCAGAAAAACTTCATTTTAAAAGATAATGTTTTAGACAGAAAAAAATGTAAAACGACTTATATTATATAATATAATATAGTATAATTTCACTTAAGTAGTGAATTGTTACTTTTGACCCTGACTGCAGGGACAAAAGTAACACACAGGCGCAGCTCAAAAGTGACACAATTAAACAAGATGGAGTTTTGTGACTTGTTTTTATTAAATATACCTGACTATGACCTCGTTAATATGTAACTACAAACTATTTTGGTAATTTTTCTTTGTTAAAAAGTAATGAAATTACATTTTTATTTTAAATTTCAGTTTTATCAAATGTTTCAAAAGCAACCAACAGTACAAATTTAAATTGTTGAGAATAAAACATTTTTCAACAATTTGAACACTATGAAAATTAAATCAAATTAGAATAATATCAATTTTCAACATATACAACAGTATTAGTAGCGGGACAAAGTGTTAACGTACTTTCGTCCCGACAGGATCTCCTCACATTTAAACTCGATTTACTTTTATTTTGAAAAACTCTGAGAAGTCAAACTTCAGGAGGTGTTAGGTCATTCACATGTAGATTGATCAGTATTGTAACACATGACATGAAACGAGAAACACAACGCGTTTAAGAAAAAAATACCGCTTTTGGAATTGACTTATCATGGTTAAAACACCTTCCTGGATCTACACGCGGAAAACAGTGAGTAAATAACGCGATATTTGTCAGCTCTGTCAAGGGTTGTGTGCTAATTAAGATGCTGTCATAGTTTGGGATGCAAATGTTATCAGGGCTGGGAGAAAGTCGCTTTGTTACTTTTGTCCCACGTTACTTTTGCCCCGGTTCTCCCCTACTGTATATATATATATATATATATATATATATATATATATATATATATATATATATATATATATATATATATATATATATATTCTGAAATAAAAAGCAATAATCGTTATTTTTTTCAATGCTGGTTTTGATGTTCAGCACTATAAGACACCCAAGCTGTTAACAGACGCCTCGCCTCCAGGCACATTTCAGAATTCGTGTCCACTGTTAAATATTCATGTGTTAAAGTGCCCATGACGCTTCAAAACATCCACTGTTCAACATGTTTCAAAACATTACGTGGGACCAAACCTTCAAATCTGTGCCATTTATATGTTGGATCAGCCACCTTTATTGAAGGAAACATCCCTCCTTCTGTGCACATCCCACAGTAAATAAGGTTTTGTCCTGCTGTTTCTATACCGAAAACAGCCCTTTGAAGAATGTGAGTCATGCTGTCCCCCTCACCCTTTGACCATCGAACCAACTGAAACATGGTTACACAGATAGCAAAAAGAAAAATACAGGGAGAAATTATATAAGGCATAACTTCAAGTTAGTTCAAGTGACTTCAGGAGAAATGGGAAATGATTTGCTATTCTGAGCCACTGATTTCACACTTGCAGGCATGATTGGAAAGCACTACTGGAGTTGGGTTTTGTCAGGCAATATTCAGTCAGAGTTAGCTTGACTTCCCTTAGATTGTCTGCAAGGGCGGTGTTGATGAGAAGCTTAGACCTAAAACATCACACAATGAGCCCCAGGCTCTGTATTATGATAACCAGGGGATTAAAAATCAAATAAACATTAAAGCTGACCTAAACTGGCTTATTTTATTATTTTGTACCGTTGTATGTGGTCACTAATAGCATTAGAAAAGTTTGAACCTAAAATTATAATTATTAGTAATTAGTAAGGTCTTAATTGGGACACATTCCAGTTTTAATGGTGGTCTACTGGTTCACATACAGTACGCCAGATAACATCCCATCAATCGATCCCAACACATTATAATTGGAGACTATCAGTGACCATTTATAGTTTATATTAAACCAATTAATTCCTATTGTATCCAGTGGCAGCTCGTGACTGCTCTTCCGAGGGGCGCATATTCCAAATATGTGTTCAGAGTGTCGTGTGTTGCTCGAGTTTTCAAAATTTGTGTTTGTTGCGTCGTGTGAACCATGTGCATCATGTGTTTTGTCAAAATAAGTGCCTGCTGCACACGCGTCAAAAGCGTTTATAATAAAAGAGACGCTCGCGTTCACAAAATACACGCAAGAGACTCTCTTAACAATAAACTCTGATTACGCATGAGATTATATGAGTATCTGGCAAACGCAAGTGTCTCTTTTATCATAAACCCTTTAGCAGGCAGGCACTTATTTTGACAAGACACGTGATGCACACAGGATCTCTCGAGGCGCAGAACACATATTTTGAAAATACGAACCACACACATGACGGGCTACATACATGTTGTGAAGAAGTCACCGGCCGCCACTGATTATAACCATTTAATCCATTAGAATTTCTCTGATGTTTCTATTGTTTTTAGCAGAAATGATAGTAAGTAAATGATAGCAGAATGTGGTGAACTATCCCTTTAAAATGGTGTGACTTATTTATTAATAGTCTCACATATATATTTAACACTAAATAATGACAAGCTTTCAACACATCTTTTTAAAAGCAGAAAAAACCACACGAGTTTGTCGTCACATTTTCTCTTAGTCATTCTCATCACACAAAGGTTTTTTTGGGACCCTGTGGTGTTCAAAGACAAGGCTGCAGTAGGCTAACACATATTTTAAAAATGATAAATTAATTTGAATGAACTCACTCCCATGATACGTGATTAAAATCGGCTGTTCGAAGGACAATTTTACATTCAAATTTATGCATGTTGTGTGCTCCCTGGATATCAGACCCATGACCTTGGCATTGCTAGTACCATGCTTTGTCCATTTTTAACAAATCATACACAACAAGTCAAAGTCAACAATTCTTATTCTGAAGTGAAAACCAATAATACCTTCTAAGATTGTGTTAGTTAGTTGCTTGCCTAGATAACATCTTTTTCATTAAATAATCGAATGGCAAAGCAATATTGAGTTTATTGACCAGTAACCCTACCTTTGCCGTATTTTTTAGAAGTTGCCAGACTTGTAGCATGGTGTGATGATAATTTCTTGATTCTTCTAAATGAAACACTGACTGTTGAAATGACTATCGACATCAGATCTGTGGGGATAACTTTCAGGTAGTAATACATTGTAATATCATTAAACAAATTTCTTCTTATAGATATTAGGATGTTTATATAGACAACCAGCTGTACCAGCTATAGTTAAACACAATCACGATTATAATGATACTCTATTGTATTTCTTAATATACAGAAATGCTTTTTAATAATGACAAATAATATCCTGATAAGAAAAGGGGTATTACATATACTATTTTTCAGCATTCAGATTTAGAAAGTGGCATTCCACGTTTGTACACATGCCCTTTTTGGCATTAATATTGACATGCCATTTTCAAATAGGCATGAGCGTAAGCTTGATGTTACTTTTGACGTTAAGATTATAACTGTGGTCCTTTCAGAAGTCATAATCTCTTTGCCCTATTCCCTTCCTCTCCAGGCTTTCTTGAGGTCAGGTAGAGATCATTCACCACATTTTATTTTCATGGAAACTTCTGTTTAAAATAATGTACAACATTGTTGTTGTGATTGCTTCCCTTGAAAGTATGAAATCACTGAATAAATGGATAAGGACTTTTGAAAATTTCTGTTAAATGAAGGTTTGAAACTGAGGTTTTGACCAAAATAGTAAACAGTGCCACCAACTATTGTCAAACTTTATAAACGCTGTACCAGCTTGTTTTTAACATGGATCCTAGTGGAGAAAAAGTCTGTTTACTATTTATGTTTGAGTATTGTTGTATTTTAATATTGTTGTAATGTTGTTTATGTTTTGTTTTAATATACTTGGTTTATTACAAAAGAGAGACAGACAAAAGACAGAAGTTGAGTCATGACGTCAGTCTGACGTTGGGTCATGAAACAGTCCGACGTTGGCTTCTGCCGCCAGTCCGACATTGGATCATGGCGTCAGTCCGACGTTGGGTCATGACGTCAGTCCGATCTTGAAGCTGCTCTGAGTTTTTTCGCTTGAGCTGCATATTTTCAACTTGCGCGAAGAACTGTTTAAAGGGAAAAGCGCGTGTTTCCCATAGACTGTAAAAAAAGATGGACGACGCCTGTTCGCTCTCTTCCATTGGTGAAAGTGAAGCCGCCAGTGTCCAGATATGGCGCTGACATCTTGGGTCTTGAGTCTGCGCAATAGCAATTTCGGGACCAGTCATGCGCAGTAGTGAGCAGGAAGGGAAGCCGCGAAGTCAAAACCCCGCCCTCGCTCTCGTAGAATGCGCATATCACTTGATATCACAGCTGTCAATCATGACGTGACACCACCGTTTTTATATCATTAAATAACTAACTAAACACAAACATATTTTAAAAACAAACATTTGAATTTACATCAGCGTGATAAAAACTACAGTAAATGACAGAAACCAGCTTCGGAAAAAAGATAATTGAAGTGTAATTAATTTTTTTAGTTGGTCTCAAGTCCCATTGAATAACATGGGGAGGCGGGGTTTATTACCTATACTGGGACCAGTCACTGGGGGGCGATCGAGACGTTTTGGCTTCACTTTTCAGGGCTTGTGCGGCACGCTTGGTGTTTCCGCGGCAATTGCACCGCCCAATTCGCAACATTCGCAAATTCAGAAATATGACAGCATACAATGTTACTGTTACACAGAGTTACTACAAAACACGTGCGCGGCGCGGGCATATATAGTATGTAAGAGAGGGAGAGAATGCGTGTGTGGGAAAGTCATGATAAACTCGACCAGTCGTCTCTGTCAGTAACATCCGTGACTGTTGATGTTTACGCAAAAAAAGAAAGTATACGGAGGAACGGACTTTGAAAACACCGTCACCTTTTCAGTTATGGGAGAGAGAGGCACGCGCTGCACACAACACCAGAGAGAGCGTGCACAGTAAATTTAGTCGGACAGTAAAATACAAATGTGTGCACTCAATTGGATAATTGTAAATGCGCAAACACAGATAGAAAAGACATGCCATTGTGGAAAAAGATAAATAACATATCACCTGGGGGCTATAATTTGTTTGATAAAATACCAAATTGTTCTCTGGCGCTTTAAAGAAAATTAAATCAAATTTACTTGACCTGCAAGGGGGACGGGTCGAGCTGTTAGGAGGGCGGGGCGCCCCCCTTATATAATGGTAGGGGAAACGTCTCGGTTACGGATGTAACACTCGTTCCCTGAAGGAGGGAACGGAGACGTCACGTCGTGACCGACGAATTGGGAACTCGCTTAGAGAGACCAATCTGCTTCGAATTCTACTAAAACGCCAATGAACTTGGCATTGAGATATTTGCATAATGTTGGCGCCGCCCCGCCAGGTGCGTATATAAGCAGCAGGTGCAAATAGGGAAATTAGCTTCTTTTTCGCTGAGAAAGCCAGAAAGTGTGACCGGCCGTAACAGCAGGTGGCAGCACCTGTGGCGACGGAACGTGACGTCTCCGTTCCCTCCTTCAGGGAACGAGGGTTACATCCGTAACCGAGACGTTCCCTTTCAGTCGGTCACTACGACGTCACGTCGTGACCGACGAATTGGGAATCCCTACCAAAACGCCACTAGGGGCTGACCTCTTCCAGTGTCTGCAGAAAAACCCTCCAAATCCCCTTAGGGAATGGAGAAATAGGATAAGGCAGAAGGCCGGGCACTAGATGTTCCTTTAACCCCACAGAAGTGCCAGCGACTGGGAAGCGCCCTACCTGAGCGGGATAGAAACGCTGCAGAAGCCACTGCCCCTCTTAAGGGCTAATGGTGGACGATAAAAATAAGACAGCCGTGGCTGTGTAAGCAAAGCAGTGCTCTGCTAAGGGAAACGTGGGCTGGTAGGATTAACCCCACAGAAAAATACTCACAAAGGAACCCGGTGGGACACAATGTGGAGCCCGAGCCAACACGTAGGTTCGCGAGGATACAGCTAGTGAAGGCTGACAGGCAATGCTCCGCAACAAAGGCTGCCAAGGCAGCGGAGGAAGAGCAATTCAAACCATTACGCATTTTTGCTCTGAAGGCCTTCCATACTGACACAGTTATGAAGCATCAGTTGGAGGCTGCAAGCCGACCTGCGAGACTGCTCTCCGTGCTCCCCCTGGTGAGGAGAGAACACGAGAGGATACAGGCTCGATACGAACACTGTAGAATCTAATGAACGTATTAGGTGTCGCCCAACCAGCAGCTCTGCAGATGTCTGTTAACGAGGAACCACGAGCGAGAGCCCAAGATGAGGCAACACTCCGTGTGGAGTGCGCTCTCAAATTAAAGGGGCAAGGAATACCCTGAAGATTATAAGCCAGGGCGATAGTATCAACTATCCAATGAGACATCCTCTGCTTGGTGACAGCCTTCCCTTTCTGCTGGCCACCATAACAAACAAAGAGCTGGTCTGAAGTCCTGAGGCTTTGCGTGCGGTCCACGTAGAATCGCAGTGCGCGTACGGGGCACAACAAAGCCATGGTTGGGTCTGCCTCCTCCGGGGGCAGCGCTTGCAAGCTCACCACCTGATCTCTGAAAGGAGTGGTGGGAACTTTGGGCACGTAGCCTGGTCTGGGCCTCAATGTTACGCTCGAGGCAGCAGGACCAAACTGAAGGCACGAATCATCAACAGAGAATGCATGTAAATCCCCTACTCTCTTCACTGAAGCCAATGCTAGCAGGGTCAGAGCTTTCATTGATAAAAGCTTCAGACTCGCAGACTGCAAAGGCTCGAACGGGGGGGCCTGAAGGGCTTTCAGCACCATGGACAGGTCCCAGGGAGGAATAGAAGGAGGGCGCGAGGGGTTTAGCCTACGAGCGCCTCTTAAAAATCTAATAACCAAATCATGCTGGCCAGCTGATCTGCCGTTGATAAGAGAGTGATGAGCAGAAATAGCAGCGATATCAACTTTAATGGTGGAGGGTGACAGCCTACCGTCTAACCTTTGTTGAAGATATAAAAGCACGATGTTAATAGGGCATTCTCTGGGGTCCTCGCGTTGCGAAGAGCACCAGGTGACGAAAAGGTTCCATTTAAACGCGTAAGCCCGTCTTGTGGACGGAGCTCGTGCCGCGTCGATTGTGTTAGATACCGCTTGTGGTAAATCACCTAAACCTTGCGCGCGCTCAACGACCACACATGGAGATCCCACAGGTCGGGGCGCGGGTGCCATAATGTGCCCCCTCCTTGAGAAAGAAGGTCCTTCCTCAGGGGAATCCGCCAGGGAGGGGCTGTCGCGAGGAGCATTAGTTCTGGCAACCAATTCCTGCTCGTCCAATATGGGGCGATCAGTAAAAGGCTCTCCTCGTCCTGCCTGACTTTGCACAGTGTCTGTGCGATTAAGCTCACTGGGGGGAATGCGTATTTGCAGTGTTGTCGGTGCGTACTAGTACATCCTTCCCTCGCAGCTCCGTAGCGAAGCCTACAAGTCCCAGATATACTGCCCACAACTCTCGGCAATTGATATGCCAGTGCAACTGGGGTGCTGTCCACACCCCTGAAGCTGTAAGCTCGTCGTACGTGGCACCCCAGCCCGTGTCGGACCCATCTGTGTGTACAACAGCATGCCGAGAGATCTGTCTCATGGACACACCGGACTTGAGAAACGCAGGGTCCGACCACGGGGGGAATGTTAGGCGACACGCATGTGTAATAGCTACACGATGGATGCCGGCACGCCACGCTCTCCTCGGGACTCGATCGTGAAGCCAACGCTGAAGCGGTCTCATATGGAGCAGTCCGAGCGGTGTCACAGCCGCTGCTGCTGCCATATGCCCCAGGAGCTTCTGAAATTGTTTCAGCGGGACCGCATTCTTCCCTCGAAATGAACCGAGGCAAGTCAGAATTGACTGGACGCGCTCTTCTGTCAAACGCGCCGATAAATCGATCGAGTCCAGTTCCATACCGAGAAAAGAGATCCTCTGCGTGGTGCAGAGTTTGCTCTTTTCCCAGTTGACCCGAAGACCCAAACGGGCGAGATGCCGAAGCGTTAAATCTCTGTGCTCGCAAAGCGTCCGCCGAGAATGCGCTATTATAAGCCAATCGTCGAGGTAAGCCAATATGCGAACACCGCTCTCTCTGAGGGGTTTTAACGCCGCCTCCACTACTTTCGTGAACACACGGGGAGAGAGAGACAGCCCGAACGGTAAAACTTTGTACTGGTATGCCCGGCCCTCGAATGCAAACCGGAGAAACGGTCTGTGACGAGGGAGAATGGACACATGGAAGTACGCGTCCTTCAGGTCTATTGCCGCAAACCAATCTTGGGGGCGAATTGAAGTGAATATTTGCTTTGGTGTTATCATCCTGAAAGACCTCCTCTTCAGAGATTTGTTCAGAACGCGCAAATCCAAGATCGGTCGTAGCCCACCGCCTTTTTTGGGTACTATGAAATACGGGCTGTAGAAACCCGACCTCATCTCGGTTGGAGGGACCGGCTCGATCGCGTCCTTCGCCAGCAGGACTCCGACCTCTGCACGCAGTACATGTGCATCGGACACTTTAACCGTGGTGAAACGAATGCCCGAGAATTTGGGTGTGTGCCGGTTGAATTGTATTTCGTAACCGAGGCGGACAGTGCGTAAAACCCAACGAGACGGGTTGGGAAGCTGAAGCCAAGCCCCCAGGGACCGTACGAGGGGAATTAACGGCACTACCGGGGTACCCGCGGTGGGGTGGCGAAGCGAGACAGGTGGTACTGCCGGTACGTCTGCTGTAACAGCATAAGTATCTACAGTATGTGTGTGTGTGACACTGACCTGAGCCCGCTGAGGGAGACGGCCGTCTGGTCTCCTCAGCGGAGAGTGCAGACTCCGATGAGGGTGCTGGTGGTCCAATCTCCTCAGCGGAGAGCTCGGACTCCTCAGGACACCCGCTGGCGATAGAGGAGAGGGAGAAAGAGCATGTGAATGCCCGCTCACATCTCTCTCGATCCTCTGGAGACCTGGAGAAGGAATAGGAATGCACTCTTTTTGTGGTTTTGTGGGTGCCGGCTGAGAAGCCGGCGGAACAGAAACAAAACGAAACCAAAGATTCTCCACCCTAGGGTTGTGCCGATAGACGATAGTATCGTGTATCGACGATCTTCAGACATATCGGCAATGGCAGGCTTTCATGGCGATAGTCATGACGATAGTTGGCGAATGGTTATTATTATTATTATTATTATTATCATCATAGTTTTATATTAACACCCACAATTCATGCTTTTCCTCACATGAGGGTTTGTGGGCTTCACTTTACGTGGAGAGCTTGTAAAGAGAGAATTCCTTCTTGCACGTACCTGCACTTAATGCGCGCGTCTTGGTCTCCTTCTTCCACTAAATCCAGCGCGCCCCGTCATTAGCAGCTGCGCTTCTCTCTGTCACACGTGCACGCGCTCTCGCGTCTGTCCGAAGTCTAAACATAAACTAAAGTAGTAATCCTTATGTATTTGTTCAGTTTAATGCGTTTCATGCGAGCTGAGGCAAACTTTACTTTTTGTTTAAAATATGACCCGCTGCATATTAGCGCCTCTCTCTCACTCTCGCGTACGTGCTGAAAGCTGCGCTCTGTCCGAAGTCAGATCACTAGGTATTAATCCTGTTTATGATATGCATTTCAAGGAGTTGTAGCAACACGTCCCTCGTGTTTAATATATGATTGTGTTTAAGATATGATCGCGTTCCGCTGGACCGATGCGTTTAAAAAGGCACCTCATGAGAGCACCACTGCTTCACATGTGTAGTCTTCTGCAACAGCACTAAACCAATGCATTGAATTGTTTGTATGTGCGTGTGTGTGTGTGTGTGTGTGTGTGTGTGTGTGTGTGTGCGCGCGCGCAGATGCATGTTTTTACAGTTAAGTAATCATGATAGGGTTTTAATGACGCGCTCGCATTAATGGCATCAGGTTTAAGAAGGTTGCGGTCATGACGCTGTTGCTCTTGTTTTTTTTTGTCCACCCATCAAGTGACTTGTTATGAGTAAAAAATTAACAAATAAAAAAATGAGTAAACGTCTGCCCCGCCCCCCGATAATATCGTGTATCGCCGATCTCACAGGCTGACGATAGGACGATCTGAAAATAGGGCATATCGCCCAACACTACTCCACCCGGCCCTCTACTGGTGGAGGGAGCGATGCCATCACCGTCTCCCGTAGAGTGATCCCATCCAAATCCAGGTCGCCCGTCTCAGGGCCGCTTCGATTTCCGTTTACCACGGGAAGCGGGTGGGGCGGGCGGGGCGGGCTGCCAACGGCTGTTCCCCCTCCGTGGCCTGGAAGATGTTCTAGTGGGGGGGTGGAGGCAGCCGCCGGAGGGCGCCCTCGGCGAGGAGCAGACGGGGCAGCCGGCGCTGGAGGGTGAGATGCAGGTCGCTTGCGCCGGGGTATGATCTGAGCGATCGCCTCCGTCTGCTTCTGGGCGGCGGAGAACTGCTGGGCGAAAGACTCCACCGACTCACCGAATAGACCAGCCTGGGACACTGGAGCGTCTAAGAACTTGTTCTTCTCCGCATCCGACATGTCCGCCAGACATAGCCATAAGTGGCGTTCCTGGACCACCATCGTGGACATGGCACGACCAATCGCCTGTGCTGTCACCTTCGTAGCGCGAAGAGCCAGATCAGTGGCAGCCCAGGACAGGCGAGTCATGTCCTCCCTCGTGCAGATCCCTCAAGGCCTTCGCTTGGTGAACCTGCAGCAACGCCATTGCGTGCAGGGCTGAAGCCGCCTCTCCACATGCCTGATGGGCAGCGCCCGTTAAACCGGACGACTGTCTGCAAGCACGAGAGGGGAGGGTTGGGCGGTCCTTCCAGGAGGGAGCGGTGGCCGGACACAGTTGCATCGCGACCGCACGCTCCACGGGGGGATCCCTGTATAACCCTTAGCGGCTCCGCTGGTGAGGGAGGTGAGGGGGGAGGGCTGAAACGGCCGTAATCTGGTAGAAAACGGCGACTTCCAGGTTCTAGTCAGCTCCTCGTGCACCTCGGGGAAGAATGGTACCGGCGGAAAGGGTTATGAAACCCGGGCAGCTCCAAAGAACCAATCATCCAGGCGGGACGGCTCGGGCTGAGGGGGGTTAACCCAGTCTAACCCTACGGTCTCCGCCGCTCGAGCGAGAACGGCCACCATCTCTGGATCGAACTCCGGCGTCCCAACCCGACCAGAGGGAGGAAGGGCGTCGGGGTCCACGTCAGGGGGAGGAGGCCCACCCTCGGATGCTGCGGCTTCTGTGGATTCGGAGGGTGGCACAACAGACTCTAGAGACATCGTACGACGCTGAAGTCTCCATTGGCACATCAACCGGCTGTGGATGAGGAGGCTGAGAGCAGGAGGACGAATCCCCCGACCGGCTCAGCACAGTGATGCGGAGGTCGTCCTTTGAGAGCTTCGCAGCCGCTCCGTGGCGGCGCTCAGCACTCGCATGACGAGGGTTGCATTTTTCCCGGAGGAAAGACAACCGTCTCCGCAAATCCACAAGGGACATATTCTCGCAATGAGAACACTTACCCCCAGCAAACGCCGCCTCTGCGTGCTCGATGCCCAAGCACGAAAGACAACGCTCGTGACCGTCCTTCGGACCCATGTACTTGCCGCACCCAAGATCGCACGGACGAAAAGCCATCTTGAAAAGGACGCTGATCTCCGGATATACTAGAGAGTGGCTGCCTTTAACAAGGCACAAAGCTCTCTCGTATCACTCTTTTAGGGAAATTCACTCAGATGCTCAGTTGATGATGCGCACAGGGAAGGGCAACGCACACACTAAACTCAAAACAAACAAACAGATGTAGAGCCGTGGAATAAGTGAAGCGTCCGCTGTGGTACTGCCAGTCCAACCAACTTCAGCAATCAAATCCCAACAGAGTAAAGTAGCTTCTCAGTAGCAGATACTGCCGGCTTTCGAAGCGATAAAAAGCTAATTTCCCTATTTGCACCTGCTGCTTATATACGCACCTGGCGGGGCGGCGCCAGCATTATGCAAATATCTCAATGCCAAGTTCATTGGCGTTTTAGTAGTATTCGAAGCAGATTGGTCTCTCTAAGCGAGTTCCCAATTCGTCGGTCACGACGTGACGTCGTAGTGACCGACTGAAAGGGAACACTGTTTTAACAAGAGATTGACTTTGTTAAATTGCTTTAGCTACAATCTCTAGTACGGTCGAGTTTGTGTTCAGTACCCACACAATGGCCGGTGTGGACTGATATGAAAATCGAAGGAATGAGTTCAATGTAAACATGAGTAAATTGAATGATCAAACGTTTATCCAAATTCCATAATTACATCAATTTGATTCAGATTACAATATGTCTTTATCTTCTTGGAGTCAGATGAACCTGCCTAAATTGCGTAATGTTAAAACTTAATTGGTAAGCCCCGGAAAAGACCGAATGCGCGACGATCCTTCTGCCATGCCGTTTGGATTCCGCCGTTGGGCCAAACAAATGGAGATATTTTATTTTTCCCCTTACAGGTCATGACGTCAGTCGGACGTTCGGTCATGACGTCAGTCCGACGTTGGCTTCTGATGTCCGTCCGACGTGTTGGCTTCTGATGTCCGTCCGACGTGTTGGCTTCTGATGTCCGTCCGACGTGTTGGCTTCTGATGTCCGTCCGACGTGTTGGCTTCTGATGTCCGTCCGACGTGTTGGCTTCTGATGTCCGTCCGACGTGTTGGCTTCTGATGTCCGTCCGACGTGTTGGCTTCTGATGTCCGTCCGACGTGTTGGCTTCTGATGTCCGTCCGACGTGTTGGCTTCTGATGTCCGTCCGACGTGTTGGCTTCTGATGTCCGTCCGACGTGTTGGCTTCTGATGTCCGTCCGACGTGTTGGCTTCTGATGTCCGTCCGACGTGTTGGCTTCTGATGTCCGTCCGACGTGTTGGCTTCTGATGTCCGTCCGACGTTCCGACAATGGTTTCTGACGTCAATATGAGGTTGAGTCATGATGTCTGACTTTGACTCCTAATGTCAGTCTGAGGTTGGGTCATAACGACAGTCTGACGTTGGCTTATGACGGATTTTGACATCAGTCCGACGGTGTTTTCTGATGTCAGTCCCATGTTGGGTTTTGAAGATCTGAGTAATGCACACATACAGATAGACAAAGAATTACAGTGCTACCATTGGGGCCCGTCTTCATGGTTTTGCCTAGGGCTCCTCTTGCCAGCCTTGTATAAAGATCCCACTAAAACATAATTTTCTTTATAAAAATAATTTTGTTTTATAGAGAAAGGCTAAATATAAGGCAAAATGTAATGCTTTGAACACAGACTGTCCATGTTTAGGTTTGATTTAATCCAAAGAGGCCCTTAATTACAAAATGGATGACTAAAAGTGCCATCTGTGAAATAATTCATGTTTTCTAACGTTTCTTTCTATTTTAGGGACATCTTCCTCTTGAAGTCCAATGTAATGAAGAGGCACTCTAAGCTGTGAGTATTCACCCTGTGGCAACTTGCGCAAGTTTTAATGGGTTTACGTGGATGACTTTTCCAGAGGTTGGGAATTTCACACATGAATGGACCAGACCTCTGACATCAAACAGAAAGATTATCGAACACTGAGTTTCTTACCATGCTCTGAAGAAAACTAAGAACCAAAACATATAGGTTTATTCACTTTCTGAATTAGTAGGGAAAAGGTTCATGAGTTGTAGTGCTATAGCAACTTCATTAGTAAAATATTACTCTTGTAAAAGGCTCAAAAATTAAGTCAATATCCTAAAACCTTCCCTTCATGTATATGCGCACAGTCTTCCGTGCACTTAGAGGACTTTGCTGAAAAATCACAGTGGCACTAAATAGTTTCTGATAACAAACCGGTATTGTTGATGGCCTGATGCTGAGATAAAGTGGATTTGAAAGTATTTGATGAACGTATAATTCTCGCTGAGAGCATTCGGTCTATCGTTATCTAATTTTTGAGGGAGGTGGCGTTTAGCGGCTTTTGCATCTGAGCTCTTCAAGCAGAATCGAAACAGCTAGTTCCTCTTCTAAAGCGACCTTATAACATTTAAAATATCAGTCATATGGACATTTGACATTTGGATTATATTACATGGAAAAGATAGTCTTTATAAAAACCTTTTGTGTTCTAAAGGTGAAGAATGGGTTTGAAATAATATGAGGGTTATTAATAATGACAGTTTTATTTCTGGCTGAACTATGCCTTTATACTGTATGTTACATTTCTACCCACAGCTTTAATATTTGAATTATGATTTAAAGAAAGCTCAGAGCAATAAACTCAAATTTATTTTGTTCAAAAACTTGTTTTTATTTATTAGCGGTGCAGTAGTAATTTATGTACTGTCAGTTTTTCTGTCATTTTATCCTTGAGGCAAAAATGACATAACCAATCTTTAGATTAAAAGGAGCAGATAATCATAATCGGAGTAAGAGTCATTAACTCATAAATATATCTCCAAGTATCTTTTTTTTCATGCACTCACACTTCATCAAACCAGAGACCTGAAATACTGAATCTTCTTATCTTCATTCTCTCCTGCACTTAAATGTGTGCTTATAAACGCTCATTTTAGATTCAGAATGGATACTTGTACAAAGCAAAGCTCTCTCAACAGGACCCCACTTTTGACCAGTATCTATCATAATGACTGGTTTATTATCACAGCAGGCAAAGCCAGGGTTGGCTGGCACACTTTCAGATATCTCTAGTGGACCAAACCCAAACACATGAATACTTACTTAACTTACTTAAAGAAAACAGATTCAGTATCACTGATTTATGTTGTGTAGTACTGGTAGCTAAAACATGATAAATAATTATATTTATGTATTTCAAACAGTTTTTCATTCGGGGGGGGGGACTGTCTCATGTCATGATATTCAAGGCATGACTACCTGGCTCCAGATGTTCTTCATGCAAACTTCACTCCTAGTAATTCTTTATAGTCCTGTAAAAATGAGATACTCCTCTCATGTTGAAAGCATACCTTTGAACCAGGATTAACTGATTCAAGTGTTGGAGAGATTTATACATCAATGATAGTTTGTCATCCTTCCAGCAGCTTCAACATAGTTACCACTTTCCAGCCTTCCATTTTTTCCCAATATTTTCCCATTTTTATAATTTATTGAAAACATATGGTTCATTATAAACTGAAATCTCTGCATACAGACTTGGATACAATGGCAGATATAATGCCATGAGAAAAGGAAACAGTGTCTAAACAGTTTTAAGAAACAGTCAAACTGTCTTGGGAAGAGGTACGGGCACAGATTTATTGGAGGAGACATGGATCAATAGTTCAATAAATGCTCGTCTGGGCTTGAGACATTTGAAAGTTGTTCAAAGACTTTACTTTTCTCAAAGCAGGTTGTCAAATTTCTCTTCAGAGATATCACCTTTGTGTTCAAAATAGGGGACACTTCACAGCTCATCACATGTCATAAGATCAACACCTTTGGGAGTTTTCTCTTTCTAGAATTATAAAGCCAGATCCTATTATAGCATTGTTTGGTGTGGTGGCATCAGAAGCGAGGCTGGATAAGCATGAAACAAGCTGCATCCCTAAGCGTGTTACAGTACTTGAAAATGCTTGATTTTACAACGTTGGTCTGAGGTGGTACAAACTTTTGGTTTGTGGATTTTAAGATTTTACATTTGGAAAGGATTTGTTTTATCAAGGAAAAGAAAGAGCATGTGCTTATTTTTTAAGTTCATGGGTTAATCTGATGAATACATTGGTGCACAGTTGCTGGTAATATTCTTACGCTTTTATTTTATTTTATTGTCTTGTTTGTTTTGGTGTCTCATTTACAAAATAACTATTAAAGAAAAAATAAAGAAATAAGCCCTGCCATTATCAACCCCTAAATCAATAATAAATTAATCTTTTAAAACCAGAGATTTGATGTTTCATATTGCTGTAAATGAAAACAACGTGAGACAGAATGCATGTATTATTATGTAAAGTTCAAATTAAACACATCACAAACAGTTTTAGGGTGATGGAGGAAATATTATCTTAAAATTACATGAGTGCCTTACAAGTAATCAGTTAAAAAAATCAGTGCAGTCCTGTTTAAGGGAGAATTTTGGCTTCTGCTTTTGTGTCACATGTGTGACAAATTATTCAGTAGTACAAGATAAATGATTCAGCTATAAATAAGTTGCCATATCTGTCATGTACGGGTGAATGACTTATGATGATGATTAACAGTAGCCAAAGAAAATATTTTAAAAGCAGTTTAAAAATGGATTGAAGCATAAAATGAATTTTGTTGTTTCCCCTAAATTATCCTGACTAAAAGTCACAAAGAATGCCATAAACATTTACATTCATGCATATAGCAGCTGCATTTAATCTATACACAATGTTAACTAGTCTGTGTTATATCATATGTTATATTTTAATAAAATATGCATTGCCAACACAAACCCACTTAGAGGAACTCTTTGACCTTTAATTTAAAATGTATGCCCTCTTTTACAGACATGGTTAAGATATAGTTTTTTTAAGAAACATTAAGGACTACGGAGCAGCTAAAACTCTAAAAGGGTCTGTCAGGGTCACAGCACAGCAGTCTCTCAGTATGTGCAAGACTGTATCCACCATCCCTGAAGGATTCAAGAGCTACAGTAATGTGACATACAGTAAAATAGCTATGGTATGTTAGTCTAGTGTAATAGGGTCACACTTAATGTTTGTCTAACATATTTTTTAAACCTCACAATCCTGTGTCTGATTAATAATATACAGTAAAATAATGGTTTCTAAAACAGCTCAGTATTTTCAACTAAAGATTTGAGAGTGCTAAGGCCATGTACAGCAACTTTGTACTGTGGAGTTAATGACAAAAGCACATACTTTTATAAAATGCCAACTCAATAACGTCTAAAAGCTTTCAGGAAGTACACCTTTGTACCTATATTTTGCATATTATACCTTAAACGTACCACTTTAAAAAAATTCAGTAAAACACTGTAAAATTCCAGTTGCTGGGGTGCCAGAAAAAATAACGGGCATATTAAATTACAGAAATTTTCTGTAATACAAAAATACTTTTTTTCTGTAATTTTACATATTAACTTTTGACCTGTGATAAGTTCACATAACTTAATATATAAAACAAGTTGAAATTGTTTAATTTCATTTAAAGTTACATAAAAATATACACTCACCTAAAGGATTATTAGGAACACCATACAAATACGGTGTTTGACCCCCTTTCGCCTTCAGAACTGCCTTAATTCTACGTGGCATTGATTCAACAAGGTGCTGAAAGCATTCTTTAGAAATGTTGGCCCATATTGATAGGATATCATCTTGCAGTTGATGGAGATTTGTGGGATGCACAACCAGGGCACGAAGCTCCCGTTCCACCACATCCCAAAGATGCTCCATTGGGTTGAGATCTGGTGACTGTGGGGGCCTTTTTAGTACAGTGAACTCATTGTCATGTTCAAGAAACCAATTTGAAATGATTTGAGCTTTGTGACATGGTGCATTATCCTGCTGGATGTAGCCATCAGAGGATGGGTACATGGTGGTCATATAGGGATGGACATGGTCAGAAACAATGCTCAGGTAGGACGTGGCATTTAAACAATTGGCACTAAAGGGCCCAAAGTGTGCCAAGAAAACATCCCCCACACCATTAGACCACCACCAGCAGCCTGCACAGTGGTAACAAGGCATGATGGATCCATGTTCTCATTCTGTTAATGGCAAATTCTGACTCTATCATCTGAATGTCTCAACAGAAATCGAGACTCATCAGACCAGGCAACATTTTTCCAGTCTTAAACTGTCCAATTTTGGTGAGCTTGTTCAATTTGTAGCCTCTTTTTCCTATTTGTAGTGGAGATGTGTGGTACCCGGTGAGGTCTTCTGCTGTTGTAGCCCATCCGCTTCAAGGTTGTGCGTGTTGTGGCTTCACAACTGCTTTGCTGCATACATCGGTTATAACGAGTGGTTATTTCAGTCAAAGTTGCTCTTATCAGGTTGAATCAGTCGGCTCATTCTCCTCTGACCTCTAGCATCAACAGACCCGCCCGTCTGGCACCAACAACCATGACACACTCAAAATTGCTTAAATCACCTTTATTTCCCATTCTGACATTCAGTTTGGAGTTCAGGAGATTGTCTTGACCAGGACCACACCCCTAAATGCATTGAAGCAACTGCCATGTGATGGGTTGATTAGATTATTGCATTAATGAGAAATTGAACAGGTGTTCCTAATAATCCTTTAGGTGAGTGTATGTTAATTTGACAAAAATGCAGCTTTTGTTTCTGACAGTGATATGACAAAAAAACAATATATCTACAGAGGTTTAATCAAATATCTACATTTCAGCCAAAAACTACCTCAGTTATTGTCGGCTAAGACATAGATTTGAAGCTTAACAAAAGGTCTTTGTGTCTCTTGTTTTAACAGAGCAGAACGACTGTGAAAAATACTATTGTGTGATGATTAAGCTACATGCAAAAAAGGATGCAATGCCTCTTTTAATAGTCAATAGATTATTGTTTGCTGTATAGGCATCCCTTCCTCAGTGAATAACAACAATTGACACTCGGACACTGAGTCTCATGCAAGCAGATTACTACAGGCTTATTTCATGAAGGTCCTACTCGGTTCAGCACTAGCCTAAAGTCCAACTGAGAGCCACATCAAGTGCATTTCCAGTAGAAATGCATTATACATGGACGAGAGGTGAGGAAACGGTTTTGACAGAGACTCGGATTCACTGGTTAACCTATGAAAAATCCATTTTCTTTTTCTGATTGGTCCATATGTGTGTGAATGAATGTACGGTCACGGTGCATATGTGGGTGCGTAAGCCACAGGTAATATCCTGAAAATATAAATTTGATTTAACAAAATCTGAATGCTGAACAATAGCACACGGTCAGAGTTCGCGCTATGTTATCTTACATTAACTGTGTTTTATAAAAGAGAAGCACATAACAATTCATGTGAGCCGGATAGAGCAAGTCAAATATTAAGAAAATTTGCAAACTTCTCATTAATTCTTTAATGACTCGTGTCGAGTAATACAGATGTGCTTCTTTTCTTTGGACTCTGAAGTTCTGAAATGAACGATAATAGAAACAGTTAATCATAATTTTGTTAAGACAATATGAAGCGTTACTTCAATTATTCTAATCAGGGCTTTAAACCAGATTTTTTTTCCCAATTGGTTTGTTTCGAACAGAAATGGTATTTTAGCGTTTCAGGTTCAACACTAAAATTAACGTTCCTGAACCGGTTAGAACAAAATAATAAAGTTCCCGAACCGGTTAATAATGTTCCATGTCACCAGTTGGACATAAAAATAAGTAGGCTGATCATTAGGACTTTAAACTTAAATTATTAGTCTACATAATTTTCCTTAAGTCTCTATCTTGTCATCAAACATTAAAAAAGGCTACATTATGTAACTGGCATAACTGTATTTCTGACATTTATTGAGTGCACTTAAACACGCACGCACACACACAGACGGAGGACGAATTCCAAACGCGCTTCGGGAAGATGATGCATTATAAACAGTCGGTCCACATAAAGTGAAAATTACGTCGTTTTTCAGTGCTTTATTCGCCAAATGTATTTTAATGGACTACAGTATGAGACACAGTAGCGCATCTCTCCCTCAAGTTTATACACTGAGAGTTCTGATCTTTTAAGTGCATATAGACCGTTTCAGCGGTAACAACATAAGCCGCTGTCGCGGTCCGCACGTAACTTCCGGTAAACTCCGCTAATAATAAATAACAACAAATTCTTTATACATAGTTTATTTATATAACAAGCAAACAAAACAACACATAGATTACCTAGGAAACCAAAACATTTGTTATTTTCGACGAGGCATTTGTTCAAGAGATCAGTTTAGCAACTAGTCAGACCATTAAAAAAACGAAACCGGAAGTACGGTTCGGATCCAGACGTGTATCACGTGCGTCCGATGAAACCATCTATAATCACGTTTGATTGGAGTTGGACCAGACACATTCAAACACATGTGCGTACAGAAAATTGCTAAATTTAGCGCCTTTTTGCAGTCAAATTGTTTAAAATCACTTAAGTGTTAACATTTACAAGCCTTTGAAACACGTGCAAATGATCAACTTTCACCCTATTTAAATTTGCGTATTAATCCGCGAATCGCATGCGAGGCGAACCGTGGGTCGTGATCTGTACGTATCACGGATAAACTGCGATTCGTTACACCACTAATTAGTATAAAAAACAAACATCTTGAGATACTTGGTAGATATTTACCTTTTATTATTGCATTAGAGACTTGGGCTTGAGTAGGCTACTTGCTGTTGGCAAGCTTCTCATTTCTCCGATGAGTCAACGACGACCGGAAGTGAACTTCACAGAGTTATATTGCACAGAAATCGTTGTCAAAGAACGAAAAAATAACGATATTAACCGGTTACCATTATTTTAAAATAAATGATTTTGTTCCAGAACTTATATTTTTAAAGTTTCTGGTTTCATTTCTGTTGCTTGCAAAACATCAAAAGTTTCTGGTTTTCATTTTCGTTCCGTGAAACGGTTCAAAGGCTTGATTCTAATACAGAAAAAGCAATGCATTCTTATACATAACCCTAATTTATGGGAGGACAAGGGTTAATTTAAAAGAAGGTCATCCAGGTTTTCTGTGTAGTATACATATACTTTGGAGGGAAAGAGAGAATTAAACAGTTGTGAGCTTTTCCATATGTAGACATTAACATTTACGCATTTGGCAGTGACTCGGTGCATTCAAGCTATACCATTTTATCAGTATGTATACCCTGGGATCGAACCCATGACTTCATTCCTCTGCAAATTGTGCTACAGTATGTGAGCTATTATTGTATATAGGAACACCCAAAGATTTTCAGAGAGGCAGCTGTACTCCATTAAATAATCTTCTCAAGGGGTAATTAGTTGCTCTATACCTCCAAACCAGACCTGCGAGTGCCAACAGCATAAGCAGAAACCTGTGACTGATCCTCTCATGCTTGTTTAACAGTGAAATTAAACAGATCAGTGCAGTGAAGTGCAGATCTGGTGTCTAGTCAAAACTTTGTTTTGTCTGTCACACAGCCAAACTTTAAATGTAGCACTGGCAGGCATAAGAAGGAGCACGGGATAATGCCAGCACCCATCTCATTTCATTTTCCACAGTTGCATTCTCTGTGACGTACACCATTGTGCTTCTTGCTCCGCATTGCTATGCAGCCAGGCAACATAAGTCACAAAACTTCCTCCTAAGTTGTTTATATAAGCATCAGATGTGATTGTAAACCATAACTCTAGAGGGTGGACCACCAGAGTTTAAAAGGTCATTAGAGGTCATAAAGTTTACTAGTGCGATATATCAGCATAACTATACACCCTTAAAACACACTGTGTTGTTTAGCCTATGGTTAGGTCAAATATGGACAAACCCAACCATGGGTTGACAAAACACTGAAGACTATGTAAGTTAACAGTTCATATATAAACACAGCATGTTCATAAGACTGTCTGTCTTAGCACTGCCACCCAAGTCACTGCATGCTGCACAACATCAGAGATGACATAAGATAGAAGTGAAAATACAAAATCAATATTACAGTAAAATCAATGCAATATAGCCAAATGTAGGCTATATTGACTAAGGGTAGCATTGATTTTAGCTAACAAAAAAAACATCTCATTGGAGATTCACTGTTTCATGTTTCAGTGGCCTAACATTTTTAGACTCTATTAAAGGGATAGAAAATATAAACTAACATGATCGTACAGAATTTGATATTGTGTGTGCAGTTGTGTTTTATACAAGAAACTGAAGATAAGATCACGAAGACAGTTATACATTTTAAGGAGTAAACTAATACTTGGTTTGTTCAATAGGGAGTTTTAATCTCGTATATTAATTTGATATTGTTGACAATGATCTGACCCTATAAAACTTATATTTCTCATCTCAACCACTTAAGACTGTTGTTGTATTGCCACCCAGTGTTCACACGCGTGTACTACAACACCAAATTACACTGGTGTAGATATTTTAAGCATTGTTCACCAAAAAATTCAAATTCTGTCATCATTTACTCACTCTCATGTTGTTACAAACCTGTACATTTCTTTGTTTCGATGAACACAAATTAATATATTTTGAGAAATGTTGGAAAAACCAATCAGAAGCCCTATTCACTTCCATAGTATTCTTTTATTCTACTCTGGATGTCAATGGGGCTTTTGATCAGTTATCATGTTATCAAGATATTAATGCTACACTTAAAAAAAATGCTGGGTTATTTTCAACCCAATGTTAGGTCAAAAAAGGGACAAACCCAGCCCGTTGGGTTGTAATTTAACCTTTGTTGGGTTGTTTTAACCCATTGTTGGGTCAAATATGAACTTTTCTGGGTTAATTTAACCCAAGGGCTGGGATTGTCCCTTTTTGACTTAACGCCAGGTTGAAAAAATCCAAAACATTTTAGAGTGCAGTTTCTTAAATGTAAAGTCAGCAAAGTTTATACAAATCTGTAGACAAAAAGCAAACTTTGCTCCTCCCACAAGATTGTTTTTTTTTAATACAACCAAACAATTCTTATATCATCAGACATTATTTTATATTACTCTCATAAATGTCAATTAAAAAACAGTTTGGGTAAACAAAAAAAAGTGATATTTTTGGATAATCTAAATCAAATGTAAATGTGTATGTAACACATTGGTTTAAAGGATAGAATTATGTCAAGTGTACTGTAAGTGTGTTTTAAAAAATAACCACCATACCAGCAGTACCAATATTATAAATCACTGACACAGATGTTTTAAAAATGTAAAAAGAACATTATCTACATACAACCTTGTTTACAAGTAAACACTCATTTTCTCACATACTGTATCTACAAACATCATAGTAACTATTATTATAAAAATACATTTTAATGTTTGAACAAACTCTGAGCTCTGTATATGAGAGGAGTGAGCAAATATGTATCTATATATAAGGCTGAGGGCAATAATTTCTGATCAACCCTCAACCAAATGCCAATTACAGTAAAAATCTAAAATTACAAAACCACAATTTATAATCAGTCAATAGAAACAGAGCCCTTATTGGTTATTATTACACCATTGTCAGTCAGTATATTATTAGTGGAAGAGATTTTCATTAAACATACATTCTCACCCCTCTGTTTGGATGGCTGTAATAATTGAGGGCATTGACATGAGGCATTTACATGAGCATACTGTAGTTTACCACATCACCAATGTCACCCTAAATAACAAACTTTACATGCAACCTGTATAAATTACATTTGACCCGATTATCGCAATAAGCATAATTAAATAACAGCTTGTAAAAATTCTGAATATTTCAGGAGTTATACATATATATCTATACCTTAGTATTACTTGCATAATCTAAAGTATTTCTGGTTTACTCTAGTAAATATTTCATATTAATTGTTTGGTGAATAAAAGCAAGTTTGTGACATTTACAGTAAACAAATAAAAAAATTATTGACGAAATGAATGACGAAAAATTATTTTCAATCCTGAAGTAAACATTTACTCAATCAAATCATAATACTGTCTGCTGCAAAATAACATTCAACAAAATGTCTAGTGGTAAGTAATTTAGTGCAAGAAATGAAAATGAAATGAAATATTAATACAGTATGTAAACTTAGTTCTGTACTGGAATCACTTATAAATGGTACAGTAGGATTTCAAATCATAATTTTTCTAATTAGTTTTATTATTAAAATTGATTGGAATAACAATAAGACTAAAAATATTAAAGGCGGGATGCACAATTTTTGAGAATCGCTTTGAAAAAAGAAATTGGACCTAGTACCAAAACACACTTGTAGCCAATCAGCAGCAAGGGGCGTGTCTACTACTGGCATTGTTGCCTGAGTTGCGTATGTGTGGGGCAGGTCTATCAAAAGAAAGTCCAGATTCTGTAGGTGTGTTTGTTTAGGTGATTTCAAATGTCAACATTGGCTTTCAGAGATCGTGCACCCCACCTTTAATGATGAATGCAAATTTCAATAAAGCATGCACATGTTCTTGTGCAAAACCTGATGATCTAAATTCTAGATTATGATCCCCAAATTTCATAGTTTCAGACTTCATTGTACGATGACAAAGAAGAATACCGACAGTTTAGTGGTTATATTAGCTAAATTCTGAAGATTCAATTTCTGAATGTTATTCGTTCATATAATGACCATTAACATTGAACATTAAACTAGTGATTGTTCTTTAAATTTTCTATACACAGAGCTCAAATTCATTGCATTTTCTTGTTCTCTTTTGATTGACAGGAGATATCGGCCATGACTATCGGGTGTTTTATAACTATCGGCCAATAGATAAAAAGTGTGAAAATAGCTTTTATCGTCCAATACAAATTATCGTCCGCTATATCGGTGTATCTCTTCTGTATATTATATGAAAATTGTTGACCTGATATATTTATAGTCTTTGGGATGAGGATCATAGAAAGGTAGACTCGTTTAAATTAACCTAGACATTGGTAGGTTTTCTTATTTTGCACAAATAAATAAAATTAACGTAACAAAACCAACCTCATAATCCTTTCTTCAGGTCTGTTCATCAATTCCTCCATATTACATTCACAATACACCATAACAAAACTAATATCTATGAAATCAATTTAAGACCCCTGTAAAAAAGCTATTGCACTCACTACATACAGATATGTGACAGAACTGAAACGCTTGACCACAATGTCAAATTAAAGCAAAAGCTGAAACAAAAGATCAATGTCTGTTTGTTTCACTGCGCAAGTGCATACATTTGTTTTATAAATAGGTCTTTTAGGGCTGATAGTATCTTACCCTACATTGCCCACTAAAGTTCTCACACCCCACAGTCCATGTTTCTGTCCAGCAGTTTGCGGTTAAGGGTGAGCAAAGTGGAGATGCATGCCACGGACATGTGGAAGAGAAGCTGCCAGACGTTCCTCAGATCGAAGAGAAAAGCGTTGCATAAAATGATGAGAAACAGAAGAGTGATGGCTTTTAACTTTTTCTGGCAGGTGTAAAACAAGTAGAGATGACACTGTAATGCAGAAAGGTAAAGAGTATGAGCTATGGGTCTAACAGTGTGTGTTTCTAAATATACTGGGTATTGCAGTATATGATGACCGTGATTATGGAATCTAAATGCAGGTATATTTAGTGTCCAAAGTCATTATTTTGGGTTTGACAGTAACCAGCACTAATTTGGACAACACTATAGATGTCACTTTTTACAGAAAATTTTATATTGGTAATGGCCTGTAACATCTTGTAATAATGTTGCTATAGATCAAGTAAGACTGTTTACCTGGCAAACGCAGCATACAAATGCCACAAGAAATGCAACAACATTCCATAAACTATCATAATCATCCTGTAAAAAAAAAGTAAAATACAAAAATGGAAAATGTAATCAGACTGAACTTATTAAGTAATATTTGTGTAATAATGATTTGGAATGCAATGTTACCTGGAAGGTGTATTCAATAAGGTGGACACCACGTATAAGGTTGAGGGCAGCACACATGATGTTAAGAACCAATGAGAGAATTCCTGGCGGTGAGACCGGTTCCAGTCTTTGATTTTGACCTTTAAAATCAACATTTATGCTTAAGTCAAGCCACTGTATATTCCCAATGTGGTACGCCGCTCTGCTATGTGAATTAATAGTAGGTCAAACCTGATGTAGCTGTTTGTTCTACATGTCCATTGGCTACTCCATTGGCCAGCGTCACATCCTCCATGGTAAGAACCTGAGGAGGGCTGGTGCTGAGCTCGTCCTGCACCTCAACCAGAGTAATCTCCAGAGATGGCCTTTGATTTTGGTTATAATGGTGCTGAAGTTTTTGAATGGTACTATCTGAAATTACATTAAATTGCATCCACATATATAATTTTACGTATGTCATTTAATTTGACTTTTTACATGTAAATATTAACTGTTTATTACATTATAACTACAGCCAATATTTATCATTCGTGTAATGCATGAACCACATCCTACCAAACTCCAAAAATGGGTACGGCCTGCTTGCCAGGGCCACTGTTGAGCTGTCAAAGCATGCTGTGAACTCCCAGCACAAATCTTCTAAGAAACAGAAGGCCATTGCAGCAGGGAGACTGCAAGCACATACTGTCATGTAGGACACACCCTCGGATGAGAGGAAGCTGCAACACACACAGAGAGCCCAATTAGTTAACAAATCATTTCACAGGGCGGGAACCAATTTCCTGGCATATCTTGGACTCTGGAGTGTAGGTATACAAGACCATGCACACTTAATTGTAAACTAGACCTCATTTTATATACTCTAATGGATGTCTTTACATGTCCTCATTTAGCAGATATTTACTTAAAGAGACAGAATGTCTGAAGCATCATGGGGTTTAAGTGAATGTTCCCTATAGGTATATAAGTGACTCAATCTGAGAAAACCCAGCTAGAAATTTACAAAAGGACAGCGAGTAATCCACCTTGGTGCACTTACTAAATGTTAAGCTCATGGCCCTTGATGATGGCTCTTTCTGGTAATAAGCTCAGAGATTTTGAGATGACTTTCAGTTGCTGCTTTCTCTCCTGAAGCTCCTTGTTATGCAGGAAGTCAGTGGAGGCAGAGAGAGGGAGCCCATCCCTGACCCGGACCACAAAGGCAAACAGGATCAGTGACATGCTCCTCTTGGGTCTATATGAGAACACATCCTGAACACAAAGCAGAGTGAAAACAGAACAATTAAAGCAGCTGCCTGTTTGAATAGGGAGGACAGGGATGTTGTTTCTTTGGAATGCAGCCATGGATGAGTTCACCAACCAACAAAAGTTTCAGAAGTTCGTACAGCATTGCGTTAGCAGTGCAAAGGTCATGGGTTTGATCCTCAGTGAACACTAGTACTGATAAAATGTACTGTTTGTAATGCACTAAAGGTTGCTTTGGATCTAGTGCCAAATGTAAATGTAATGTAAAAAGTTGCATATGTATTCAAATTGTATATATATATATATATATAGTTTTCAAGATCATAAGATATACAGATTTAGTCAAGTTGGTACTATTAATAGAGTGACATCATCTCTCATACTACAGTTTGAATATTACATCTATACACGCCATATGATAATACAGTAACATGGTGCTTCTTTTGTTCAACTTAAACATAAAATTGGCTCCAGTTACGTTAACATAATTTGCATATCCCTTATTTGGTACTTTGGATATCTCATGGTGCATTAATAAATGTGCTTTAATTGATCTGATTCGCTGTATATTTCAGTAACGTTAGTAACAAAAAATTATTCTGGAGTACACTAGCAGGTGCACAAATCGCTTTATCAAATCCTTACCTTACGACGTAGCTCAATACTAATATTGATTTTGTCACCTAAACAAAAAATAAAAACGCACACGACCTCAACAACTATATTTAATACACGTTATTAAGTTATTTATAACTTCCTAATATTGAACACAACTGAAAGATTGCTGTTTGTTTCTCAGAATTATGGGAAACAGGAGCGTCAAAGGATACAATTTTTCAAAATAAAAGTCTCCACCCTTTAATGTCCAACAAAATTCGGAGAAGTACGTTTTTATTTTTAATGGCATAAAAATAAGATAACTTAAAATAATTAAATATATTTTAGTATTTAAATAAAATACTTAAATAATTGTTTATTCGTGTTCTGTAAACAGGAAACACTGCAAATTGTTATTATTGTTCTCTTTTAATATAATATCTTCCCTTTCCTTTTTTTAAATAAAATATAAACAATATTATATTAAGCAATCCAAAAAAAATTTCAATATTCTCAGGACAAAAGCATGAGAAATATATTTGCAATTGATGTGGGTTTCCGATAGTTGGCGACTCTGCAGTATCTCTCTATGTGATGAACGAACAGTGGGAAAGTGGAGAATCTGCAAAGCTCAGTCGACTGAGCTGTTTAGTTAGTTGAGGGATTATTGTTGTTTACCTAAAGATACAGGTAAGTCGTATCGATTAAACAGACAACTTTGTGTATATGGCTTTTAGCGTTATATGGATTACGTTTTATTAGCATAAAGTCGCCTTTCGTTGTGCCTGTGGTTAAAAAACATTGCTATTTACTAGTTAGCTTTAAATGGTAACCAGTGTTAGCCAAACATACATCGACGTTAAATGGCATTTAGGCATACTTCTTAGCATTTAAGTCTTAGTATTTAAGTTCTGTTTTAATATTAGTATTTTTTATATTATTATTAGTTAATTTTAGCATACGGCATTGCGTTGTTAGCATAACGTTAGGTTGTTAGCTATCCATGCTAATCTCTTTAGCAGTCTGCTAACATTTTCATCAAACACCTTTCGCTTTCACTTAACTTGGGTCAATTTGACTTTATTAAATGACACACATTAATAGTTAGTACAGTATTTATTTCATACATGAGTATTTTATTTATAAAGTATATTTTTGTTTTAACATTATTTATCAGCGCTTGTAAATTATGTGGACGTATGTAATGTAGCTGTCTCAGACTACAAAAGTTAGTTTGCTTGTTGTTGCTGTAATCAGTGCCAAATCACTGTTTGACTTCATTCAATAAAATGTTAAATAAATAAAATATTCCCTTTACTGAATTACAAATTAAAATGTTCCCTTTAATGTTCCCTTCTCAATATAAAGGAATGTCTCCGCAGATGTTGATATAGATAAGGCTAGTGTCAATATTGTGTTATGTAAAACGGCAATCATTTAAATTTGATTGCAAGTAATTCATGCATTTAGCTGCAATAATTTAATGGATGGTAGTAATTCAGCACCTTCAAGGGGAATCAATGTCAACATAAGTTCAGAAATGTTTACAGTGTGTGCATACTTTCTACATACTTGACAGCTCTTGTTTTAGATTGTTTGGTAATTTAATGAACTGTTTGAAAGCCATCCCTTTATAAAACCGCCAGCACTGTCAATAAACAGAACAAAAATAGCATACATTTGGTTTTACTTGACCACATCACAGTAACAGTGGCTCATTCATCACATTAAGGTGATGCCCAGCTGCAGCGACTTCTTGACATTTGATGTTAAAAGCCCAGCAGGTGGTGCTCAGATTTGGGGGTGGACATGCATGGAGATTTGCATCTCATTGGTTAAAAGAAACACTTCCCTAGTTTCCCTGTCTTTCTTTTGTGTTCACGGTGTGGCACTGGTTTATGCAAATTAAAACTCCAGTGAAACCTGAATATCTGAAACAGAATTTTTTTTTTTTTTTGGTGAAGGCAGACAGTGAATGCAAGATTTAATTGTGTTCTGGTGTGATTTCACACAGGCAGCCTCCTTTTTACAAAATGGGGCTGAAAGATCGCCCCCAGTGCTATTTTGATGTGGAAATCAACAGAGAACCAGGTAAGAAATGGCAAAAATTGCAGTCTTGTTGTTTTTAAATTAGACAATGTGAAATAGTGAAATGTTAAAAGTTTTGACAGGGCAATGCTTTATGTTAGACCAAATGTAATGCACTACTAGTCTCTGTTTGAATAAAGCATCTACTTAATGAATAAAAGTAATGTCATTTACTATTTATATTATTTATTTGTTATTCTATGCATTTCAGTGTATTTCTACTACAATTGTGACTATAATAAAGGTCTAAAATGTGTTTAATGGATTTTTAAGATAAATCAGCTAACAATGTAACTTCATACTGAAACTAAAATATGTATGTATGCTTTGTAAAGTGCTGTCATGATGGCAGACAAAATACCTGTCGCAGTGTGTGTGGAGCTCCTTTGGCAGTCCACACCCTGTCCTGCAGGGCTGTTTTAATAAATTACAGACGTGTCTGTATAAATGTATGGGCTACACCTCATTTTACTGCTAATTATGTGTTTTAAAAGCAGATACCGGTGTCATTAAGCCAAACCCTACCATTTGGAGGGTTATGTTTTTCAAAATTATTTTAGACAGCAATTGCGGAAGTCATTAAAAAGTGAATTTAACGATTTACATTAAATTGGCTTTTTATCTAAATTGATAAGGTTCTGATCCATTGTATTTCTTTTCCTTTTTTCTAGTGGGACGAATCGTCTTTCAACTGTTCTCCGATATTTGTCCCAAGACAAGCAAAAATTTTCTTTGTTTATGCACTGGTATGTATACTAAATTTGGCATTGCAGCAGCATGCTTTTTTTAACAAGTCTGTTTCTAACTTGTGATCATTTCAGTCTTCATTCTAAATGAACACGCGCTGGATGTATTACATGCTAGTAATCAGAAATGACATTTTACTATGGTTCGATTGTAGGTGAGAAAGGCACTGGTAAAACTACAGGAAAAGAATTGTGCTATAAAGGCTCAACTTTTCATCGAGTGGTAAAAAACTTCATGATTCAGGGGGGTGATTTCACTGAAGGTATGTTGGATTTTTCTCAGTTGTTGTATCTTTGTTTTCATATCACTGAATAATTTTTTTATTATGCGTTATGTCAATGGGATATTTTTCTTTACTTAGGAAACGGAAGAGGAGGAGAGTCGATATATGGTGGTTTCTTTGAAGGTAAAACTTCATGTTCACCAAACTCTTAATAACCTTAACATGGTCCCTCAACTTTAGTTTCTTCTGCATGACTGTTTATTGGACATTTCAGTTACGTGCATGAATTATCAGCCGTTATTTTTATCTCGCTGTAGCTGCGAATTGTAACTTAAAGACTATGTTTTATTTTGTGATCTTCTTTCTGAGTCAGCATGGAGGATAGGGCTATTCTTTTATTTAACGGTCCAATCTTCTTGCCTAAAATTTCAACATATTCTTTCATTTATAGAGAGTGTGGTCATTTGCAAAATCCAAAGGTAAGAGATGTGCACAGTGCAGTAACACAATGTTAACAATTCCCCCTTCCCAATTCTTGTGAACCATGTCAAAAATGTCCACACTGCACAGTGTGCTCATGGATATGTGGACCATGAAATTGTTTTGGTGTACTGACTTCTCTTTTTTATTGTTGTTTTTTGTTTCTCTTTTATTTTAATGGATATGTTGTCATGCAGCACTATTGATTATAATCAAATCTTTAAGAAATACTTGACCTGTTTAATACATAAACTTACAAAATAGCTTTTAGACCTTAAAACAGAAAATAATTTCTGTTTTAACAACAAAGAGCATGAGGAACACAGCAATTTGAACATAAAGGTAGAAATACATGGTTGTTAAAAACCCTAAGAAATCATTTTTGTGGTTTTTACACAATTACTTGTTGTATCTTAAGATAAGTCCAAAAATGTTTATGACTCATGTTACACTACCCTGATTTTTTTCCAATCACATGAAAAACCAAATGCAATTAACTAGCGGGCAGCCAATGATAAATGTAATGTTACAAATGCTTATTAGCCATTCTTAAAAATTAAGGTTAAGCTTTTTGATATTTCCTGCCCAAATAGGAAACGTCAACACAACGAAGTCTTTAATGACAGTCTTCAAATGCAGACAATCGTTCAATGTCTCCCTTTGTCTGTATCTCTCTTCAACAGATGAAAACTTGACTCTCAAACATGATAGAGCCTTCCTCTTGTCGATGGCCAACCGTGGCAAAGACACAAATGGGTCCCAGTTCTTCATGTAAGTACTGCTTACTCTAGTATGAGAGAGAAAGTATGTTTGTGTGTCTTTGTAGAAACAACCATACATCACCAGACCTTCAGCTCACCATTTAATATGACTGATTGGTCACTATTAAATGACACATGTGTATGTTAATTAGGTTATGTATCCCCTAGTACTCAAAATCATTTCCCCAGAAGAAAGATTTTAGTTTTTGGCTCGATTATAGGACTGTTTTAAAAAAAGTATAGCTTTAACTTTATATTGGGTTGACATATAGTAAGTAACCATTAGTGAATGTTAAAGCACAAAACTTATTTTAGGTTTAGTTTTGGTTTGAAAGATATAAAAAGATTGTTTTAGGATCAACGCTAGTAGGTTGTGTGCATACATGCTCACTGTCAATGAGAACCAATTCTCACTATAAAAAGTATACTTTGGCAATGATCTTGCCCTTTTGCTGTTTATAGTCTCTAACCTTCCCAAACCTCCACAATCTCTCTAGTCTACCATATATTATTGTTCTTACTCTTTAATTTTGTTGACTCTGTATGTTCATGTGGGATGCAGGTGCCCTAAACATTTTCATCTCCTTTTTCGTTTGTGCATTTTTCTAAATTGTGCATTTAGAAATATTTTATAAAGTAACACGTCTCTTTTTGCCTACAAATGTATTACAATTTTTCTCTTGCCATTTTTGTGTAAAATTTGCAGAAACTCTAGCGTCCTGCTCTACCAAGGTAATGTCTCTCCGAGGCTGTGCTTCTATCTCCTGACTGTGTATTTCTGGTTGCTTTTAGCTAGCACTGGCTTCTTGTTTATCTTAACAGTTTACAGTATCATTGTCATATTAAAAACCTACTCTCCCAGCACAGAAAATACAAAGAAGGTCATCAGTTATTGGTGTGTTTCAGGTTAAGCGATACTGGATGTATTTTCTGTGGACACACTTTGCATTTCTAATTGAAGATGTTTATATCTTTAAGCTGATTTAAAAGAAACTAAAATTAAATTTTTTATTTGTTTTGTATTATGTTGACACATTTTGGTCATGTGCACACCCAAAATTTCCTGTTTCTTGCATATTACCATTTTATTAGTAGTTATTTTTTTCTATTATTAGTAGTAACTATTTCGACTTTTTATGTTATAGTGGACACAACTCTGGTTTAAAGCTCTCTATGTGAATAAAGATTGTTTGCCACTTGTTTATAGAAAATTTCGTCTTGATGATTTTTTTTCTCTCTAAAATGTTACTATTTCTTTTCCCCACATGTGCCTGTTTGATGATCTGACCTGGCCACCTTCGTCATTTGCCTGACAACAGAACTACAAAGACGGCACCTCATTTAGATGGGTAATGTTCATCAAGATCTAGTTGGTTAAATAGAAATTTGTAGTTGATCCGTAGGATTTTTTTTACATTTATTTGTCTTATTTAGAGTACACGTGGTGTTCGGACTGGTCATATCTGGCTTCGAGGTGATAAAAAATATTGAAGGGCTGAAGACAGACTCGGCCAGCAGACCTTACGCTGACGTCAGAGTGATTGACTGTGGACAGCTGATCACAAAGTCTGCTAATGATGGTAAGCAAACTCGTGTCTGAGAGACAAACAAGACATTTCGTCTGTAGACCTTCATATCACTGTGCTTTAAGAATATTGCCTAGGAAATATTCACCAATTGTGAGGGTGAAATAAAAATAGAACTGTTAAAGGTCATCGAACAAATTGACAGGTGCAAAAAATAAACATTGCAGATCCCACCCTTATACAATTACACTGTGTCCTAACCAGGGATGACGTGACAAAGCGTCAAGGGGTAAATCATGTCCTCCAAGCAAATGTTTTTTGGTCCGAAACAATCGTGACAGCTGTCATGCAGCAAGGCATTTTGTCAGTCTGTTTCTATATTCATCATGTTGTGCTGCTGAGGTATCCTCAGCCACGCTGTAATCTCATTGGTCCAAAATATTGTTACACAGATATTTTCTGATTGGCTGTGATTTTTGCTTTGTGCTGTACCTGGTTTGGCCGTAAATAAAACCACACAGTCCGCACTAGTCATGTTATGGATAATAAAAACAATATAGAGAAAACAACTGAGATAAATGTCATTCTGTAGCATTGCCTTTTCTAAATTAAGTTTGTTGTATCTTCTGTAGTGCTTCAAGGCAAGAGGAAGAAAGTGTTTCACTCCGAGGATGACTCACAGAGTTCTTCAGAGGCTTCATCCCAGTATTCCTCCTCGGCAGAGTCAGAAGGGGAGTCTGATCAGAAATATCCATCTAAAAAGAGGAAAAGAGCCTTAAAGAGTAAACGCTCAAAACGGAAAAGAAGAGACGCAGGACCGAAAGAGAGACATGCAGTTAAAATAACAGGAGAAGGAAGGTGAATAAACCTTACTGTCTGTTATGAACAGTTAAAGGTGCAGTGTGTAGAATTTAGCGGCATCTAGCAGTGAAACCAACGGCTCAGTCCACCGTTTACCGAAACACATAGAGAAGCTACGGTAGCTGCCACAGGACAAACATGTTGTTGTCCAAGACAAAAACTGACAAACTGTAGAGCAGTTTGTCCGTTTAGGGCTACTGTAGAAACATGGTGTCACAAAATGGTGGAGCCACAGTGTATGTAGATAAAAACGTCTCATTCTAAAGTAATAAAAACAATACAGTTTATTATGTATGGTCTTTATACACCACTGATAATATAGTTATGTAGATTATATTGCATTTCTGTCAGGAGATCCTACTAAATTTACACACTGCATCTCTTTGAAGCATCTATCTGTATTTTATTTCTATATTTGAGACAAATTTTCATGCATACACTGCAAAAAAAATGACTTTCTTAGTTAGTATTTTTGTCTCATTTTAAGCACAAATATCTAAAAATTCTCAAATCAAGATGCATTTTCTTGATGAGAAAAATTACCTAAGAAAATAAGTCTAGTATTAAGACAAAATCTTACATTTCAAATTTAAGTGAATTTGTGTATTAAACAAGCAAAAAAATCTTGAACTTTTTCCTAAACACTTAATTCAAGAAAAATTCAAAATATTTAGCTTGTTTTATTCACAAATTCATCTAAAACTAAAAACTAGACTCATTTTCTTAGGTCATTTTGCTCATCAAGAAAAAAAAATTTTTTACAGAAATTTTTAGATATTTGTACTGAAAACAAGACAAAAATACTAAGTAAGAAATTCATTTTTTGTCGTGTATGAGAAAACGTCCATATAAATTAAAAATTATATTTCTTTGAAATCAAAGTCACCTAGCAATAATTCAGAAAGATGAGCTTGATGCATTTGTGCTTTGGGTGGTCTTTTTTTGGCAACAGAAATAACCTTACTGTTTTCTTTTCCTTATTCACAGTCATGCTGAGGGAGAGATGGCAGAGGAAGATGATGGTGAGGTTGAGCAGAATGTAAAAAGAGAGAAGCCTGTGGTTCGACCAGAAGAGATTCCACCCGTGCCAGAGAACCGTTTCCTGCTCCGCAGAGACATGCCTACCCAAGAGGAAACCATAAAAATGTTAGTCTCTATTGTATCGTTTAAAGCGGACATATCAAAAAATTTGATTTTTTTCCATGTTTAAGTACTATAATTGGGTCTCCAGTTCTTCTATCAACCTAGAAAATGTGAAAAAGATCAACCCAGTAACTTAGTTTTGGTGAACCATTTTCTGCAAGGATGTGAAAAAATAGGTCATTTAAATCTGGCTCCCCTTGTGATGTCAGAAGGGGATAATACTGCTCCTTAATCTGCACTATCCAACCACAGCACTGCCATTTAGTGCAAGCTAATTTGCCTTTTTAAAATGGCACATTTTTTCTTACACTTACATAGTGGCATTTTTTAAACATGCTATAATAAATTATCTATATGGTATTTTGAGCTAGAACTTCACATACGAACTCTGGGGACACCAAAGATTTATTTTACATCTTAAAAAAAGTGTTGTGAAATGTCCCTTTTAACAAACAGATGTTGTTCCTCCAACATACCAATGCTTTTTAATTACTACTACTTCTACTACTAAGTTAATAACTACAATCCTCTAGGTTAAAAAATTCTGAAAATGAAATTCTTTTTCAATTCTTTTTTAATTCTTGAAATCAAAGGCTCCGTTTTAATGGTGTGTTTAAAACTTATTTGTATTTTTATAGGGCTGTACAAGAGTCAATCACAGCACATGATGACCCAAAACCAGCTGTTACAAAATCTGGACGTAAGATCAAAGGCCGGGGGACTATGGTATGATAGCCGTGAATTTTTTTTATTATATTAATTTATTCCACATTTAAAAACAGATATAGGTCATTAATACGTTTTTAACATCCAAACAACTATATCAGCTGCTCTTTTGTGTCATGAACAATCTCAAATTCTCACTCTTTATATATATATATGAAATGTTATTTCTAAGAAGTTGACTGTGACTTTTTCTAAGCAACATATTCAGTTTTTTTCCCTTTTGTCACTGTGGTTCTTGTTTTGGTTGATTGACCTTGGCTCTGTTGATCATATTGTTATTTTGTTTTCCCTGCAGAGGTACCACACACCCCCTCGGTCAAAGTCCCGATCAGAGTCAGAGGAAGAGAGGGGGAGTAGTGAGACCCCACCACACTGGAAAGAGGAAATGCAAAGGATGAAGGCTTACCAGCCCCCCAGTGTGGAGAGGTGGAGCAAAGGAGAAAAGTATGTTTTTACACCATTTGAGCATGGTAAAATGCGTAAAATCTTATTTAAATAAATCAGTGAGATTTTTTTAATCAGAATTATTGGAATTAACAGGATTTTATTTCTGATGTACCCCATAATTGCTTAAAAAATAAATGCACTTTGCAAGGTGAAAATTTTTACATACAGAAATCTTGACATTGTTTTTTTTTTAAACAGATGGACTGACATAAGTGACACCCCAAGGTCTAGGTCCAGATCAGGAGAGCGTTCCATAAGCGAGACCTCTGTACACTCTGGGGAGCATCGGTCCAGAAAAGGAAAAAAGAAAACCAAGCGCAAGAAGAAAACAAAAAAACGGAAACACTCAAAGAAACATAAAAAGAGCAAGCCCAGGGATACCTCACTGTCTGAGGGAGAGATGTCTGGGTCCTCAGGCAAGAGGTCAAAACACTCAACCCATGATGAAAGGAGACCACGATCATACTCTCGTTCTAATTCCCGTTCTACCTCACCTTACTCCCACAGATCGTATCGATCAAAGTCAGACAGGAAACATTACTCATCACATTCTTCTAAAGATTCACAATCCTATTCCAGGTCCAGAAGTAGATCTTACTCCAGAAGTCACTCAAGGTCTGAGAGGCGTTTTCGGTCTTCTTTGAGGTCAAGTCAAAGTCGATCAGGGCATTCTGTTACACAGTCTAGATCACGGTCTCATTCTCGATCCAGACACAGGACAAGGACAAGGTCAAGAACCAGATCAAACTCTAGATATAGAACGCTTCATTCCAGAAAGAAGTCTCCTCGAATAACAAAACCCACAGAGGGTGGTATTTCCAAACTGGATAAGTCAGGTCAAGGTAAAGAACTTAAAGCCCCCGCAGCTGGGTCTTCTGAGGGTGTCTCTGTTTTGCCTATGAGTGACAGTCCACCTCCATCTCGATGGAAACCAGACCAAAAACCCTGGAAACCTTCTTATGTCTGCACTCAAGAGGTCAAAACAAAATCAGCCCCAGCTTCAAATAAACTTATCAGCCCATCAACTAATGTACCTCTGGAGACATTGTCCTCTCTTAAATCAGACACTGTCCGTAGTCAAAGGGACCGGAGCAGCGGTAACAATAAAGTTTCTGATAGGCTTCTGCAAAGCAGTTTGTCTAGGAGCAGATCACCCAGTGGTTCTAGAAGCAGCAGCAGATCTTCCTCCTACAGTAGGTCAGAGTCGTACGGTTCATGCGATAGAAAATCTGGTGAAAAAAAGAGTAAACATCACAGGTCTCTCAGAAATAGCCACAAGAATGCAAATCATAGCAAAAATAACAGGAATACAAATCATAGTAGTGGCCACAGAGATTCATCTCCTTCTTCAGAGGATGGATCAGATAGTCCACACAGTCCTATCCAAAGACACAGTGATTCTTTTCTACAAACAGTCGCAATGAAAAGCAAGAACCCTAATAAAAGGAAAGAACCATTTGTGGACAAAAGCATTAAATCTGGATGGGAAAATGAAGTAGAGAACACAAATAAGACTAGTAATACTGCTCAACTTAACCAGCCCATTGTTAAAAGTGAAGGTGAGCTTACTGAAATTAAAAAGAGACAGATTTTATCACGCTGCTGGGAGTCTGAGAGTGATTCTGACGTGGGAAATACAAAGGTTGTTGTTGATGTTTCAGAAAAAGAAGAGGGAGAGGCTAGTTCAGAATCAGGGGGTGAAGAACATTTTTGGCTGTCAAATAAAGGTACTGAAATGTCTAAGCAATTGAAAAGTAACGAGGAACCCACTAATGCAGATGCAAAACCTATAAAGCGCAAGAGCAAGAAAGCAAAGCGGAAACACAAACACAAAAAGCGGAATTCTTCCAGGTCGGGATCACGAAAATCCAAGATCAAGAAATCCAAAAAGCACCAAAAACCAAAAGAGACCTTCCACTGGCAGCCTCCACTAGAGTTTGGTGATGAAGTCGAGGAAGAATATTCTGTTGTCCCTGCAAAGCATTTGGACCCTGCCAATCCTGATGCTGTGAGTGATGGAGCAAAAAGGCACGTGAAAGTTGGACGGGTTAGGACCCAGGTCTCTGAAAACAAAGGCCAGGATCAAGGGACTCGTGAGTCAACACAAGATAATTCATCTAACGAAAATCGGAAGACTGTAAAAGATCCCGATCGAAGCCACCCAGAGAACCAAACCAATTATTTAGGCACTACCTTGTCAAATAACCAAAACAGACCAAAAGAACAAAAACAAGGGAGCATGTGTACACCAGAGAATATCCCAGAGCCTGAGCAACCAAGGCCTAAAGCCATTGGCATTTCCCCACTGAAAAATATTCTGAATAATAGTAGTTCGCTTGGTCCACCTTCAACAGAGAAAGGAAGCTCTGTTACTGTCGGATCTGCATTAACTTCTGACAGTCAGAAAGATGAAACTGTACCTGGCATCACTTCTGTCTCTGCAATTGAAAATAAATGGAAACCTCTGTCTGGCATGACTGTGATGCAGGCTCTTACTGTGAAACCTTTGATTATGAAAATAAACAAACGGCAAGATCAGTCGGAAAGAAAGACCCAGGGCCTTAAAATTGAAATCAAGAGCAACAATAGAGTCCGACCAGGATCCCTCTTTGATGAAGTTCGAAAGACAGCTCGGTTAAATCAGAGACCCAGAAATCAGGACAGCTCCAGTGAAGAGGAATCTCCTCCAGCGACAGGAGAAAGAGTTGGATCCAATAACGACTCTCGGGACAAGTCACGTTCTGTGTCTAGTCAAAGGTCTCACCGAAGAAGCAGGTCTCATTCGTATAGCCACTCCAGGAGCAGGTCAAGAAGTTACACCTACTCTTCCAGGTCTGATACAGTTGAAAATGTTTTCATCCAAATTGAGGTGCGTGTACGTGTCAGCATATAAATGTTTATTTTTTTTTACAGGAGTTACAGTAGGAGTAGAAGCAGGAGTAGATACACTAGAGGGCACTCTCGTTCTCGAAGTAGCACCTACCGAAGTTATCGTAGGTAAGTGTTGAAAGATTTTTACCTTTGATATATTTCAATATAGTATGTCTTAAAAAATAACCTTGTGGTGTGTAAACGTATGACAGATTTTAACACAGCATCGTTTTTTTGTTACAGTAGGAGTCGCTCTGGAAGTCGGCACAGAGGTCGTCACAGATCAAGGTAAGCTAAAGTCCCTGTAAATAGGAAGTCGCCATCAACTTTCCTTCCGATTGTAGGAACTTTGCTTGTAATTTTGTTTTACTTAATTTTTGTCTTGAAATATAGGTCTGACTCCTCCTATAGTAACTCTAGCCATAGTCGCAGTCGTAGCAGGAGAAGAGGGCGTCGGAGGAGCGTCAGCTCTGACCGCAGGTCCCGGTACATCATAAATAAATCTATTACACCAAGATGTTACAAAAACTTTCTGCTACAGTTGGTTAATGTGTGTATTTTTTACTGTCTGTCTTCACAGGTCATATCGCTCTACTAGTCGCAGTTCCTCCAGGCGACGGAGTCATAGTCGAAGCAGTAGATACAGCTAAGATGAATTGCAGAAGACATGATAACATTCATGCTCTTATTTGTCATGGAGATGTCACGTACTTAGTACGAAACGTAGTCACGTATCATCATGTACTGTATAATTCATGCACATTTAAACAATATAACCCCCTACTATTGTTATGTTAGGATGGTGCAAAATCCCTCCTACTGGAGGCGAAGGTTGTACATATAAACCATCCACTTACCTCACTATGTCCAACATGTAAAATATGTGTTTGTTTTGTTTGGAAGAATTTTGATAGGCAGTTCTGAAACAAAATTGGCATCATTTTAGTTCTAAGGAGGTTTGCAATATTTTTTGTTACTCAAAAGCAACCAAGAACGTGGTAGACTGGAAGGGCAATGTTTAGTTGTGGGGGAAATAATTTTGTGTTTGTGAATGGTTAATGTTTTTTTTTTTATTTGTGTATATAAAAACAACAAACTCTTGCTTGTTGAATGTATCTTGCGCTACTTGTTAATAGACCATTTAAATATATAACGAACCAATTGTGTCTGTTGTATTGTTTTAAGTGTAACTGTTTGTAAAATCCTATTGTGTTCATATGCTCCTGTATAGCTCGGTGGTAAGGCATTGCATTAGCAGTGCAAAAGGTCATGGGATTGAACCCTGGGAATGCGAATACTGATAAAATGTATACCTTGTAATGCACATTTTACATTTAAAATGAATTTAGCAGTGTTTAAAGTCTAAATTAAAATTGATCCGGATGCTGTTTTAGCCTTCATTTTGTTTATATGCAGTCAAGCCAGCAAGGTCATGACCATGCACGTGAGGGATAAATGTCCCATCACTCTATAAAGATTGTTCATTTGAGCATTAATTTTCTATTTAGCTGTAGATGTGGAGTACAGCTGAGAGGAAATTATTTTGTGTGCGTTGGCCCTTTAAAACTTCTGACAAAAGGCCCATATGATCCCCGAGCTCCAATCACCAAATCCTACTGCAAAAGCAGCCTCTGCATTTTTGTCTGTCTGAATGCTAGCACGGCGAAAAACACTGAGGGGAAGGAAAACTGAAGAAATGTGAAAATCCAGCGTACTACAGGGAGAGCGGAAGTACGGCGCAAATGGATTTATTCACGCGCTCCGTCGATGCTCACGATACCAGATGAAAATGGCAAGTACACAACGGCGTTTTGACCAATTATTGTTCATATCTTATCTCTTATTATTTTGAACGACTTAGCTAGGCCGCTGAAAACTTGCAATAGTTTGTCCCGGGATGTGTCTGACTTTTGCATGTGTGTTAAGTAAGAAAACCGTAACCGCGTAATGAAGTTTGCAACTTGTACGGAGCGCCGACAGAGACAGTCACAGATATTGGATGGTGTACAAGAATGCAATGGCCACAATAGCAACATTGTTGCATTTAAAGAGTTAAATTCACATCAGTGCTCTTCAGCAAGGATCAGGTCGTGACCGGTGCATTTTTTGGACGCTGATGTGCATGTAGGATTTAAAAGTCAAACGAATTGTTATTGCCAGCATGTGCTTTACGTATCTTTTATGCACAGGAGGTTGCAGGATGCAAGAACGTTGTATGCATTCACGTGGACATGACCTTATATTTGTAGGTTACGAAGTTAAATGCATTGACAGTTGTTCTTGTGCAATACTCTGTCTCCATACATCCATTAAAACACATTTGAGACAGTCATGTGATACAGCAGCATTAAACAGGGGAAAAGTTTACAAACCATCGTTATCTTAGATGATTTATGTGTTTTGGTATTAATAAACAGCTAAAGAAGAAAGGGAAAGCAGCTGAGACAGGTCATTCAAGGATACATCATTAAAAATAAAGCACGTGCAGCGTGATAAAGTGGTGCTTTAATCCTGTAGCCCGCTCACATCTGGAAGCAGGGTTAATATTTGGGTCAGGTCACTGCTGGAGTGCCATAGCCCTGCCTTTTTGACCTCACTTTACTTTTCACATGACCCTTACAGTTAATTTTTCCATTATCTACACTGAGCATATTTTTTTCAAGTTTAAAAGTGCTGTGCCTGTTGTTGGCTCACATCATGAAAAAGTCTGAACCCAAAGACCTTTATTTTGTCCTTTATGAAGGCATTCATCACAGTACATCATTTTGTCTGTATATTTTGCGCTGCTAACACAATGATATACCATTTGCTTCAGAACACAATTAGATGCACTTTGGATAAAATTGTATTTAAAAAAGTAAGTCCATAAAGAAACGTGTAATATTTATATAAGTTCAAACGCAGCGTGTGATTCAGCTTTTTTAAAGCTGCAAGTATTTTTTACTTTGTATAGAAAAAGCTAAATCAGACCAACTCTTGCAAATCTCTGCAGTTTTGTCCTTTAGCGGTACAGTCTGGAAAAAAGCATCATGCTGAGGGTTTTTATGTAACCGTCTATTCAGGACATTCCTGCCCACCCTTGACTTTGAGGCTTCGTTGTCTCTTAGTGCTCGGCTCTTGAGATCACTTAAATCCATGTGACAAGTGCGTCTAGCTTGGCTCCAAGCAAAAGTCTAGCAGACTCCAGCTTCTATTGAAAAGTGCCTCCATCGATTTTGAGACAGACACTGAGGAGGTTTTTTTTTAATCAGTGTGCCTTTAAATTTCACATATATTAGATAGGTATAGTATATATGAGATTTGTTTATGTATTGTATTATATAGTTATATGAAAGCATTTGTGACCCTGTCTGTGAAATCCAGACGGAAGTCTGCAAAGCGTCATTGATTTCACATTGATTTCAATATTTGACATGACCTCACTCACAGTATTTAAAATATCAAGGTTATAGAGAATGTTTTTTAGATTATTAAAGATGTTTTATGTAAAAATATATGAACCACGAAAAAAATGACTTTTGCTGGGTTTGTCTAGATTACTGTCACATTTGCTTCAGTTTTAAAGGTGCAGTGTGTCAATTTTAGTGGCATCTAGTGGTGAGGTTGCGAATTGCAACCAACGGCTCAGTCCACTGCTCACCCATCGCTTTTGAAATGCATAGAGGACCTACGATAGCCACCACCAGAAAAATGTCATCATAGGTGAGAACTTGAAAGTTTTGAAAAAGTTTGTGCGTTAAGGGCTTCTGTAGAAACATGGCGGAACAAAATGGCGACTTCCACGTAAGGGGACCCTCAGTGTATGTAGATAAAAACATAATGGTTCATTATTAAAAGGTCTTTATACACCCTTAACAATATAGTTTTGTGTATTATTTTGCATTTCTGTCAAGAGATCCTTTTAAAAATTACACACTGCACCTTTAATCTCAGATGTACATATGAAGAACCTCTGCAACGAATCTGCAGGATCTTAAATTAAGATCATAATTTAAGATGAATAAAATATAACATTCTTAAAGAGCACCTATTTCATTGCTAAAAAAACAACGTTATTTTGTGTATTTGTTAAAATACAATGTGTTTAAGACGTTTATGGTTAAACAATATTTTCCACATATCGTACATTTTTGTAGCTCCAGATATCTCTGTCTTCCTGAAACGCACGGATTTTGTACAACGTTCATTGATTTGAAAAGCGCTGTGTCCCTGATTGGCCAGCTAATCTGTATGTTGTGATTGGCCTGAATACCGCTGACGTCAGCCGGAAATGTGACGCTCCTTACCATGTTTGAAATATTCTGTTGCTTACAGGAGTTAACTTACAGGCTGTGAGTCAGATGCGGGAGGAATTATGATAATGTGGGTCTTGTCTACATCACCAATCCCAGGAAGTAAACTGTTGCCTACAATCCGTTTGTTTGTTGTAGTCCAAGAAAAGAGATTTGCGTTGGAGACGATAACTTGCGTCATTGTTTACTTTGGGGTTTGTACCTTTTGCATATTGTTAACATGTACTAATACACACCTACACACCAAAGGAAATTGTAAAACATGAATCGGACAATAGGTGCTCTTTAATGTTAAAGGAATGTTTTACCCAAAAATGAAAATTTACCCTCATGTTGTACCAAACTTGTATTAATTTCTTTGCTTCAGCTGAACACACATGAAGATTTTTTTAGCAATGTTTGACTCCCATAGTATTCTTTTTTCCTACTATGGAAGTCAATGGTGCTTCTGTTTCCTGCTCGATTACAAATATCTTCCTTTGTGTTCAGCAGAACAAATACATTCATACAGGTTTGAAACAAAATGAGGGTGAGCAAATGATGACAAAGTTTTCATTTTGGGGTGAACTGTCCCTTTAAATGAACACATATTTCTTTCCCTGGCCTTCTTCGGGATCACGTGAAAGAAAGCACATTTATTTCCCCATTTCAAAGCCTTGTTTTTTCTTATCAGTGTTGTTTGTCAGGTCCTGTTCATCGCTTTGCAGCATACTCCGAGTCTGTACATGAAGTTGTGTTGGCCTCTGAGTTAGCAGATCTGTGGTAGTTTGTGTTTTATGTAGCAGAGACATGCCAACACCACAGGATCTTCTCTTGGCCAGATCTCCTGACTCAGCTCTTGCTTGCATAGCTCAGACTCCTGGCAGTCCTACACTGGACATGAAGAACTGCAAAACTGATCATTAGCTATCTGCATTAGTCATGTTTAAGTTCAGTTTCAGGTGCAATTTCTGCAAATAAATCCTTAGTTGTAAAGTATATAATAAATATGTATTATAATAATACATTTTCCTCATCCCTTCAACATTGCTAATTTACAGTGTGTGCCTGGAGGAGTGGATTCGTCCCTTTTGTTGGCACAATGGCAACACCTACTTCATCTATCACACTTTTTGTCTTTTTCTTTTCTTGTTCAGTTTTTTTGTTGCAGTAAAAAATTATCTGTTTATTGTAAAATAACATACATTTTATTTAGTGTTTTTTTATGTACAGGCAGATGCTTTAATCCAAAGAGACTTACAGTGCCTTCAAGCTATACATTTTATCAGTATGTGTGTTTCCTTGGAATCAAACCCATGGCTTTTGCGCTGACATCACAATCCTCTACCAACTGAGTATACAAATAGCGCAATTTTCAATTTACTTTGAGCACCGTCACACATTACACTGATGGTTTTGACTCTGGATACTTTATGAGAACCTGATTTTTCCCACCTTTTCAAGCTCACTTTTTATTAGAGGCAGACACATGCAAGATAAAACCTTTGTTTGTTTGTCTGGCTCAATTTCATGCCCCGCTTGGTACATATTATTTCAAACTGCAATTTTTTTCCTTTGGTTGCATTAACATATAGATAGAAATGGGAAGTCTTCTAAATATATCTGCCTCCGTCGACACAGGAAAAGCACAGTGAATCACGGATGTTCCCTCGTGGCTCGTAATAAAATAAATGTTGTATGACGATTGCAGTATTGAAAAGGTTATGAGATACTTAACACTTTAATGTTGCCATAACAATGATTGTGATTTAAACTAATATTGTCCTAGTTCAACTATATTGATTCTTGTGAATTGTATCTTACAGTCGTTGTCGATGAGGAGATTCCTGAGCATTATTTGCTGCATGTACAGAAACTCTGCAGTATACTCCTGGTGTCTCCTACTTCACTGAACATTTTGGAAAGGTGAGTGATTCAGGGTTTCTTTGCAGACAGCATTCATAGACTTGTAGTCTATGAATGTAATGCCTTGCCATGGAAAAAGCATTTCTTATATAAAAAATCCATCCATAATTTAGCACCTTCAATGTCTTGGCATAATGTTGACCTAATTTGGTTAATATTAAACTAAATTATTATTCGCCCACCCAGGAGAAATATTTATCTTGATCTACTTTATTTGCAGTGTTATAATTGCAGAAATGTATCAACATTAAAAAAACTAATTTGCGACAATTTGTTAATTATAAATGTGACCACAAAACCAGTCATAAGTCACACAGGCATATTTATAGCAATAGCCAACAATGCATTGTATGGGTCAGAATTAAAGATTTCTTGTTTGGCTAAAAATCATTAGGATATTATGTTAAAGGAAAACACCACAGTTTTTCAATATTTTACTATGTTCTTACCTCAATTTAGACGAATTAATACATGCCTATCTTTTTTCAAGGCGTGCACTTAATCTTTGTACAGTGCATTGTGAATGTGTTAGCATTTAACCTAGCCCCATTCATTCCTTGGGATCCAAACATGGATGAATTTAGAAGCCACCAAACACTTCCATGTTTTCCTCATTTAAAGACTGTTACATGAGTAGTTACACGAGTAAGTATGGTGGCACAAAATAAAACGTGGCGATTTTCTATGCGAATAAAAATGAGAACTATATTGTATGCCGGAAGGCACTAGTTTGCAGTACTTCAACCTTGGCGCACAGTAACATCATCACTCCTGACTACTCCTACTCTCGCTCAAACTTCCTTCAATATTACTGCGCCTGAGGTCAAAGTGCCGCATGACTGGTTTTGTGGTCCAGGGTCACAAATATAAAATTAAACATTGTGGTATTCAAACCTGGGACTCTTGTCGCTAATATATATAAAAAAATTAAATGTTCAAGTATTAAATGGCAAAACCATATATATTTCAAGGTTAAATGTTATTCTTCTAATATTGACTTTAGTTGCCCTTGCCCACCACAAATATCCAAATGCCCCTCGGCATCCAAGTAACGCTACTAAAGCTTTTTTTGCTTGGTTAAGCTTTCAAAGCACTTCATAAAATAAACTATGTCAGACAATTGTGAATTGAAGCGGAGCTCCAGCTGTGACAGATGTGGAAAGATTTTCCATATGGAAATGCTCAGTATTAAACATTACTTACTATATCATTCAGCACTATTCAGATGGCTGATCTGAGCAGCGCTAAACAGCCCTTTAATTCGAACTGACATGTGTAATGAGACGTGTTAATAGTTTAGGAGGTTTTCACAGTGAACGTAATGCTCTGGTTTGTGTCAGTGTTTAGTTATCAGCTGTCTTGTTATAGCTCTGAATGGATGAGAAAATCCATGCTTGTTTCTGATAGACATTTTAATGAAATGTTAAATGCTGTTACCACTGAAAATAATGTAGCCTCATCCATCAGTTTGTAAAAGATTGTGTTTACATTAGTTTTTATTTTAAAAATGTATGTGATTGATGACGTAACGTGATTGTCAAGTATGGTAGCCCATACTCGAAGTGTGACCTCTGCTTTTAACCGATCTCAGTAAGTAGTGACCTCACATACACAGAGATGTGGACAGCTATCACTGCAGCCCCTGGGGAGCAATTCGGAAAAACAGCACCTTAAAGGGATAGTTCGGCCAAAAATGATATTAAACCCATGATTTACTCACCCCCGAGCATGCATATGTCCATTGTTTTTCAGACAAACACATTTTCAGATATTTTAGAAAATGTTTTAGATCTTTCAGTTAATTAAATGTGAAGTTACGGGGTCCACATCCTTCAAGAAAATGTGTTTGTCTAAAAAATGATGGACATATGCATCTCGGATGTCTTCGGGGTGAGTAAATCATGGGTTTAATATCATTTTTGGCCGAACTACCCCTTTAAGGGCACCTCAGGATTAGTCTGCCATACGTGAGACTCAAACCAGCCACCTTAAAGGAATATTCCATTTTCTTAAAAGAAAAATCCAGATAATTTACTCACCACCATGTCATCCAAAATGTTGATGTCTTTCTTTGTTCAGTACAGAAGAAATTATGTTTTTTGAGGAAAACATTGCAGGATTTTTCTCATTTTAATGGACTTTAATAGACACCAACAATTAACACTTAACTCAACACTTAACAGTTTTTTTCAACTGAGTTTCAAAGGACTCTTAATGATCGCAAGCGAGGCATAAGGGTCTTATCTAGCAAAACGATTGTCATTTTTGACAAGAAAAATAACAAATACACTTTTAAACCACAACTTCTCGTCTAGATCCCGTCCTGAAAGCGTCAGCGTGACCTCACGCAATACGTCATCACGTCAAGAGGTCACAGAGGACGAACGCAAAACTCCGCCCCAGTGTTTACAAGTGTGTCAAAAGAGGACCGTTCCGACGTTGTTGTATGTGGAATGATACTAATTAATGTCTTTGTGTCAGTTTATTGTTTACAAGGGTCCCCAAATGTGCGTTTTATATATGTAACACGTGACCTCCCTACGTCACTACGCATTTACGTTAGGTCGCGCTGGACCGGACCTAGACAAAAAGTTGTGGTTTAAAAGTGTATATTTGTTATTTTTATTGTCAAAATAACCCTTATGCCTCGTTTGGGATTGTTTAGAGTCCTTTGAAACTCTGTTGAAAAAAACTGTTATGTGTTGAGTTAAGTATTAAGTGTTGGGCTCTATTAAAGTCCATTAAAATGAGAAAAATCCTGCAATGTTTTCCTCAAAAAACATAATTTCTTCTGGACTGAACAAAGAAAGACATCAACATTTTGGATGACATGGTGGTGAGTAAATAATCTGGATTTTTCTTTTAAGAAAATGGACTATTCCTTTAAGGTTACAACACCAATTTTATAACTATAAGGTCATGACTGCCCCTTTTTTATTTAATTAACCATGAAGGTCACATTGAGATAAAATATATCTTCTACCAAGGAGTCCTGGTCAAGATAGGCAGTAAAAAAAAATGACACAATTAACAAACACAAAGACACCAATACAAAAAAAACAGATATTGGTGCACTTACAATGGATAAATGTTTCAAAAGTAATAGCTTAGTCAGCTTCATTTATCATCATTTAATAAAAATGTGAACGTTTAAGAAAATGGCTTGCTAATGTACAGCACTGCAAACTCCCACACAAAGGCTGTAAGTCATCTTTGTGTTTCTGTGAGGGCTGTAAGTGTCTGTCTATGTCAAGGTCAGGACTGAATGTGTGATCAGATTGGGAAGGATGGGGGCATCATGCAGTACCCAACACATACAGAGACACCCAGAGCATCTGTTTTCAACGTCACTCATGTCCTCTGAAGGCTGCTTCTTCACCTTGGATGGAGGCTCATCTCAGGGGACAAGCGATCCACAGGACTTCAATTGTTGCTGCCTTATTTTCAATAACATTCAGTAAAATGATACATACAAATAAACCTTATATAAACATTTCATTGTATGTTAAAGATTAACCACATTAAAATATAAATAGGTGTTAGCATACAGTATGTGTTTTTAAAACAAAATCACACAGATTGTTGTTGAAAATACAGGTCATTCCTGACAGTGCATATTGTCTGGGACAGAGATAATCCTGATGCTAAGTCATTGCTTGTCTTCTGTATGATTGATGAGGAAACAGTGGCAGATAGCTGTGTGTCTGCATTTTAATGCACTGTGAAACTTCCCCTTTAGGCTGGCAGCACAGGAAGCGGATGAATCCAGAGGACTGTGATTAGTCTCCCGTCTTTTTAATTGCACCCTGATTAGATTTCCATGATAATGCTTGTTTTTCATTAATACAAAGTGGGTGAAAGTCTTAAGAAGTTTAGCCAAAGGTTAAAAGTGTCCGGTTGGTTTAAGAGGTGCATCACTCAAAATGCAGAAAAGAAATGTTGACTGAAACATTAAAATTCAGTTATTTACTCATGCTTATGTTGTTATAATGTAAACTATAAAGCTGTTTCTTTATGTTTACAAGACATGTTGGAGGAAAGTGATTTACAGTGAATAATGAGAGATCCCGGCTAGCGTGCGGCTTGCTTTGATTCTTGAGGGAATCGTTCAAGTTTTCAGTCCCGAGCTCTTTTATAAATCTCACCGACTCACAGGTTTGCTAAGTTAGCTTTTTTGTCGTACAGCAATGTTTTCCCTTTCCTTCTGCTTTGGCCTTTATGGTAACACGGGGCTTGATTTTTTGCCACAGGGTTGTGAGATTCCCTAAAATGTTTAGGTTTATGGTAAGCATTCTGCTTTCCTCCTACAGTCCAAAGACATGCAGACACTGTAAGGTGAAGTAGAGATGTTGCCCTTTCCCCAACTTGTTTGTAGATTAACTTGTAGCTCAGGGTTCCCACGGGTCCTTGAAATCCTTGAAAGTTTCTGAATCTGGTCGGAAAAATTCAAGGACCTGGGAAGTTTTTGAAAATATACATACAAAGATACAGATCATTGAAAGTGCTTGAATCTATTTTATGCAAGAAGTTTTATGGAAAAGAATCCATATTATTCCCTGTGTAGAGTAGGATAATATCATAAAAACGCCCACATTTTGGGAATTTAGCTTATTCACCGTATCCCCCAGAGTTAGATAACAAGGTGATATGAGACATGGCCATCTTTTAACATTATACATACTGGGGACTATATCCACAGAAAGCGAAGCACTGCTACTTGGGCGGAGTGATTTGCACAACTCTGACCGAACTCTCTGCTTCTCACCAGGGGGCTTTTCGGGTGCTGCGAGCAAATCACTCCGCCCAAGTAGCAGTGCTTCACCTTCTGCGGATATAGTCCCCAGTATGTATACTGTTAAAAGATGGCTGTGTCTCATATGACTTTGTTATTTGTACACGGTGTGACTATACAAATCACAACACATAAATAGGAAAATGTCAGCGTTATTTTGTCACTTATTGGGAGCAGAATGCTAGCTGGAGCCATTCACTTCCAGTCTTTGTGCTAAGCGTGGGCTGCGTCAGACAGAGTTACGGCATGCACGGAGATGAGAAAAGGTATGCATGGACTTATCTAACTCTGGGGGATACGGTGAAAAAGCTAAATTCCCTAAATGTGGGCGTGTTGAGTGCAGTATCTCCCGCCAACATATGAAGATGTTTCTGGAATATTTTAAGTCATTTTACCAGCAAGTAATGCATTTTGTTCCAAAATTTCTGAAGGAGTTTATTATCTGTATCGCTCACCAAATTCCTGTGGCTTGTTACTGTGGTCTGTTGAGTTTGCTTTGTGGTATGAAGTCCTGTAGGGTTGTTGAAATCGTGCAATCAATCAAAAAATGTCGAGAGTTTGGTCAGTGGTCTTCACAGTGGCTGTATTGTTATGGGGCTCACTGAGAAATGATCTACATTCTCAGACATTCAGAGTCATCCATTAAACTCTATACTGTGAAACCTGTACATTGATATTCTTCTGTGGACTCCAACAGTAAAAATTTCTTAAGAATATCGAAACACGTCTTTCCAGCCAACAATATAACCATATATGGTGACCAGGTGCTGTCGAGCTGTAAAAGTAAATGTGCATGAATAATCGCTTTTTGGTGAACTATATATCTATAAATAAAGAGCATGACACTCTGGTTGATACATTAACATTTGAGGTCAGCAGAAAAGTGCTATATAAATGTAACAAATTATTATTATTATTATTAAGTAATGGATAATGTATAGGCAGCAGGTTGGAATTGCAAAAATATGCCCATCAAGACGATCAAGATGCAAAGCGGAGGGTATTGTATCACACTGAAGGGACTTTTCTGCGATAACAACCGGCCGCCTGTACATTATCCTTATCTATTAAACGGCTATTTACCTCTTAAGTAAGGTAAGAAGCATTAAATATTGATTTATAATATTTTATTTGCTCATTTTTAATGAATACAGACCTTCTGTGAGGAAAACACATTTACTTTTGGTTTAAGATGAGATGTTCAAATGTCACAAACACACTATTTGGTTTAATCATTTGTAAATATAATGCCAGATGTGTTATTTATATATATATATTAAATTGTACCTGTCAAAATGATTTGCAGCATCCGGGTTACCGTGTGATATAAGTTTTGAACTGTAGTTAAATGGAAAAAATGAACCTTGGAATGTTGCGATTGACCAATCAGAATCTAGCATTTTAGAGAGCCGTGTAAGATTTTCCTGTGTTTTCATTTCAATTCCACTGAGTTTCCACTAGATAATCTTAAATATTTTCATTGGATATAAGGACAAATAGAGCCTACTGGGAAATCTGTTGGGTTAAAACGTTTAAAAAATTTCATCACAGCTATTTTTGAAAGGAGAAACCAGCATTTTAAATGTTTTCTCTCTGGAGACAGCTGCTGAAACAGGGAGGTGTTTAAAAGAGTGCAGTAAAGAGAGCAGACAATTTCACAGAAGTGAAAGTCAACTCAGGGTAGATCTCATTTCCCCCACCGTTCTGGCGCTTAGGTTTGCGTCCTCGGCCAAGTGCATACCAGCCGGCCTGGCCAGCAGCCCTGAGTCACCTCGTATTGCAATACAGCACAAACAGTTTCTGCTGAACAAAAAGCTTTGCTTTATAAACCCCAAAGAGAACCTGTTTCTAACAGGTTTGGTTAAAGTTATTTGTTATTGTTGGGAATTTGCTAGCTGGTAAACCACTGACAGGATAGGGAATGCAAAATCCTTCTGCTTGCAGTTAGTTCTTCGACTCTTTATCTCTCTCCCTCTCTTGCCTTTTCCTCCTGGAGTTTTTAAAGAGATGCTGTCCAGATCGAAACCTTGTCCTTCCTGATCTAAAATAAACTAACCTTGAGAGCAGAAGGGGAAAGCTATCTGCAGTAAGCATCTCTTAATTATGTTTGATTGGTCAAGCATTGCATTTGCAATGCAAAGGTCATGGGTTCGATCCCAGGAAAACACATACTGATAAAATAAATGTAAAGCTTGATTTCACTGTAGGTCTCTTTGGATAAAACTGTCTGCTAAATGCATAAATGTTAAAGGTCACGTTCTTTCTGATCCCATTTTTTAAACCCTAGTTAGTGTGTATAATAGCATAAATAATATCTGTAAAATGATAAAGCTCAAAGTTCACTACCAGGCGATATATTTTCTAAAACAGAATTCCCCTTTCAAAGCCTACAGCGAATGGTCGGTTTAGACTACAGCCATATATTTCCTGCTTTAATGACATCACTAGGACAGTTTTTGACTAAACTCCGCCCACAGGAATACGTCAGTCGCCAGCAAAGCTAACGGCAAGCTAAGCTGCTATCGAATCACAACACTAAACAAACTACACAATCAGAACTCGTTACGAGGGACTTCATAGAATAAGGAAGACATCAACCCGTTTTTAGGACAGTGAAAACAGATAAGTAAATTATACAGATAAGTAAATTATGTAAAGAAAAACTGTGCTTTTTTACACATGAAACATGAACCCATGTTATATTGCACACTGTAAACACAATCAAAACTTCAAAAACACGGTAAGAAAGGGAGCTTTAAAGTAAAATTAGGTATTTTATGGGTTGGGTGGTGGAGCTAAAATTATCTCTAAATATATTTATTCTCAAAATTATTCTCAAAAGAGTTTTGAAATTATTATCAGACTACCAAAATTTCAGCCTATTGCCTTTATACAAACATTGGGTCTCACTCAATAAGTAGGGCTCGGTATCGATTTAGATTTTCCAGATCGATTCAATTTCGATTCACAAGCTGTCAAATCGATTCGATTTCGATTCTCGATTCAATTTTCGATTCCGGTTCTCGGGGCAGTTTTTATACTCGATTCTCGATTCAACTCAATAAATATAGATTAAATACAAATACTATACTAATAAAAAGAACAGTGAACAGCAGGTTTCAAGTGGGTAATTAATTATTAAAATTGATGAAGCACCTGAAACCGCCATTTTAAGCACTGAATTAATGAATGACAGGCTTGCCTCTCGCTCCTTGGTAACCTCGCGCAAAGCAAAAAATAGGGTGACATCTAGTGAAGAAGACTAGTAATTCGATTAACGTTAATTTTTCGTTCAATGTTTGCAGAAATAAATATGAAAGAAAAAAATTGATTCTGCTCTTTGAGAATCAATTCTGAATCGTCCACATAAAAAAAAAAACGATTAATCGGAAAATCGATTTTTTTTTGCCCAGCCCTATCAATAAATAATAAATTTGTGCGTGAGATGTGCATACGGATGTTTTCACGAACAAATCGTGATTCAACAAAAACATTCGTATCAAATGTCTTCTAAATTCAAGAAAACCTAAAACCACTCATACGCAATAATCCCATACATTATCAAATACTAGGCTATAATTATAATGTTTATAATAATGTTGATATATAAAATTTACATGATTATATTTTATATTATTATATTTTCTGTATTATATACTTATACATGATCTATATTATTATTATATACATTATATTATACATTATTGTAGCCTACTCTTTTTTTCTTAACATATAAAGAATATTATGCTTGTAATGACAAATCTTCACGCTTTAATGCCTAATGTAAACGTCATGTAAATGTAATGAGACGTCCTAACATCAATCACTTGTTCTCCTGTCTGTTTTATTTTAGACACAGATGCGCGTCTCTTTCATATGAATTAAATGTCATTTTTGTTAACGTATCCAGTACTTATTTAATGTTACTCCAGTCGGGGGACAGCACTGGCTTCCTCCAGCGACAGCAAAACCTCCCAAATAAAAAATGACCTTATTGCTTCATAATCATCCAGTCATTAAGATTATATTCGTAGATATTTTCTAATTATTTTAAGATTAATATGCTTTTTTAATTTCTTTTGTGTGCCAGCTCAAGCTCATAGTGGAGACAATTGCTGACACACCTCTGAGTTTTCTGTGGTGGAGAATGCAACACTTTAATTTACGCATTTAATGGACAAGCTGAATGGACATCATCTCTACCAGCCTCACCAGTGCAACGTGGACCTTTTTCTGGAGTCCCTCTGTGTATTTCTCACCAACAAGGGTGTGCTGGCTTCTCATATCACCTTTTACCAGGCCCTCCTCTCCCAAAACAGAAAGTTATGCCACATAAACCTGTCTTTTGCCAAGGCTTAAAGAAGATAACCAACATCGTTACTTCCAGGCTTCTGGTGAGTTGTGACACTAAGTTTGAGGTCCTCCAAGCAACCATCATTCTCCAAATGAGTGATCTGGATAGTTCCTGTCACAAACTACTCGGAAGCCAGTCGCTCGACCCAGAAATGACTGAATCGGAGGAACAAGCCAATGTTTCGTTCAATGACACATACAGAGAGATCAAAATGAAAGAGATGTACACACAGCAAGGAAATGGCACTTTCTCACTGGTTGTAGACGACAGTGAGGTCAGTAAGACAGCACACTTTTCAGTGTCCCCGACGCATTCATCTAATGTCCAGGCACACCACCCCAACCCTCACTTCAGTGAAGCAGGACTTCAGGACTGTTCTGTGTCCTTTAGCAGAGAACAAATAATTGTGGAGGTCAATCTTAACAACCAGACTTTAAATGTTTCTAAGGGATCCGATGGCAAAGGCATCACATCAAGCACCACAGCGCTCCATCACGGCAATGTTCCTGGAATGGAGGAGGGTAAGGAACAAGATGATAATGAAGATGCTGCTGAGGAAGAAGAAGAAGAGTATGACCATGAAAATGAAGAAATGGAAAACCGTAGCGATGAAGAAGACGAGGATGAAAACAACCTCAACATTCCAGAGATGGGACACGCCAGCATGGAAAGACCTCGACATGCTTCAAGATTACCGACAGGCATGAAAGCAACCATCACCATGAGAAAGACGCTAATCAGCAGTGTGCTAGCAGACCGCGAGGAGGGGAAGAGGAGGAGAGAGCAGGAGAGTTTGGGTCAAAAGGTGAAACTTGAAGAAAAGCAGCATTTTTCCTGTAAGAAATGCCCTCGCGTTTTCAACAACCGCTGGTACTTGGAGAAGCACGTGAATGTGACTCACAACCGCATGCAGATCTGCAATAAATGCGGCAAGCGTTTTTTACTGGAGAGCGAGCTGCTGCTGCACCATCAGACCAACTGTGAGAAAAGCATACAGGTACATGTAACCGTGCACTGTCTTGTTATGTGCATGCATGCGATCATTAAACAAAGCCAATATACAATTTAAGAAAAAATGTGCTATATGATGCCAAGACATGTCCAGCTGAAAGTCTGAAAAACTGGGTCTCAACCAAATAATGTTTTATTGCATCATGACCTGGTACAGTAAAAATACATATGGAAATCACACCTGGTTTGATGTATATTCAGCTAGTTATATTAATTTTTTAATATTTTTGATTTATATTAAAAATGAATATGATTTCTTATAGTTAATACAATGTTTGTAGTTTAAATGCGCACTTACCGTAATGAAATTATAAGCAGTTCTTGGTAGTGCACTTGGTAGTTCCTGTTTTGTTTTCTGTGTACCCCTGAGGGAGAAATGTTTAGTCTAATGCACTTCAGTCACATCCTCTGATTTTTGTAGTGTGTGACCTGTGGAAAAGCTTTTAAAAAGCTGTGGTCCTTACACGAACACAACAAGATTGTCCACGGATATGCAGAAAAGAAGTTCTCATGTGAAATCTGTGAAAAGAAGTTTTATACGATGGCCCATGTCCGGAAACACATGGTTGGTAAGTATCGAGTCACGTATTGGTTCATCTTGTATTATAATAACTGTACATTCACACAGGGCATACTTTTAATGCTTGACGTGACGTCATGCGTTGCCGAACTGAATTATGGATCTTATAAAGGTCTTTGTGTATTAGACTGAAAGGCTGCTGTATTTTTAGCAGAATTTCGACTGCCACCTAGTTGTGACAGGTGGAAATGTTCTTTGATGTCTGCAGAGACATGAGTTACAGTAATTTCAAAATGTCTAGGAAAAGTTCTCACTTTGGGTGTGAGAGGTCCCGGGTTCAAATCCGGGACGAGCCCCCGATTTTTGAACATTTCTGAACTTTTCAAGCGCCAACGTGTGCGTCAGGCAATCAGATTGCTTCATGCAAATAACCTTGTGAGAGCCAACCAATTACATTTATGCAAGACCGGAGCATGTGTTGCGGACACTGTGATTGGCTGTTGGCCATGCTTCAGACAAGCCTTCCGTCAAGCGTTAACGCTTTCGCCCCGTGTGAATGTACAGTAAAGTATTAATTATTAAAGTTGACATTTAATGTAATGATTTAATGTAGATGTAACAGAACATTTCGCAAACAATTCCTTTCTATACAATCTTCAAATCAATAAGCAATGAAAGGCAGATGCGTTACAGATACATCCAAACATAATCCTTTTTTGTACCCCTTAACTCTTTCACCGCCAGCGTTTTTAAAAAAAGTTGCCAGCCAGCGCCAGCGTTTTTCATGATTTTCACCAAAGTTTAATGCCTTCCAGAAAATGTTCTTCTTTAAATATATAAACATACAATATACCAAATGAAAGACAGACCATCTGCTTTCAAACAAAAAAAAACGTTTCATCCTACCTTCAGTGGTTCTTTTGTAATCAGCTTTTAAATATGGGTAGGTTTCTGCAAAAACACCACATTTTGAGCAAAAAGCAGAGATAATTCCATTTTTGTGACGGACTTTTCATAGAGATCCCATTCAGAGCGATCTTTAAAACAGACACGGACATGCACCCGCTTGCCATAGGGCAATACTTTCGGGTTTAAACCTGGTGGATAATAGCGGTATTGCGGAAAGACGGAAAATCCCGAAGCGAGAACTTTTCCTAGACATTAACAAGTTACTGTAACTCATGACTCTGAGACATCAAAGAACATTTCAACCTGTCACAACTAGGTGGCAGAAAAAATTCTGCTAAATACAGCTGACTTGCAGTCTAATACACAAAGACCTTGCTGTTGAAATTAACCTTCGGGCAGAGGTAATACAGCACACCCTGATCCCGGCCGTTTTACCGTACTGTACTTTCAACTCCTGAAGCCTGATCTTCCCAGAGCATGGTCAGACACAATAGTGAAATACCCAGCTTTCTACTGTATGGGTGGGAAGTAGCCACTGTGACCTTCCTATGCCATCCAGAGCAGACATAGGCGAGCACAGAGGCTTTATTGTTTTGTCACTCCTGACTGCAAAGAGGAAATGTCTTATCTTCAAGTGTTTCCTTCTACAAAACCATACTTAATTGTCCGCAGGGCTACATATGACATTTACTCATCTGACATAGACAAGCAAGCATTTATTAATAATGTAAGATCTTGTTATACACAAACTGTAGCACAATTTGATGAGGTCCAATGAAAAACAATTGCACTTGGGCTTTTCTTTAAGAGCCTCTTATTTGTCTAATCTCTTAAATGTATCAGAATATAAGCTTTGGTTTATTTTAGTGTTTGCTTCAGAATTCAGAAAAAGGTTTAATCCATTTGAATTACAGTGTAAAACAAAATATTCATTAAGATTAAACGTGTACAATGGACTTAGAATTCAAGTGAGTTATTAAAATGTGTTGCTTTGTGACAGGTGGTTGTAGGGTAGAAAATAAGAGGTTTTAATGCTATTGTTTTATTGCTTCTGTGATCTCCAGCTCACACTAAGGACATGCCATTCACCTGTGAGACATGTGGAAAGTCTTTTAAACGCAGCATGTCTCTTAAAGTGCACTCGCTTCAGCATTCTGGAGAAAAACCCTTCAAGTGTGAGGTGAGCTTTGCCCACCATCACCTTACAGTACATGCTGGCATTATCTTTGAGTTTGAAAACAGACCGGGATGTACAGTTAATAGAGAATGTATTGTCCATAGCATATTTTACAGCCACTTCTGTATTTAATTTATTAAGCTGTATTTAATGTTTAATGTACTTATGTGTTGTAGAACTGCAGTGAAAGGTTCCAGTACAAATACCAGCTGAGATCACACATGAGCATCCACATTGGACACAAGCAGTTCATGTGCCAGTGGTGTGGGAAAGACTTTAACATGAAGCAGTACTTTGATGAACACATGAAGACTCACACTGGTAGGAACCACCACACCTGATACCTGCTATATTCATAGGCAACATTCACAGAAAGCCTCATGCTTCCATTGTTTATTTTTTACAGTACCCTGTCAGGAAAAAAATGGTCCCTAGCTGTCACTGGGGTGGTACCCTTTGCACCTAAAGAGTTCATATTAGTACCTCAAAGGTACATGTTGGTACCAAATGTATACTTATCTGCAGCGAATTGGTATATATTAGGAGCTTTTTAATAAGCATTGCCGTCCCGTATACGGGACGCCTAAGTTTACTTCAATATTGTTGATGTAAATTTTAATCTATCACGACAAACTATATACTGTTGGAAAGGTCTAAGCCTCTCTAGAATACACATTTCAACAGTGTTTTATAGAATAAATTATGTAGGGAGAAGAATTGATTGATTTATGAAGAGAGTGTGCCTCTCCCGCCAGCGGGACGCCTACGTTTACTTGAGTGTTTGGCATCTAAGGGTGTAGTTTTCATTTATCATCACCATTTTGGTAAAGGAATGACATAGTGAGAGCCATTTTCTAAAATGCAGCAGGTGCACAGGTGGGCCCATTTTGTTATTATTTATTTGTAACACTAATACCCTATACTAAACCTACAAATCTTGACAAACTATGTAGCACATAAGTGCTATATATATATATATATATATATATATATATATATATATATATAGCACTAATACCCTGTTCTAAACCTAAACAATCGTGACAAACTATATATTGTTGGAAAGCTCTAAGAGTGTAATTTTCATATTTCATTACCATTTGGGGAACATTATGACATAGTGAGAGTCAGTTTCTAAAAGGTCACAGGCCCACAGCTAGGCCAAATTTGTTTTTACATATTTATAAAACTACAACCCTACTCCAACCCTAAAAAATCATGACAAACTATATAAAACTGAAAGCTCTCAGAATGTAGTTTTTTGATGATAGAAATAATGTAGTGACAGTTTTTTGTTACATGCCCCCCTCCCATAGGAATGCATATTAATTAATATATATTCATAAAAAGATATCCTATTATAAATCTTCAAAAATATTGACAAACTATACATTTTTGAGAAAGGTCTAAGAATAGAAAAAAAATTCAGTAATAATAATGCAGTGACAGTAATTTATTAATTTGTGACAAGAGTATGCAGCAAACCATTGACACCTAGTGGTCGTTGTTGGTAAAACCACTAAAAGTGTGACACAAACCTCATTTTTTACATTTTTACATTATTACTTTTGTGAAAGATTAAAATTTTTATAATTTTATTTATAAAATTAATATTTTATTGCATTATTTTTATTTATTAAGATAAATTTAAACTGCTATAAGAAATTTTCTGTTTAATATTTTCACCTCTTTACACTTCAGTAAAAAACCTTATATTGTCTTCTTTAAAACAAGAACAAGATTAAGATGACCAAAAAATGCCAGTGTTAATGTTAATTTGAAAATTCACATCAACTTTTCACCCCTCCCTCAAAAGGGTTGGGTGACGCCGAAGGGGTTAAAAGGTACCACCCCAGCTTGGGACAGCTTTTTTGAGTTTTGTTACAGTAAAAAAAATAATTTAAACATCCTTTTTTGAACATGAACCAGCCAACAGCCAATGACATAGTGTATCTAAATAATCTTTAAATTTATCTGAAAGGTAAAATTACTTAAGATATTAAAGGGTTGGTTCACCCCAAAATTAAAAATCTATGTTTTGGTTTCAAATAACAAAGAAGGCCACAGGTGTTTAAAGTTAAACAGCACACATATGTTAATAATTCACATCTCCTCAACATCACTGTTCCATCTTTTTGTCTATATTAGGAGAGAAACCGTATATTTGTGAGGTCTGTGGTAAGAGCTTCACAAGCCGGCCCAACATGAAACGACACCGTCGCACTCACACGGGCGAGAAGCCGTACCCCTGTGACGTCTGCGGCCAACGTTTCCGCTTCTCCAACATGCTCAAAGCTCACAAGGAGAAATGCTTCCAGGTCAGCAACCCCATGGTCCCCGATCCCATCTCTTTGGGCCTGGACCCCACGTCAACCGACTTAGACACACCAGCCAATCAGATACCCAGCCAGCGCTTGACCCCTCCAAGTGAGGCGTCTAGTCTCTACCAAGTCAAGTCTCTCTCGCTTCCCTTCGGACAAATCCCATCGTAAGTGTCCCTCATCCTTCGCCCCTGTTTTCACTAAAAGGGTTAACTCCAGTAACAACTAATCATTGATTGTTGGTTTATTGGATGAAACTCAAAGCTTACAGTAGCTGACTCCACGTGAGATTTGTGATTTACATCAAATGTAAATCGCTCGCGCAAGGGGTTTCCAAACAGACCGAGCGAAGTCCAAGACTGTCGACGGGTGTTTGAACACTGAATATTCCTTGGAAACTGTGCAAATGTTCACTTATCTTATTCTCATAGAGATATTTTATATACTGCTCAAATAAGCTTCTCGTATTACAAAAAGAAAACAATGTGCTCATCATTTTTGTTGACGCGTGTTGTATTTTGTGTGAGCCACAGGTTTAGCGTTTACCTTTTTACATCCTTTGACTATAGATTTTTATGCTTTGTCGATTTAGTCGAGTCGAGATTAGGACACTCACTGGCAATAAGAGATAAATACAGTATATCTGTCTGGGGTGAACATTGCAAACTCAGAATAGCTTTTAAGACAAATGTAGCAGATGTCTCCCCCACCATTACCAAATCCAGATAAGTTGCAGAAAATATAATCCTGTTAGCTAATATTACTTAATATGCTACATTACTAAATATGATACGTATATAATCACTCCAGCACCTTATTTTTGCAGCAAGCTAGATGTATTTATATTGTCTCGTCTTTTAAGGTTTTGCCCTCATAAGGTTTTCTGTATATTCGGAGAGGTACAGTCTGTGCAGGGCACAGGTTAAAGAGTTGGTTTAATGTAGCACAGGCCCTTGAGGACATATAGGATGCTTAAAGGAACCTTTATTCATTTGAAAAAATCCAAAGATTATTCATTTTTTTTTTAAGTTACCAAGCACTTTACTCTGTGTTGGCCATATACTGTATGTAATGGCAAGAATATGAAGCCTAAACCACTTTCTTTTGCGAAAAGGTGTTTTATTTGCATGGAGGCAATGTCAAATTTGGATAAATGATGGGGTGTGTTTGGTTTAAAAATATGTTTTGAATATCTGAAATGCTTTATGGTACACCAAGTTTTTCAGTGATATTTTTGTTGTCATGTGAAAACACTTACTTCATGTTTAGTTGGAAAAACTAAAAGGTGATAAGTAGCTATCGTACACTCAGAAAAAGGTACAAAAGCTGTCGTTGGGGTGAAAATACATATCTGGCACTTATTAGGACCTTTTTGAAGGATACTGTCCTTGTGAAAGCTTTTGTACCTTTTTTTGTCAATGCACATTTATACCCAGTGTACCATATGTTTTTTTATCAGTTTTAAAATTAGAAAAATGCCAAAAAGGCTCTTTGTTTATGATAAATGATGGCCTATTGTGCAATTGGGTCTCTTGTATGCGGCACTTCCCAATAAAAAGGTACAAAAGTTGTCACTGGGATGGTAACTTTTTTAAAAGGTCCTAAAGTACAGATATGTACTTTCATCATTTATAACCTCTAAAGTACCTATGTGTGTACTTTTTGAAAAAAGGTACCACCCCAGTGACAACTTTTGTACCTTTTTCTGAGAGTGTGTCCTGTTGAGAAGCCAGTTGATAGATAATATATAGCCTACAATATATAGCCTACAATTTCTTAAGCCACTTACAAAGAGAGGATTTATATACACAAAGCAGACATAGTTAAAGAAATTACACTTAACTCTAAGAGCAGTAAAGTGTAGTAGCTATAATAGGAATACCTAATATTTATACACACAAAATATACATATTTATAGCTATTGAAACATAAATAGTCTGTAAATAAATTAATGTAGCTGTTTCTGTTCAGTTGTTTTTCCTTGTTCATATTCTACAGAGTCAAATGAATACGATGAGATGCAAAGGTCAGCATTAATAAAACCATTTAAAAGTCGGAAATAAACCTTTGAACTCAACTTTCTGCTCTACATCTCGAACCTTGTTATAGGCGACATACAGTACTTTAGTTAAGAGTCATGTTATTAAGTTAAAAGAACTTTTCCAGAACAAGTGGTTTGAAATGGTACATAATATTTCTTTAGGGCGTAAACTGTTAAATTTTTTGAAATCTGTGAGTGGTCAGTAAAGTTTATAATAGATTTGTTACGGACTGACATTGCCTTAAGTGTTTAATAGAGATTTGCATGGTCCCGAATGTGACAATTGAAAATACAGTGTGAAACTGTAATGGTGATGCTATATTGACCTTTGCACTTTGGCAGAAATAAATAAAATAAAAAGTTGTTTTAATGCGGATATTTTAATATATTGCAATAATGTTGTGCCAGATGAAGATTGTGTAAGCCTTAGTCTTACATAGAAAAACGTTGCCACGGATTGACCCCTGATGTTAGTGTTTTGTGTCATGCTAAAACCTGTTGCACCTTATGCCCACCTTATTTTAATAGAGTTTACAGACCTGTTTGTATCAGTCTCTAAAGCTGTTCTTAATATACTTATGTGTTTTTGTTCTAATTTAAATACTGAAGTAATGCTTTTGGCTTTGGAATATGTTAAGATTTGTTGAAATATTGAAAACTTATTTCCTTAACTACTATCCTAAAAGGTTTTTTATAATGCAAAACATGCACATGCAACATTTACTTTATGGTCTTAACAAAAGGTGAATTACCACAAAAATCTTTATTTGTGCACTTTATGTGGATATTTATGTTGTGTTAAAAGGTTTTGTTAAAAAAAGTACTGCAGAATGATTCAGAGCAGTTTTGTTAAGTCCAAATGTGTTTCCTTTTCTTTGTTTTTTTTTTTTAATGTGAAGTCATATGACATCTTAACTGAAGGCTTAATAGACCTTTGTCTCTGGAGTTGTTGTAGTACATGACCATTAAAATTTAATTTAAAATTTTTGCACATCCAGAAAAATTGTTTTTCTATTACAAGTTATAAAGCGGAATAAATTATCAAAGCAGTTTAAAGTTCAACTTTTTTACGTTTTAAGAGTTTATTATTCCTGGTTTGCTGCTTATTGAAAAATACTTGGGTCCTTATTGCTTTTGTAAAAAAATCAGTAATTTTTTGTGTTTTTTTTTATTATATAGGACAATATTATGGGGGAATTTGTCATTAAGTTTGTTATGCGTGTGATATTTTATAGTGAATAATAGCAAATAATGATGTGCACTTTGGCAGTTATTGTCATTTTTTATTTAACAACTCATGGAGTTATTAAATATACATTTTTCCCCAACAAGATAGTTGACCTAAAAATGAAAATTCTGCTCTAACCTTCTTCCATGAAACACCAAAAAAGAGCAAAATGTCTAAACTGTTCATTTCTGTACAATACTAAAGGATATCAAACTGAACATAAAATCAATAAAATTATTTTATATAGTTGTCCATACAAGCTGTGCACTATATGAAGCCTTATACCTTATGAAGTCTGATACCTTTATTAGAAGAATAAATTCATTTCATAAATCCATAATTCAAATTATGGCTCATTATTCGGCCAAAACCTTTGTGATCACCATTTATTTTTATTGTATGTAAAAGAACAAGTTGACAAAGCATTTTTTTTTTCATTTTTTGGATGTACTATTTAAAACATACAGTACCATAAGCCAGTCATGAGTGTGACTGTTTGTAATTTTTTTTTTATTCTACATATTAGTATGTAAACCCAATGTTAACCTTTGTGTATAAAGACTACATGCAGACAGTAGTCATGCTGGTTGTGTCAACCAAATACTAAACAATAAATAAACTAGAGTTTAGCGGTGCTAATAACATTTGGCTGTATTTTATGTCATTTACTGTACCTAGTTGTATTTATTGTCTGTAATGAAACATAATAAAAAGTTCATTTAAATAGTAAACTCTGTGAAATATCTTACTCTTTACTTTTGGGAAAACTACTCTATTTGATTTCTTTCATACAGTAGAGAACACAGCAGAAATTAAACCTTGGCAATAAATAGAAAACAATAAACCAATGTACCCAAAGTTTTGTCTATAACAAAAGATTTTAGTAACAATACATTTCTCTCTGTTCCAAATGATAATTTATAAAGTGTGTTTGAATGATTCAATATCATATTATCATTGCCATGGAATGAGAATGACAAGCTGGTCAGCACTTAGTCCAATATAACTCTTCTGTTCAACACGGTCTGAATTCAGCTTTTAAACATTTCAAATTATTTGTCCACAGAGTATATTCTTTCAGTGGCCTTTGTGGTCCTTGGATGACAGCTTTTCAGATTTTAGTGAGACGAAGAGTATTAAGTCGAACTCCCAAAACTGTGGCACCAGACGCGTACCGAATCTCTCTTAGTATGCCGATCCATTTCTTCTCTGCTTCATCATACCTGTAAATGAACAGGAACCTTTATTTTAGATGGCATTTGGATATTCAGACCACAGTTAGACAACAGAAATGTTATAATTTTGCTTAGAATGGAAATGCAGAAAATGTGTTCTACTTGAAATCTGATTGGTGCTTTTGGCTTCTCACCTCCATATGTCATTCATCTCCCGGGGTAAAAGTTCATCACTGTCCTCCACAGGGAACATGGCAAACCCTCCCACAGCATAGAGAACACCACCCACAGTGACCAGACTAGGTGAACTACGCTCCTGTGGAAACTCCACAAACTCGGACCATCTATAACATGGACACAAACCAAATGACGTTTCAATAAAACTGCATTTCGATTCATAGATAATTATGGTACAGGAAGTTGTAGATATTACAAGACAAAAATGAAAAGAATATGCAAATTGAAATTTATTTAAAAAAAGGAAAAATACAGTAAAATAACGAGCATAGTAAATTACAGAAATTTTCCGTAATACAAAAATATAGTTTTTTCCCGTCATTTTACATTAATCAATTGTTTTCTAAATACTAACAATCATCAATTTTACATGTCATTAAAATATACTGTAGAGTTATGTAATAGTCAATGTTTAAATGGTTTATCCTTGCAGATATAAAAAAGCTGGTTGGTTTTAACTGGTCTCCCAGGCTGCACTGTAAAAAATTGCCAGATTCTAAAGGAAAATCCTGTTTTTCAACAAAACAGTAAAATACTGTAGAAATGTACATGCTTCCTAAACATCCTAAACTCAAGGCAACTGGCTTCCCAAATAAAATGAGTTAGGGTCAAGGGTATCACTGTAAAAAATTGTTGTAATTATGCAGCTGGTTGCCAGTAACTTACTGTAAAAGATAAAGACTGAAAATGTTTCATGTTCATTTAACTTTGAACAAACTGTTGCCAGTAAATAACATAAATGTAAAAACATTTATGTTATTTACAGTAAGTTACTGGCAAGTTGCCAGTAGTACCCAGTAATACAGATATTTTTTACAGCGTACATTGTAAAAAAAATCCGTAGAAATTTCAATGTTATTGCAGCTGGGGTGCCGGAAATTTACCGTAGATTTACGTTTATGTTATTTACTAGCACGAGTTTGTTCAAAGTTAAATCAATTTTAAATAATAACAAGTCTTTATCTTTACAGAATAAAACTATACAATAACAGCCTCATGCAAAGCATTCTGGGAACCAGAAATCATCATCAACCTTTTTTTGTTTTAGCTTCAGATTTTGTTTCCCAGAATGTTTTGCCTGATGCTGTTTTTTTTAGTTTTACTCTGTAAAGACAAAGACTTGTAAATGTTTAATGATCATTTATCTTTGAACAAACTCTTGCCAGTAAATAACATAAATGTAAATCTACGGTAAATTACCGTCAACCCAGCTGCAATTTCTACGGATTTTTTTTACAGTGTATGTTAGGGGAGCTGTTAATTTATGGTAGTAGAACTGTAAAATAACAGTAGATTTCTGGCAACTTAGCTGCCCGTAGTTTACCATTATGCTACAGCATATTTTTTTACAGTGTGGGTTAAGCTGGTTCAGCAGGCTCATATTAGAGAGATTTTGGTCACTTTATTAGCCGTTCAAGCATGGGTACAAGACCAGTTTAAACCAGCTTAAGAGCTAAGACCAACCAACCATCTTAGGGTGGTTTAGGCAGAGATGTAGGAACACATACTTGTTTGTTTTGATGTCATACACCTCAGTGCTATCCGTGAGGCCTGTGTCTGTGACTCCTCCTGCCACATAGATCTTGTTGTTGTGGATGGTGACACCAAAAAGTGAGCGTGCAGTATTCAGAGGAGCGAGATCTTTCCACTGACGTTTTTTAGCATCGTACGCACACACGGTCTTCAAACACTCCCTACAGAGGAAAACTGTTTATTTGGCAGGTCTTGATAACATATGTAATATGGATACAGAGCAGTATAACTTACTTGTTCTCATCCTTTCCACCAATAACATAGATTATATCATCATGTGACACTACTCCATGACCATAAACTGGGTAGGAAAGAGGAGCTGACTCGTCCCATTTAAGAGACCTTCAACAAACAAACAAACAGGGTTAATTGTTAAAATACATTTAAAGATATTTTGGTTGTGGCCATGGGGTTTCATTTTTAACATACTCACTGTCTGTCATAAACCATGACTGTGTTTAGTACTTGCTCTCCTTCCTTCATTTCTCTCCCTCCAATCACAAAGATTGAGTTCTCACCCTCACCCATCCCAAACAGGAAGCGAGGAGAGGGGATGGGAGGCATACCCATCCAGTCTGAGCTCGCTGGATCGTACTGTTACCAAGGGACCAAAAGTTAAAAATTAAACATGTCATAATTTACAAATGCAAAAGGATATATGCTTCATGATTTAAGAACATCTTTGGCTGTATGGTTATATTGTATAAATTATATTTTGCTTTCCCAGGATAGTCATCAAACTGAAACTAGTTCTTAAATTAAATCGGCAAAAAGCTGTACCTGCAAAAAGTACAAAAAAATCTGCTGGTCTTTGCTTTGCTCATCAAAAAACAATCCACCTGCCACAAAGATCTGGTTTTCTTTTGTGACCAAGCTGCAGTGATTTTTAGGGATTTGGGTGGAGATCGATGCCACAAAACAGTCATTTCCCGTCGGGTCATAAGCCACTGATGTAGTGTCACTTATCAAAAAGATCAAATCTCTTAGGAACATCCCAAACCGCAGATTGTCATTGAGGATACCAGGAAGTAATTCCTCTTCTTCGTCGTCTTCCTCATTCTTTCCTTCATCACCATCTGTCTTGTCCTCACTCGTTTTGCTTTTAGTCTTCTTGACTTCCGGAAGTTTCCCAGCATGGGCGTCTTTAACCAGCTGCAGTTTCTTGGTGATCTCTGGGTTGGAGCGCAACCACTCGTGTTGCTCCACAGTTTTGGCAAAGTAGTCCTGTGGAACCAGACGTAATCTCACACAATCCAGCAGTCCTGGCAGTTCCTCCATCCGCGTCTCTCGGCCGTGTCCCACCCACTTGATCAAAGCCTCAAACACATCCTGCTCCGTCTCAACATTTAAAGTGTCCGATGCCATAATGGCCGCCAACTCGCTTGGGTTCAACTGCAGAAATTCTTCATCTCGAACGATCAACTGAAAGCGCTCGCAAGCGAAGTTTCGTGCCGATATGGCCAGACGAGGGCAGTCCAGCATGAGGCCTAGTCGAAAGATGGCCAAACAGTTACTCAAACTCAATCGCTTTTGCAAAAAAGAGACGCACACTGTGAAAATGGAAGGGATCTGTAGCATGTTGGCCAAGGCGAAGATGTCCTGCACGTTTTGCTCAGTCACATTGATGTTCGAGGTGTAGAGGTACTTCAAGATCATCCCCATAACTCCAGGCTCCACATCCTCCAAAACGATTTCCCTTTGCTTGCTGTCTTCCACACCAGATTTGAAGAAAGCTCTGAAGTAGGAGCTACAAGCAGCCAAAACCAGCCTGTGGCAGGGAAATTCCTTGTCTTTGATCTTCAACACGCAGTCTACCATCGTATCGCTCTCCAGAAGATCGTACAGACCGTCCTGCAGCAGGGTTTGCTGGTACATGCGGGGCTCCTCCATTGGGTCTATGGGTAGAGCCATATTTCTGTTGTTATGTCCCTGACAGTCACTATGAAGAGTAGTCCAGCGGTCTGCCGTGTACCACACTTGACTAACCCTCTGTCACTATTTGGCCGAGAAAGAAGAGGCAGGGTCGAGTCAGTTCCGTTTTGCTGGCCGGCAGCTGTCTCAATAATTCAACCAAGCTCCAACTGGGGGTTATTTATAGATGTGACACCTTTACAAAGATGTGGAATCCATACTTGTACATGTGAAATACAACCCACCCTGTCCTGTGCAACAGCTGACACATTGCCCCATGGGAGACCGACCACCCTAAGGGTGAGATCACAGACTACTGCATACTAAGTTTTGGGATCTATGAATCACTCCTTTCTAGAAACACTCTAAAAAATGCTGGGCTATTTTCAACCCCAAACCCAGTCGTTGGATTAAATTAACCCAGAAAATATTTGTATTTGACCCATAATATGGGTTAAAACAACCCAGCATTTTGGGTTAAAAAAAATCACAAGCCAACGGTTTGATTTTGTCCCTTTTTGACCCAACGCTGGGTTGAAAATAACCCAGCATTTTTTTTAAAGTGCCTTTGCCAATTCAAATACATTTACAAAAGTAAAAGCGGCCTAATGACATCAAAGATCATGAATGTTCTCTCAAAGAGATTTATGCTTTTGTTGAAGTCAGCGATTAATTTAGGATCTCTTGTCATGAAGGCAGAACGTGCCAGTGACTCCGTCAGATGATCTTTTAATAACTTTACCACAAGCTGGTGAGTTGGTGTACAAAAGAGGAGCATAGCACACTCATGCTGAGACAGACACAAATATCACTCATTTATTTTATTTTTACTTTAATGTACATCACAAATTCGTTAAACAAATCTTTCGTTTGAATCATATGTAGTTATTATTGTGATTTTCACATCATTTCATACTCGGTGCAGTGGAACCACAGGTGTGAACTACTTATAAGAATAATTTCCAGAATCATTTGCATTAAAACTACTCAAGTACTAAAATCAACCCACCAAGTTTTGTAACTACATAGATATAATATGTGTTACTGATATGTGCTATGTAAAACTGTCAATCATGTAAAAGCAGAACTTCAGAATAGCTGTTTTAAACACAGCATCTCTCCATACAGTACTCTCATTATAACACCATTCTTCCTTTAGATTTCCAGGCTATTACTGTCTGCTGTTTTTCAAGACCACAAATATGTAAGTAAACCATTTAGGTGGTTTCAGTAACCGTCACATCTGAACTCTACTCTGCTTTCTCCTTGTTGCCGTCCACAGGCTGGGCAGCAGCAGCATCTGTCTGGGTGCTGGGTACTGTGGTGGTGCTGGGTGCAGTGGAGGGTGGAGGAATGGGGGCAGGAGGTGGGATTGGGTCTGGATCATCGATCAGGGCCTGCCTCCTTTCTCTTTCCTTAATCATTTGAATTAGGCAGTAGGTAACAAACATGGCAGTGATGGTAGTGAAGGGAAAACCTGTCAAACACATGATTTGATTTTTATTGGGACCTTACAAAAACACAAACGTTAAAAAAATACTGTAGTGTACAGTGTTTCCCAAAATGTTCAATTTGCAACCCACTCAAATATATATAATCTATCCTGGGACCCACCAATATGTTTTTAAATGGAAATATGAGAAAGATATGCATTTGACCTCTTTTATAATTTTTAGTAGTTTTTATTTTCCTTGTTACTTTATTAAGAAAATGAAATTTAAGTTGACATTGCAAAATTATTTTTGGTACTGTATCATATCAAAAACATTGCTATTGCTAGTCATTAATTAGACTATAAACAGTTTTTTGTGTTATTAACCTTTGTTGTAGTATATTATATTATATTATAGTATATTACTATACTACACTTTAGTGTATACCAGTAGTCTCCTTCAAGGTGCCCTCTGGCACCAGGTTGCCCGCACGGAGTCTGTGAGTTGCCAGCCAAAGCATATTCTATTAATAGCCTCAATTTTAATATTTATTTATTACATAAATATATTATATATATTTGTATATATTCTATATATATATATATATATATATATATATATAGAGAGAGAGAGAGAGAGAGAGAGAGAGAGAGAGAGAGAGAGAGAGAGAGAGAGAGAGAGAGAGAGAGAGAGAGAGAGAGAGAGAGTTGAGAGAGAGAGAGAGAGAGAGAGAGAGAGAGAGAATAAAAATATACATTCTGAAATGGATTTATGTATGTGAGTGTGGTTATACATAATAATTACACACAGTACTCATATTTTATGCAAAAAAATCACTTTTATTTTGTATCCGATTAATCGCGATTAATCTTTACCCAGCACAAAAAAATTTGTTGGTTCAACTTAAGTTATCTCGTCAATTAAGAGAAACGTTTGCATAAAAAAAAGAACGTGTTTCTGAAGATTTTTGTTAGTCTGCAATACCGCAATTATCCACTAGATTTATGAAAAACTGAAGTCAAACCGGTATTTACTCATTTTAAAGCTTTTTAGCTTTTTTCTAAAAAAATTTTTTTTAAAGAAAAATACCCACACTTAAGAGTTTATGAGTAGAGAAAACATATAGATAGGATGAAAATTTTTTCGCCTGTTTGTTTGTTTGTTTATTGTTTATTTGAAAGCAGAGGTTTTTTTTTTATTTGATATATTTGTATGTTTATATATTTTTAGAAGAAAATTTTCCTGAAAGGCATTTTGTGAAACTTTTCAAAAAATGACTGGCGGGGAATAAGTTAAAAAAGTAAGTTGCCTGGCTGCCTTAAAATTTTGAATTAATTAAACTTAAAAATATTAGTCAACTCAAAAAAGTTAGTTAAAAATCGTTGTGTCACTACTTTAAAGTTGAATGAACTCAATTTAAAGGCAACCAAGTAACTTACTTTTTAAGTTGACCCTTCTTTTTTTAGTAAATACTGTAGTATACTTTTATTTATATGTATGTGGGTAGTATACTTTTATTTGTGTGTGTGTGGGCACATGTGAATTAAAAAAATAATGAGTCACTTTAATTCTTGCTTGCAAATCTATTGTCATTAGCAAATGGTTTGGATAAAAAATAATTGTAAAGTTGTGATTATTAATATGAATTTAAATTTTACATTTATGTTTTTGGCAGACACTTTAATCCAAAGTGGCTTACTACAAAGTTTACAGTTTTTATCAGTATGTTCCCTTGGTTTAAACCCAGGACCTTTTGCACTGCTAATGCAATTCTCTACCAATGAGCTATACAGGGCACTAAAATTGAATTGCTCACCTTTAAGTAACAATCTCTTGGCAACAAGGTTTGTAAAATCTAGACTGTTCAGAATCAAGATGTTGTAGAGAACAATCATCCAGAAGTTGAAGGTATTAAACACAGCCCTTATTCTGCGTGACATTGAATCTGATATTGCCATCTGTGAATGGAAGAAAACAGTTAGATTTTGGCTTCAAATATTGTACCTGTAACATCACATTTAGCCACTAGAGAGCGCACTGCTTCCTTTTCATATTCCAAGGACACATAATACATCCATGCAACAAGATTAATAGCACTTTGACTTACATAATATTCAAACTACTCATATAGATCATTCTGGTGTTCAAAATTCTTTAACATAATTACCTCAATAGAAATAAAAGGCTCCATGTTGAAGAACCTGGCAGTCCATAATTCACAATTAAGGCCGAAGCAGTTTAAGAAAGCCCAGGTGAAAACTACCCAGCTTGGTCCAAGCCATAGGGCCGCAATACCATAAGTGCACAGAGACGCTATCAGCTCATTCAAAGTGTTCTCATGTTTACCGCCGAGGTAGTTATAAACATATCTGTGGAGATGACAGTGTATTTAACACAACCTTACAGTAGTGTTCGCTATGAAATGTTTCATAGTGAATAGTTAAAGGTTCAAGAAATGAACAAGCATACTTGCAAAGCCAGTCGTTTATTCCTCGATCAAAGTGTCTGTAAAGCAACGAACAAAACAAACACTTTTTTGTTTATTCTGATCACTACAGTTTTTAAAAAGTAAAGAAATTATAGAGCAAAGGCCTGCTTACGTCTCAGAAAACACATAAAGCATAGTGATGCATTTTGGCGGTTTGGGAGGGTCCAGATGATCCAGTCTTGACACTGTGTTTATCACCCCGAACATCACAGCAGCTTTTACCCAATCATACACCAGATTCAAGTAGGCCAATCCGACTATTCAACAAAACAGAAATGATATTAAGTGTTTTTCATAAGAAAAAATCTCTGTATATGTAAACACAAAGTAACACATGCTTACTGAGTGCCCAGTCAGAGATGTGTTTAAGAAGCTTCATGTCACAGGGTACAGTGAGAATGTACATGAAATGAAAGATGATCGCTACTATAGTAATGATTCCCAAATGCAGCAGGGCCTGGATGGAAATATTCCACATCTCCCCTTCCTTCCTGGTTAGGTTTGGGTTATTGGCCTGGTGGGGTTAAAGTGGAAACATTTTGATTTGCATTTATGCATTTGCAAGCGACTTAATCATTTTATCATTATGTGTGAATCAAACCCCACAACCTTTGCTTTGCATTGCTACAGGAACAATAAATTGTCATACACTACATCAGATCTAGAAAAACAAAACAAATTTGGTTACACACCTGAAGGTAAAATTTGTCGAAGGTCATGACGGGCCCAAAGAAAAAAAAGGGAAGGTAAAAGTTGTACTTGAGAAGCTCCAAGATGCTGTAGTTTCCATCCTTCCTCTCACAGTTCTCAAGAGCGAAGCTCATGCAGCGCATGATGGTGAACCCACAGCCACCATAGTACAGGATAGGACGAAGCTCAAAAGAGCCACTAACAAATCCTGTCTGCACGACAGAAAATTACACCATTAACACCAAGGCTGTCCATGCAATTTTCGATTCTGAGATCCGGTGTCATCCCTGAGTAAACCTCTAAGACACTGTTAGACAGTAAATGGTCCCGGGGCAGTACCTTTTCAAAAACTACACCTTTGCACAGTGGGTGTAGCGTCTGGGCATGCAGGGTATACACGTGCAAATGGGCCCAGGCCAATAGGGGGCCCGGCCCTGGGCCCCCCCAACTTTTAATAAAAAAAAATTTCTATTTAATTTTTGCTTGTGGCAGCAATAAATATATTTTTGTATGCATATCATGGGTAGTGATTTCTTATTTTTTCTTAATGTCTAATTTGGGCGTCATTTCTTGTTTGCGTTTATTATTTTTTTTTGCAGTCCGCGGCTGCCGTAGACTACTACGCCATCATTTTTTTACATGATGCATCGCCGTTACTATTGGTTACTATAGTGGCTATCTACATGAACATTAAGGATGGACAAATATAAACATAAAAGTGAGGCCTCAAAGAGAAAAGAGAAGGCGGAGAAGTTAGTCAAGAATAAAAAAACTACCCAAAACATTTTGTTTTTCTTTATATTTAAATCTACCCTTTAAAGTAAAAAAGTAAAGTCAAAATATATACCTTATTAAAAGTATATGTTTGTTAACAGACCTGCGCGCCACAGTTAACAGTGTCAACAGGCAAGGTTGGGGGAGGCCTTTGGCTTAATGGGGCCCATAAATTTTTTTTGCATATGGGCCCGGGACTCACTTGCTACGCCACTGCCTTTGCACCTAGAGTTCATAGTAGTACTTCAGTGGTACATATTGTATCTGGGACCTTTGTAAATGGTACTACCCCAGTGACAGCTACTGTAAATTAATTTACCAAAGGCAATAACAAATCAATTTGATAAAATATCACATATTGCTAGTTGTGTAATGACGCACCTGCCAGGAAATGAAGGGCTCCATTTTAAAGGTGGCCAGTGTGGTGAGGCCTGCCGTAAAGCAGAGCCACCTGAGCTTAACCAGAGAGATGCTGTACAACAGTATACAGTGAGAGAGGATGAGAGTGACATATGCCCAGCCCATACTGGTGAAAACAGCCAGCATACCGTACGCCATGTAAACCAGGGATCTGTACTGTGGGATGAGAGAAGATGTGACTATGGGTGCTTCAGTTAAAGAGTCTATAACATCAAACGTGTCATGCATATGTATGTAGAACCTGAGGAGCCAGCATAGAGCAGATCTTGGCAAAGATCACATGACCTGAAAGAGCAAAGATGATATGATCTCTGAACGTAGAGAACCACATCATCCACTCGACATCAGCTGTATCCTGCAGAACAGTAGGCAGGAATCAGTTAAGTGTCTATGATTATATTTATAGTTGGGTCAATGACGTGACATTAATTATTTTGTGTCCGTATGGTTCTATTAAATGTAAAAGGGTTAAAATTTCAAAATAAATTTGCAGGTTACATTCTCATTTTGAGGACCAAGTAAAAAAATGTGGGTTTTATTTCATTTTGAAATAATATTTGCGGGATAATTGCAAAAATGTCAATGTGGTGTAACTGGTCTGTGTCAATTGGTGTAACTAGTATTTTTTTTTAAAATATAAATATATTCATAAAAAAATGTGGAATAAAATATAATCTTCTAGTTTAGTGTAACATGATTTTTTACATACATTTTTACATCAGATTATTAAGAAAACAGAGCTGTTTTCAGCATGTCAGGACAAATATAACAAATACGCATTAAAATTTACATTTAGAAATAACTAAATGATATTTTTAAATGATTTTTTTTGCTGATAATTACTCTTACATGCCATCAATGTGGATAAAATATTTAATATTTCTTATTCTTCGGCGCAATTGGCGGGTACACAATTTGACATTTTCAGGTCCATTCAGTCTTAACTTTCATAAAAATAGTGCAAATGTAATTTTTTATTGCATACAATTAGCATAAATGCACTATGTACATTGAAATAAAACTGATGCTTGCTTTTAAAACAAGTTTTTTAAAAAGATTTTAGAATTTCTTGCCAAATAATTTTAGTCACTGACCCAGTTATATTCATGTACTATCAAAAAAACAAAAATGGTCAAAAGGTGTCCTTTACCATGTTACTGGGGTAGTACCCTTTCAAAAAGTATATCTTTGCACCTAAAGAGTGCCTGTTAGTACCTCAGAGGTACATATTGGTACCAAATATACACATATCTGTACCTAAATGGTACCATGTGGACCTTTTTAAAGGGTGCTGCCCTAGTGAAATCTTCAGACCATTTTCTCTGACAGAAACAGTAATGATATTTTATAATTGTAAAGGATGTTGTTTTAGAAGCATCTCACCATTTTTCTGCCAGAGTAGTACCATCCTGGCTGAATGCTGGTCTTAAAGGTTTTTCTGTTGGAATTTGCTGGATAAAAAGGCATAGCATGAATCAACTTAATAAACTTGATCAAATACTGAATGAGTTCAAATCATCAAATGGCCCTTGTTTACTTTCATGATACGATTCACTTATGGTAAAAAAGACAGCGTGCATTATGATTATTATTTTTAAATATTTAATCAATGTATTAACACCTTTAAAACATAGTTCACCTAATTTTATTAAGTATGTCATATAGAGACCACTTTTCACAAATCCCACCCTAGTTTTTTGTCAAATATCTTGGTTCACTTTACGCTTTTTATGTTGATGCAATAATGTTTTGATTGGCTTTTACAGATGGATTCCCACAATGCCAACTTACTAATTATTATTGTAATTTTTGTTTGTTTGTGGTGGTCAGGGTGAAATAAACATAGTGACCCACAATAATACCTCTCTCTCTCTCGCTCTCTCTCTCTGCAAGTGTTTGGTCTGTCATTCTTTGGTGTATTAATACTGAAACATGATCCCTTCTGCGTACTTTGCATAGCTTTCTACAGCTAGCTGTCTTTTCCCATACAATACACAGGAGTGCATGAAAAAGTGGACATTTCCGTGAAAAACAAATAAGATTGACTGGACTCAACTGCTCCAGGTTTTTTTGTATAGCAGAGACCTCATGATGACACATTGACTATAGGGTCAAATAAGAAGTGTGTGTATTTATACTTACAGCTGGACACATCAAATATCCATCTTGTAGACCAGAGCATTGCCATACACAGCACTACAGTGTAAACATAGAGCTCATACCTGGGAAGAGCTGCTTTGACCCCCATTGTGCACAGGACAACCTAAATACAGAGCAATTCGGAAAAATGCTTACAATTTATTATCAAAATACTGTTTACCTCTATATGAAGGTCAATTGGTGCTTATACATTGGCTTTATAAGCATTTGAAAAACTACAAGTTCCCCTTAAAATGCATTGAATTGCAGGTTTGTGTTCATAAAATGTTAATTGTAATTGCAATTGATGGAAATCATTGGTAAACACTGTAAAAAATGTTTTTGTTAAATATAAAAAAATAAGTTACATGTTTGCCCTAAAATAAAAAACTAGTTGAGTCACAAAAAATTGGCAACTAATATTTTTAGGTTGAATTAACTTTTTTATTTTAAGGCAACCGGGTTACTTACTTTTTTAAGTTAAACCAACCTTCTTACAGCAAAATGCAAGTGTTATAACAATATATCCATAAATATACATAGATTTTCTTTCTGATAGACTTAATGACAAAACTTAAAACTGCTGTATGAACTATTTGAAACCAAAACTACCAAAACTATTTTATCTCTCTCAAGTTTTCCACTGATCTGATTTCTATATGCAGGAAACATCTACACTATGCAGTTATTTATAGCTGGTCTATTTTCTTCTGCACTCATTGTATTGAGCGAAGCATCACACATGAATATATCTCATTTGCATTACAGCTATAATCTTTTGATAATACCACCCCAAAAATTATTCAATCTGCCTCAAATTGGCGGGTTATTTAAAGGAAGTTTTCCGAATTTGTTATTCTGTTACTGTATATTCTTATGCTCACCTGAATGACTTTATATAGCCATGCAGGTAGAGTAGCATTATATCAGCCATGCTGTTAGATCAACTTTCTCTCTAATAACTGGTTAGGGGTAAATAGGTGTTATCAGGTCATGCACTGCATAGCTAGTTAATTGCTCATACAGTAGAAACACCTTTCGTACTAACCTTGAGCGCAGCAAAGCCACTGATACCCAAAAGGGTGTTTGAATAAGTGAAAAATCCCCTTGAACCTTAAATAAGAATAATTTAAAGAAAAAAAATAAGCTAATGCATTTTCTATTTCTACAAAGCTGAGGGGGCGTCAATAGGTTGCACAAACTGCCTGTGGGGACAGTTAAAGGTGAATGGCAGATGTATTTATATTCATTTGAAGCAGCCCATGGGGCGGACCCATTGTGTTAGATAAATCAATAGAAACAGGCACTGAATATGTCCTACACAACACTATGTAGCTCAGAACATACATGCAATGTTATTTTATTTACAACACTAAGATTAAATAATATAAACAGCCATAAGTACATTTCTAGATATTTTAAGTATCTTTTCTAGATATATGTAGCTACATAGTATATGGGTAAATGTGTGCCGTGTCTATATATGTCTGATAAGAAATCACCTTTTTTGTAATACTACCATATTTCTATATATTTCATACACCTCCTTTTTTATTTGCCTGTACTTTTTTAAAAGAAATTAACTTTTAAGACACAAAATAACTATTGTAGAGGTCAGGGGTCATATAGAGAAAACATGGTAGAACAAAGAGTCAGAACTAACTATTACTATTAGGTTTGCCACATATGCCCCATTTAAAAGCTAACAAATTTTTATGGGCACAGCACGTTGTTTTATTTTTTGCACCAGTGCAGAATTGAGCACATTGTATAAGTACATTGGCTATGTAAATGCACTCGTTGCTCATAACAGAGCGCACTATTATAATGCCTTAATATAACTTTATTTATTTTCGGCAGTGAGATGTTTCTCAGCCATTAAGAAAAGTCCAGAGCTCCAGCATACATTCACGTAGCCCCACACCTGTTTCTGTCAGGGTCATTGCTGTTTTTGGAGGATCTAAGGATGTGCAAGTTGGACTGAGGCAATATTTTTATCACTTCTATTACTTAAATCTGCCACCCTTCACAATTAGAAAAAAGCTAAGCCGTTGTCTATATAAAACACACCCTGATTTGGTTGATTTTTAATGTGCTAATAGTTTAAAATTTTGTAGTCTAGTTTAAACCTACCTTTAATTCCTACCTGTCACTCCTCCTACAGATTTCTACAGAAAATCAAATTTTTTGCAGATGCTACGCCACCTTGTGGACAGTCCATTTTGTTCAGTAGATATTATTATTAGATACTAGTACATAGTGTAAAACTAAATCACTAAACAAACTCTTATAGGTCCAGAAAGTGCTGGCTTGATTTATTTAACCATATACGTCTTCATTTTTATCAGCTCATAAACAGGAATGGTAAAATCTTTTTACTAGTACAATATCATAATTACAGTCATCCCTTTGGGTCCTTGTATATAGATTCCTTGAGTTTAGAGGCGAACTTGATTAACGTGGTACACAATAAATGCATAATGTGCAACTGATCGATTGGATCCTATGAATGAAAATAATGTAAAAATGTCCATGTCTAAAAGTCTACTCCTCTGCCGTCTCCTTTTTGCTGGTTTCCTGGCCCTCGAAGACGGGATACTTGGTCTCCACCTCCACCCATGTGATGGTACCATTGGCCAGGTCACGAATGATTTCTGGCAACTCGCGGACCTGGAATTAAAAGCGTACGCATTAGCAAAATATAGTATGCGTGCTTTTTCAAGTAAACTAAATAATACACGTGAAATACCTCAGCTCTGATCTGTCTCATGGAGTCCCGGTCTCTCAGGGTAGCTGTGTGGGGCGTTTTGTTGACCGTGTCGAAGTCGATGGTGATGCCGAATGCCACGCCGATCTCATCTGTTCTGGCGTAGCGTCTTCCGATAGATCCTGAAGAATCGTCCACCTTGTGCGAGACGCCATTCCTGGTAAGAGCTTCGGCTGTAGAGCACAGCAATGCATTAATGCCTTATTCATTTCATTATTTTATAAAGCATGAATAATTAATGAATTACTACATACATAATTCTCGAACAAACGGCATGAATTCCTGATTTTGGCTCAGAGGAAGGACAGAGCATTTGTATGGTGCAACAGTGGCAGGTAAGCTGAAATACTAAACATAGAAACAGAACAGATCATAAAGATAAACATAACCATAAAATTGTAATTAAAATTGATATAATTACTGAATAAAATACATTGTATTTACCGTTCTTTGTTCGTCACCCTCTCTGATGCGGAATGTGTGTTCGAAAATGGAGTACATGATTCTTCCGATGCCGAACGAGGGTTCGATCACATTAGGAACAACCTCTTCAACTGTGGAAGACATCGGTTTAATTCTATTGCCAATTTGAATATTTCTCTATGGTAAATTAGGGGACATATCATGAAAATCTGACTTTTCCATGTTTAAGTGCTATAATTGGGTCTCCAATGCTTCTATCAACCTAGAAAATGTGAAAAAGATCAACCCAGTAACTTAGTTTTGGTAAACCATTCTCTGCAAGCATGTGAAAAAATAGGTAATCGAAATTTGGCTCCCCTTGTGATGTCATAAGGGGATAATATCACCCTTAATCTGCACTTTCCAACTACAACACTGCCATTTAGTGCAGAGATCAGCTCATTTGCATTTTTAAGGACACACCCAAAACAGCACATCTACAAAGTGGCAATTTGAACATGCTATAATAAATGATCCATATGGTATTTTGAGCTAAAACTTCACATACGTACTCTGGAGACACCAAAGATTTATTTTACATCTTAAAAACGTCTTGTGAAATGTTTCCTTTAACAGAAAGACAAAATGAATCTCACCATGCAGGGTTTTCTGGAACCTCTTGATGGTCACCATGTCCTTGGTGAGTTTGAAAGTCTTGCCCTCAGTTTCAATGGTGAACTCACTTTAAATGATATAAAGACATTTTTTTTATACATTTTCCCCAAAGAGACTATACATTTCATATCTGCTAGTGAAATACTAACCCATTCTCATTGAGAAGTTTCTCCTGTTCTGTGATATAACATTCATCACAGATGGCAAGGTAGTCCATGGCAAACTTGGCATCTTTCTTGTATGCTTTGCCGATGGCTCCTTTGTTTGGCTCAAACTGAACAACATTTACAACTTTGTGTGAAACAGTTAAGGAATATGCCACCAATATGAACAACAAAACATGGTAATCTTTAAAAACAAGGACGGTTTGATTTAGTTTCTTAATGAATGAAATAGAAGGATATGGGTTCCTTTAAGGGTTTCTCAGCAACCAGAGGGACTTTGGTGGCCCGTGCATGGCACAAGAGATCATAACATGAGCGGTCAGCACACCCAACAATCTCAATCCATCCCTGAAACACAGCATAGTACAAACACACAATTAAAAAACATGTTCAAGTCAGAAGGCTTGAGGAGATTTTCAAAGCAAGTGAACTTACGTAAGAGGTTTTGGTCTCAGCATCCCAGCAGTCACAGGCATAGTGGGCCATCTCATTATCCATATGCTGACGGAAACGAAGTTTGTCCTTTGCCACGCCCACTTTGATCAGATAAAGGTAGATCCTTCCGATAAAGTAGCCTAAGACTGAGTTGTTAATAACTCCCTAGAAAATAAACAGCATCTTTAATCCTCTATTCACACAAAGTCACGGTTAACAGAATGAATGAGATCATTCCTGACCTGCTCAACTGCATCTCCCAGTCTCATTATATGGGCGGACTGACCACTGGTTTGTGCTTTGGAAGAATAAAGCAGGATTTCAAGATCGGCTACGTTGGAGAACTTGGAATGAATCTTTTCATTCGGGTCTACAAAATGCTCGATCTCAGCCATTGTAAACTCTCTAAGAAAACAAAGCATCCACATCAGTACTTCATTTATAATCCTAAAGAAACACCAAAATAACTATTAATAGCATTATGCGGTTTTTTAAAGAATGCTATAACCCACACCTGACACGAATTAAACCAGAGCGAGGCGAGATCTCATTCCTGAAGGAGTTTCCGATCTGGGCTGCAGCAAACGGCAGCTTCCCCTGGTTGAACTCCAAGAGACGTTTAAAGTTGAGGAAGATTCCCTGAGCAGTTTCTGGTCTTAGGTATCTGAGGAAAAAATACCAACTAAATAAACTCCAAGGAATGCAATGCATTATATTTCTTTAGCCATTTTGCAATGTTAATGAGGACCAGGGTGGTCCAAAACGTACCCTGTCATGTTACCGCTAGGTCCAATGGATGTTTGGAACATCAGGTTGAATGAGATGGGAGGTGTAAGATCATTTCCTGTAATGGGAGACTTGACATTGTATTGCACAAACAAATCTGCCAACTCCTGCTGAGTATAATTATCCATCTGAAAAAAGCAGAAACAAAAACGAATGAATCAAATAATAAATAAATAAATAATGATTTTCCTCTAAGAAACAGTATTACATCTATTAATCCACACCAAATGGTTTCATTTTTATAGGTTAGTTATTAAAAGTTTAGTTATCACTGCTTGCTTTAGTGAATAATATTCCAGAGGTGTAAAATATACCTGAGTGATGACATTTTCCATCTCACTTTTCTTTTCTGCTGGACATTTCTTGTCACTCATTAATTTCTGTAGATGAGCTAAAGACACAAAATAAAAACAAGATCGGTATAAGATTTTACATAAAACAGGGCTTTATTTGAATATATACAGTAATGTGCAAAAGTCTTAGGCCACCACCAGCTTTGTTGTTTTAGAAAAGTTTGAATTACTTCCTAATTGCTTCTTCAAAAAAAATCCCCATAATTGACTCACCCCCATGTAGGGTTGGGAACAGGGAACCTCTGTTCTGTTTTTTAAAAGGAACCGGAACCGCACATAATTCTTAAGTTTCCTTTCTATGAGCTGTTCTGATGTGATGCACGGGAGCAGTCACTTTAAATAGCCTTAGCTCATGAATATTAATTACGTTGAGCCACTGTTTACAATCATGCGGCCAAATTGACGCAGCTTACCACAGAAAACACTTGCGCTGCTGAGGTAAGCTTTGTAAACTTTGTGCCAAACATGTCTAAAAGAAAGTCAAATGTGTTGATTCTAGGGCTGTTGATGGTACAGGGCGACCCGCAGTGGTGTGCACGTCACAAACTATAAAAAATATAAAGTACAGTCTCTATATATCTTATCCTTGTTTACATTTTAATATTTCAAAATGTGTGCATTATATATAGGCATCAATGCGAGCATGCACATATAAAAATTATATCCTGCAAAGGCTGCTGTACAAGTAATATGACAAAACACTTCCTCCAGCATATAAATCTCAAATCACACATTTGGGAACTACTGCTGCTAACATGTCCACTTCACAAGGTAGGATCTTACGAGGACTACTTCAACAGGAATAAATGATATAGTGACTGAAAATATTAATTCACTTTACATTTAAAATATTTTGACAGTGATTAATAAACACAAATAGAATTGTTTAAGTATTGTGCATTATTAAACATTTCTTTAATTATATGGAACTGGAATCGGAAACGGGAATTGAAAAAATTTCTAACGATAGCCAACCCTACCCCATGTCATTCAAAATGTTGATGTCTTTCTTTGTTCAGTCGAGAAGAAATTAAGTTTTTGAGAAAAACATTCCAGGATTTTTTTCAATTTAATAGACTTTATTGGACCTCAACAGTTCATAGTTTGAATACAGTTTAAAATTGAAGTTTCAATGCAGCTTCAAAAGGATCTACATGATCCCAAACGAGGCATAAGGGTCTTATCGAGCAAAACAATTGTAATTTTTGACAAGAAAAATAAAAAATAAGCACTTTTTAACCAAGTTCTCGTCTAGCACTTTTCGTGCAAGGATTGCGTAAGCATGTCTAGGTGACGCACGACCTATACAGTGTTTACAAGTGTGGAGAAAGAGGACCGTTCCAATGTTGCTGTATGTGAAATGACACTAATTAATGTCTTTGTGTCAGTTGATTGTTTAAAATAATCCGCAAATGTGTGTTTCACATATGTGACGCGTGACCTTTTGATGTGCTTACGCAAATGCATAAAGTCGCGCTAGCGCATCACATGGCTAATAGAAGTTGTGGTTTAAAAGTGCTTATTTTCAATTTGGTTTCACTAGATAAGATCCTTATACCTCGCTTGGGATCATTTAGAGCCCTTTAAAGCTGCAATTTTAGACTGCATTGAAAAGTTTATTAAATTGAGAAAAATCCTGGAATGTTTTCTTAAAAAAAAAAAAAAAAAAACGTAATTTCTTCTTGACTAAATAAATAAAGACTTAAACAACTTGGATGTCATGGGGGTGAGTAAATTATCGTGATTTTATTTTTATGATAGTGGAATATTCCTTTAACACATCTTGAATTCTTTTGGGTCTAAAGCCCAGAAGTCATTACATTTGTATTTGGTTCCTCCCATTGCTCAAGTGTAACACACTTAAATACTTGACACTTTAACTTATTATGTTTTTTAATACTGCATACAAATTTCCTGTATTTGCTGGTTGTATTTAATAATAAAGGGACTGATACATAATTATATGGTCACTAAACTATGGCAAAAACATATGTTCAACACCACAAATAAACACAATCCTTTACAGATTTATGTGGGTGTGCATAAAAAAAGTTTTGTCCTATTAATGGCAATGGTTTTTATATCAGGTATTTTGAAATCGCAATTAATCGTACAATTAATTCATACAATGACAATATAAACTACTCTCTTATGAAAGAGAACAAATTTCTTTTTGCATTTTTAAATGTATTTTTCTGCATATTTCTATAAAAACAATTATGGGTTCTGAGATAGATACAGGTCTAAGTGAAAAAGTTTGGGAATTTCTAACAAAATCAGTTTTTCCCAAAAAAAAGCCTTTGCGATTCTAACAAAATGCAGTTTTCTATTACGCAGATCACCTACAGAGGCCACAAGTGAATCAAGCCTGTATCTTTTAAATAAATCCTTCAACACAAACTACTACTGACCCACAAGTTATTGTGTTAAGAAAAATATTGTACCTTTAAGGAGATGATCAGCACGGAAACACTCTCCATTTTTGACATCCTTAACCATGTAGTCAGCGAACTTATCCACATGTCCTGATGTTCTTCAACAAAACACACAAAAGCAATAAATGCGAGCCCTCCAGAGACAACAAACCATAAGATGAACTAATACACTTTCAAAAACCACTCACTTGAGAACAGGTTCGGGTGTGAGCATGGTGCAGTCTATCTCCAGAATCTGCTCCTCTTGGATAAAGTGCTGTCTCCAGACCTGCAGTATGTTGTTCTTCAGAGCGCAACCCACGGGGCCAAAATCATACAGACCACTTACGCCTTACAAGCACAAACAGTATATTAGATGATAATCAATATTTTCAGGATAAAAGTAAAATTGAAAAAGGCGCATTAATGTAAACACTGGACAAAAACACACCTCCATAAATGGCAAATGCTTGATCATAAAAGAACCGTCTCTTTAAAGTGTCCTCCATTTTGGTTCTGTCCACTATGTCATCTTTTGGCTGTAAGGAAAGCTCCTGCATAACAGACATGAGTATGAAGTATTACAATAGGACACACAAAACAATAGTAGTTCACAGATAAGGTTTATTTTAATGCTTGATGCAAATACAGATATTGAGAAAGCTATGTGCCAAATAGCACATATGAGACCAATACAATACAAATGAGGAGCTTAGATGCACAAGCCTCCAAACAACACATCTGTCAAAAATGAGAATGATATTAACCGAATGCTCTCTGTACATATTATACGTTAATTAAATACTTTCACAAAAACCTACTTAATCCCAGCCTCAAGTCATTGGGAAATACTGCTTTGTTGGCAGAATCCACAGAATCCGCTACATAACAATTCCTCACCTTTGCCTCAAGGATTTTCTTGCGAGCTTTGAGTTCTGCTACAGCCTTAGAGACATCAACATCAGGAGCATTGTCTGCCTTCAGCTGACGGACAAGATCCCCCTATAGAAATAGTAAATAAACAACAAACCCTTTCAATTGGCTACCTTATTGTATTTGCAACGCAGAGGTCTTGGCTTTAATTCCTAGTGAACAGAAACTCAATAACAAATGTACTTTGAATGCACGCAAGTCCCTTTGCATAAGGGTCTGCCAAATGCATTAATGTAAAAATGAACAAGTATCATAATGTTACCAGCATGGTAACAGTATGGTTCTTTGGCAATGTTGCATTTTAATATTTTTGTTTCAAAATTGTCTAATTTTGAAACACTACAAACTATACACGTAAACATTGGAAACACCGATGTAATGTACATTTTATAGGCTTTATTTATATCCGTGTCGCATCATTTTTGGACGTCATAGATATGCACTACCAAATGATGCTATCTTGGTAGGGAGCTAAATGAGTGTTGTGACACCCTAAAACTAGAATCATGGGTTACACTGCACCGAATGGATCAGCATCTTTTCAGAAATGTTTCAGTTTTGTTTTAACTCAAACTGTGTGTATGGTTGTGATTGTGAATTACTCCACCCTCGGTCTCTCGACTGTCATACATGTGTTGTGTCGAAGTCTGTTCCCCCTATGTTCCCCCTATTTTTCCCTTCAGTGTAGTGTTTTTATGGCGTTTTTATCACGTTATAGGTTTTATTATTTATATATTTAAAGTTTTAATGGCTACTGAGATGTATATGTGTGCATTTCTGTAATGTATCTGTATTGTTCTTAATGGTAAGTTAATTATTTTTACAGTATGAATCATATTATATGTATAATATTTATTTAATTATGTATGCAAACATTACATTTTTAAAACAACCAGTAAAGGAAAAAAAAGAAAAAGGCTATATTTTAAAATAAATACCCTAATAGAAAACTGTCAAATGTATGAAATATTTAATAAATTGTATTATAAAATACATGATATTATGGCTTTTTAGTATAACCAATTCAAATCTTTAATCTTTCTAAATGTAACGTGATGAAAACGCTATAAAAGCACTACACTAAAGGGAAACATAGGGGAACTGAGTTCGACACAACACCGGCTCATATTAAACGTGGCACTGACAGGACTTTTATATCCAGCTGAATGATCCAGCAATATAAACAAAAAAATATAAAGCTCTTTCTGAAATATCACCTTTGCAATAATACACATCGTGTAAGCCATTTGAACTAATTTGCATAATTTATAATGGAGTATTAGTAAATCGGGGCCATAGCTTTCAAATATCAAGTGTGTTAAAATGCAATGCAAAGACCTTTTAACACAATATAGGTGCAAGTTATTTATTTGCATAATAGAATTAAATCATCTGTTTTACCTGCTCCTTTACTGCCAGCCTCAAAGGAGCCAAAATCTCTTCAACGTTGCCATCCATATTTTCCAGACACGCGATATTCTTTCTCTTCTTACACAAACAGGAGGACAGTGAGATCGGTCTGACAGCGGGGAAAACCCACAGGAGTATCGGACTGGATCTCGGAACCGAGCGGACGGTAACGGTCTGTATTCCGGTCCTCAAAAGGAGTGCTGATGTTAGGCACCGCAGAGACAGCATGGACCGAAAGGAGGAGCAGCGAATCGCGGAATTGAATGATGAAATCCCCCGAAAAGAGTAAGCAAGGCCGAGGTTTCACGTATGCACTTTCGTCATAATTTCAGTGGGTGCTTTTAAATTAATAACGGCAGATTCGCTACTCTACTTTTTTGCTTAATAATTATACATTAATTTTTACCAATTATTTTCCTGTAAATAACATTTTAACTGCTTTAAAAAAAACACTATTATGTCAAGGTCAATTTAATACACTAAACGAAGGTTCAAATTTATTGCTTTATGTTTTCACAATTTCTTGTTGCATTTCAAATCAAACATAAACATATGGAAATAAGGAAAACATAATATAAAGCCATTTAATTATAAAATACATGGTATTATAATGTAATTTAAATTTTCTCTGTGTTAAACACAGCATACATACAGTATGTTAGACACAGGAAAATAACTATTTCAGTGCCAAGATTACAGTTTTATGGGCACTTGTCTGATTATCCAACATTTAAAAGATAGTCAAAATGCTTTATACTTTTTTATTTGGCCGGTGAACGATTTATATTTTGCTTTAACCATGTTGTCCTGTTGTTGATTTTCAATGTCAAGTGTATTTCCCAAGTTTGGTTTGAAATCCATTGAGGCATGTTTGCTCACTTATCTCATTAAAGTTCAGCCTACAATAGCAAATAAGTGTTTATAGTACCTGAAGAAAATTATTTATAATATGTTTTGACCATTTACGGCATCGATTTAGAGTTATTTTGATGCATTTGATAAATGTGATTGTAGGCATCAATCTGTCACCCATAAAGGACCCATTGAGCATTTAGATAAGATAATTGCCCTCTTGGGATGATACAATGCTGTATCTAATAATTGTACCTATTATGAATCACTTGTGTTGTAACATTGTTAATTTGTAAATAACAGATAAAAGTATTTGCTAAATGAATAAAGCTGACAGTTTTTGTCCATCATACTCTCCAAACACAGATGAGATGGCAAAATAATTACTTAGGAGGATCTGATGCAATATAAGAGCATGGCAAACTCTAGATGGCGCTCTTAGTACATGCACAATTCAACTAAAATCCAATTAACAATTTACCACTCGGCCATTAGATGTCAGTACAGGCACACATTGGAATAATGCATGATAGGCAAACGCACATGTATTAATCCAGTATATCCATTGGTCTATTATGAAGCCATTGCCAAAAGGCAAGCATATCATTATTAGCCTGTAATACAAAAGTTCAAAAGAATATTTTCTTTTTATATGAGTGGTAAATATGCAGTTTTAGCAAAATGTAAAGTTCAATTTAAAGTCTAAATTATATAAATTAAAGTAAAATCTATTTAGCAACTGACAACAGACCAACAATCCAAAGCTGTAGTATATTTTTATATATTACTGTAAATATGCTGTTGCCACTACTTACCATTTACACACATTGGTGCACAAATGGACGAGATTCAAATGTAAATCCTATAGTTAAAGACTGCATCACATGGACTACTCTTATTAAACATTAAGATCAAACACCCACATTCATAAAATATTTACCTTGCTCTCTTTTCCCTCCATTTCTCTCTCTCTCTCTCTCTCTCTCTCATTAAAACCTTTCTAAAATCTCAAAAAGTTTTCTTCTATCACCAGCAAAACCTTTTCCGTTCATGTAATAACAGGGGAGGTGGGAAACCCAGTGAAATGTGATAAGGAATACGGAAGGGGGCTATACTGGATTAAAAAAAAGTAAAATCTATATTTTATCAATAAATACAAGTGGGGTGAACACATGAGCACACTGAACACAATTTGGGGGGTCCTTGTGCTTTTTGAATACTGATATTGAAATTCCAATGAAATCCAATCTGTCACTTCAGGATCATTTTGAATGTTGTATTTACATTTTGATGAAATATATATTTTTCAGTGTTTTGCATTAAATTTGCTTGAATATGGTTCAGTTGTCAAACAGTTAGTTGTTATTTCTATAAATCCAAATATGGGATTTCCCCCAAACTGTGCATAAAGCATTCTTCTTGTTTAATCATGAAAAAATACTGTAGCATTGTATTTTAGTAAACTATACAAAACTTTCTATTTTAAGGTACTATAGTGTGTTTGAACCTTAACCTATAGTATAATAAAAGTATGCTACAGCATTTACTATATGTTATCGATTCACTATAGTTAATACTACAGAAAACTAATTGCCATATGTTAATGTGTTGTAAACAGTTTACTACGATTTCCTAAATATAGTTAGAAATGCTAATGTACTGTACACTCATGTGGCATTCTTGTTTGACATTGTGAGGAGTACAAAGTTTTTTAACTACGTATAACCAAGTTGCATTTTTGCAGGAAAAAAATCACGGTTGCCATAGGACATTTTTGTAAAGGCTAGTTTCAGACGGTCACACGGCGCGCACCCGCGCGCACACACACACACACACACACACACACACACACACACACACACACACACACACACACACACACACACACACACACACACACAGCGGGAGAGAGCGACTGCAGATCATCTCTTTGTTTTTTACACTCTCAGTCCCTGATCTCCACAGACCTCAAATCAGGCAACAGCTGAAATGTCGCCGATCCCCGCCATTTGACAGGAGTTTTGCTCTTGCTGCTCACATTGATCGCTGTACGCTCGTGTTGTATTTTTATCTGTATGCCCTGTGGTAATATCGCCGCGCGCTGTATGGTGCGTCTGCCATCTGGACTATCACCGCTAGCTCGCTAGCATCACGCTAGCTAAAAATAAAAAAATATAAGTGACTGAGGAGGAATAAAATTCCGTTTCCATGGACAACACTTCCATTATTACCCAGGTAGCAAATCCAAAGGACGAAGAGATCCTTTCTTCTTGCCAAGAAAAAGGTGAGGCGATTCGCGGTGTTTATTTGACTGGATGTTTTCGTTTTGACAGGAATCACTGCGGCTCTGTAACCAATGCTCTTATCATTTTACTCATCCATACGCTGTTAAATGATAATCATATTTATTAAAATAATTACATAAATTATTTTATAGCATTAATTTGAATCACGTTTTATATCTTACATTGCATTCATATTTCGATATTTTAATAATTTTAATAATTCATATTTCTAATATTAGTGTGGCTCGTTTTCTTATTAATAATAATAATAATCATAATCATAAAAATAATATACTTTAGTAACTTAATACGGTTGCTAATTGTAATATGGAAAAAGCCTTTTGTGTATTTAGCAGCCATGTATTTGACATGAACACATTGGTTGCAGTTGTTGTTTTCAGAATAAACAATCTTAATTATTGTACTGGATGACATCATTCAATGGCAAATCCCGAAATCAAACAACGACTTTTCTGACTCTCGACTCGGCCTCTGTTCATATCTAATGAAATTTGTTTTGTAATATAACGTTAGTTATGTTAATGGTGTATAAGAAGGCAATGACAAGCTTTGTTTGTTTGTAAAATTTGAGAACATTACATGAGAACATTAACTGTATAGTGTCTCCAACTTTTTTGTCAGCAAGGGCTCCCACAATGGATAAAACAATTTGGAGAGGTACTTTTTGATAGTCCACTCAAAACGTTTTTGTTTTACTTACTGATTTTATTTTATTTTACTTGTTGATATGTTATTCTATTGTGTAAAATGTTAACATAGATATAACGTTATTAACCAAGCTAATATAAAAATATGTAATAAATAAATAATAAAGTAAGGCTATTAATAGAATGTGCTTTGGCGGGCAACTCACAGACTGTATGGCAACCTGGTGCGAGACCAGACCATTGCTGTCTGTAAAAGTTTGAAAACACCAGCACTTTGGGTAAACATGTTACAGGTATTGTTAGTAAATAATGTGGATTCAGTATAAACAGTGATTTGCTTTAATCATAATTTGTTTAAAGTCAAATGGTTTTGCTTAACTGTACAGCCTTGCGCTTCTTTTCAAGTTTGTTTGCAGAAATGTTTTTCCCTTGTTGTATGGAGGTCAAAATATTATGATAGCTTTAAAGCTGTCTGTCTTTTTTGATTTCTTATTGGATTCTCATTTGCAACCAATCTGAGATTTACTCTGCTCAATAAGGTTTAGTGAGTTTGCCCAGCAAATCAATATCTCATCCATCCTGACACTTTTCTCAAGCACTCCTGACATGTTTTGAGTGTTGGTGGTCATCCAACTAAAGTGATTTGCAGTTGTTTTAGTTCATGCTCAATTCTAACGCAGTTTCACATAAATGTCTGATAGTTTAATAAGAGAGCTAACCTTTAAAGAAGTTAGCTATGGCTTTTTATTATTGATTATTTTATGGGTGGCAGAGTAGAACTAGTTGTCAAGAGATATTTTAGTCCTGCATCGGTCTTGTGCTTGCACTCTGAAAAATGCTGGGTTATATTCAAGCAGGCGTTGGGTAAAAAGGGACAAGCCCAGCTGTTGGGTTAAATTAACCCAGAAAATCTTTATATTTGACCCAACATTGGGTTAAAACCACCCATAATTTTGGGTTGAAACGACACAGCATAGATTAAGTTACATCCCAACGTGTTCGGTTCATCCATATTTGACTCACCGCTGGGCTAAAAATTCTTAAGTGTACTCTAAAGTCAACACAATACATACTACACATTCATTTATTTAAATAAATCAATCTTGTAAATTCTGTTTGTTTGACACTTTTATAAGGATAACTGCAGAAAAAATAACACTTTATAGCCACTTAGAGCACAAACAGATGGTTGTCCACATGTTGTGAAGGTTTAGCCCTGTCTTTGGGACATTGTCCCTAAGGTCCCCTAGGGTGGAGAGAGTTGAATTACCAAAGGTACCCTCACTATGAGCAGTCTATGGCAGAGGAAACCCTTGTGTCTTGATTTCAGTATCATCCAAAAGCAGCTCAATATGCTTATTGATGCCACGGTGATGTCACAGTAACACCAAGCTGTGTCTGCAATCCTGTATTTGGATTTAGTGATGCAATACTTGTCAGTGCATTTGGAAAAATATCATGGAGAATAAGTGCATTGCTCTATTTGTCACCCTGTCGTATTTAGTTTTTGATGAAGTGGCAAAGCAGAGGCCCTAAATTAATCTTAATTTATGTATGGCCATGTTTCATGAAGGGTAATGCACACACACGACAATAAATATTGTCCTTAAGCATTGAGTCATCAAAATGGGACACACTTTTTTATCTTGTGACCTTATATACATTATTAGAAACGTAAAAACAAGCACACTTGATTAACAGCCTTGTGCATCCAGCAAATCCCACATTCGTTATTTCGAGCCAGGAATTCCCATCACTGTGGTATTCTATTCGGATACTCAGAGCTTTCTGTGAGATTACATTTGAAAGAATCTCATTTAAAGATGGCACTGTCACTTTGCCACAGCTAAAAAGGATAATCAAGCATGGCTTTCAAGCTTTGTCATGCAGAAACACAACCTCCTCTCTCCAAAATGAAGCTCTGCGCACCAGTTCACTCATATGGAGAAAAGCCTTCCTAACACAGTGCCTTGGATTTCAGCCACACTTGCTGAATATTTAAAAGCAAGATGGGGCTATTTTCAGAAACCTATCGGTTTCACTGTAAACAAAGAAGCGTATAACAAATGCAAGTTGTCTTTTCATTGTGTCGCTGGTGTTGGTGCTTATGGATTGTAACCTTATGCATTATGGATGGAGTTTAACTCCACTGGAATCTCATTGCTTGGAGTTTCGAGACAAACTCTGTCTCGTGTGCCACAGTTGATATAGGATGTTGTAAAAGCCCAGAGTTTACGAGTTGGGGTTGTGTCAGTAAGAAACATAGAGGAAACAATGGATGAAACGTCTGTTGTTAAAGGTTGACAGGCTTTTTTATTTACAACAAAATAACCTGTCTGCACAAAATATGATAGCATTTCAACTATAATTAATGTTGTGTACACACCAGAAGCTAATTGAATTATTTGCGCAAGTAGATTACATACAAAGTCAATGCAAAAACGCAAATTCATGCAGGGTGATGCGAATAACGCAAATTGGGCAGCAGATTGGTGCGAACACAAGCAATTTTCCTCGAACACGTCTTCTGCGCAAGTTGAAAATATTCAACTCAAGGAGAAAATTCACATGACGTGAAGTTAAGTCCCACGAGTAATCTAGAGCGAGGACTCTTCATTAGTTTGTTTATAATCAGTCTTTGGTTGACGTTTGGTTTATGCAGCTTGTTGCAAAAGTCAAATGGTTTATCATCTCTATGCAGGCTTCACGGTGCAGGGGGATTTTGTTGGCACACCCTTTGTGCACATTTTAGCGTATTTGTTTTAAATGTGCATCCAAATCATTGAGTGGCATGGATTTATTTAGCTGCGCAAGTTGTTTGACAGTGAACTTACCACATTATTGAATTGCATTAAGGAGATATTGCTTCCCCATTGTGCTCTGCTTTCTGTAAATACTTTATATGACCATGACATCTGCTAATAGAATTCAGCAGGCAGAGATTCCCCAGCACTTGAAGACTATCCTGAGGCAGTCCTCGTGGGATATGATTGAATTTAATCAAATGCACTGCAATGCTTTATGCTTTGGTGTAGCGTTGCAGTCAAACTGACCAGCTTTGCTTTAATAAGTCTTGACTTTGTCGGGTATCATTGCACGAGTTGTTTACCTTAATCAGATTAGGAAGCGTTTGAGCATGGATGCTTATCAGCTTATGGTTTTTTGCCGGTTTAAAGCTGCCTGGCATCTCCTACAAGCTCACATTACACAAAGAGTTTACAAACCCTTATGCAACATTATAGATATGCCTCACAACAGAGGGAAATATGGTTGCTACTTAATCTTATTTAAATCACTGTCATTCTCTTCATTTAAAACACGGCTACCTTTTATGTAAATTAGGCCCGTTATTGTTTTCGCTGTTTGCCTGGTGCAGTAACCTTACTTTTATCATCCACAGAAAGCAGGAAGTTTATTAGAAACAGATGCGTGCATACATTTTCTATAGATCATGGTCGATGTAATTCATAACCAGGCATTTATACAGATGCGCAGTTTAGTTGAGCACACTTTTATAGGTTTTTAAAGATCCAATTAAGGTACCAAATTCATAATGGTGGAGAGATATAGGGCCCTATTTTAACGATCTAAGCGCATTGTCTAAAGCGCACAGCGCAACGTCTAAATGGGCGTGTCCGAATCCACTTTTGCTAATTTAACGACGGGAAAAATGGTTTTTGCGCCGAGCGCATGGTCGAAAAGGGTTGGTCCTATTGTAATGGGAGTATTTTGGGCGTAACGTGCAGTAAACCAATGAGAGTCACAGCTCTCATCCCCTTTAAAAGCAAGTTGCTCTTGCGCTATGTCTAATCCCTATTTAGATGACGAACTTTGTAAACTGAAAAACTAAGCGTAGGAAGAAGATCCCCAGTTTAAGATTAATGTTAAATAGTTGTGTTGTTTTTCACTTGTATTGAAATTGTTATTTTTTAATTAAAACCTTTAAAACCCGTTTTCTTTTAGTCATGGAAGTAAAAAGCAAGCTTGTAATTGCTTTAAATGTATGGCTATCCAATATCATCAAAAAATAATTTACAAGTATGTAAGATAAGGTTTGTACTCTAAAAATACTTTATTTGTAACAAACAGGAGATAAAGAATTTACAAACGGCTCTCCTCACGTTTCAGCACTTTGGACAGCGTTTTTTTAGCAAAGAGTTTTTTTAAGCATTACTTAAAAATGTTTCTCATCTCACCATATCCGCAGGTACAGAGTCATCATATACAATAAATCCGTGAGGTAGCATAAAAAAACATTTTAAAACAGACGCATTTGTTCAAAGCAAAGCATTTATTTACTTACCAGGCTGCAGGTGAAGCAACTCTTTGCGCCTTCTAACGTCTCATAATTAGTCCTCATTTATGTCCAAGAGACTCAATAATAATCTTTTACATTCAGTCCTTTAATCTTTCATATTTAAAAGCATTTTTGTGCTGCTGCGCATTTATGTACTTTGTGATAAGCAAACCCGCGTTGTCCTCCCGTTTATAGGCGCATACTAATGCGCTCTTTAAATAACATAAAACACATTGCGCCATTGACTTTAGACCAGGTTTTTGTTGGTCAATGGCGTAGTCTATTTTAGTTGCCTCAAAATAGCAACGCGCCAACAATGCGCCTGAACACACCTCATTTTCAGACCAGAACGCCCATGGGCGCAAAAGGGGGCGCAAATGCATTTGCTATTTAAACAACGCGGCGCTGAACGTGAAAATTAGGGTGGAAACTAGCGAAAGACACTTGCGTCGCGCATTGCGCTGCATTGCGCCGGGTGAAAGATAGAGCCCATAGAGTCCAAATACAGTAAGGCAGATTGTGGTTGTCTGCAGCATGCTATATAGCATAGGCATTCACGACCAACCTGTCAGATTGGGAATTGTGCATCCAGCAGAAATAATTGGGTGTTTTTGTACTTGTTACCTGTCTACAATGGAGACTGTTCATGCAAATAAACACAGCTGTTAGTGGCTACAATGCATTCCAGCCTGAGCCCACAGGAATTTGTAAGTATTTTACTTTTATTCGTACAATGTGAATCATACAAGGACATACGATTATACGATAAAAGCACAATTAAAGCCCCTAAAGCAGGTCGTACTTCAAATGCAAACGAGATCATGCAAATTCATACATATCAGCCGCTTTATAAAATATTTACAAATTGCCATCTTACTTCGTCATGGGGCGTTTTCCTGGACAGGAAAAACTACTTAAAGGGATAGTTCCGCCAAAAATAATATTAAACCCATTATTTACTCACCCCCAAGCTGTCCGAGTTGCATATGTCCATCGTTTTTCAGACAAACACATTTTCGGATATTTTAGAAAATGTTTTAGATCTTTCAGTTGATTAAATGTAATGTTACGGGGTCCACCCATAGTCCACGACCTTCAAGTCCAAAAAAATTGCGTCCATCCTTCACAAATTAAATCCAAACGGCTCCAGGATGATAAACAAAGGTCTTCTGAGGGTAATCTGCACGTTGTTGTTGTAGAAATATCCATATTTAAAACTTTATTAACGAAAATAAATACCTTCCGGTAGCGCCGCCATCTTAGTCGCGTCCGCATTCAGGATGAGAGCTTACGCAGCCTACGGAGGCTACTCTGCTGCTGCTCTGTGCCTCCGTCCTCCGAATTTGTCATTCGTCTCTAAGAAAAGTGCGTACACTACGCTAATACTCTCTCCTGAATACAGAGGAGTCTAAGATGGCGGCGCTACCGGAAGGTATTTATTTTCGTTAATAAAGTTTTAAATATGGATATTTCAACACCGCACGGATTACCCTCAGAAGACCTTTTTTTATCATCCTGGAGCCGTCTTGTACTATGGGTGGACCCCGTAACATTACATTTAATCAACTGAAAGATCTAAAACATTTTCTAAAATATCCGAAAATGTGTTTGTCTGAAAAACGATGGACATATGCAACTCGGACAGCTTGGGGGTGAGTAAATCATGGGTTTAATATCATTTTTGGCCGAACTATCCCTATAAATGTCCTAATATAACTAAGGTCTAGTCCAGTTCCAATTTATAAAGGGAAAAATGGGAATCCAGCTCAATATGACGGTCAACCAGAAATATCGATCTGCTTTTATTAGGAGCATCAAGGCAGTGGGTGGACCTGATTGAGGAGGATCCATCAGGGTGTCACATTTTATACTTATTCATCAAAGTCGACAGTGTGTGAGTCAGCCCAAGTTGTATGGCTCTGTTTTTTTTATTTGTACTTTAGAATAAAAAAATCAGATTGCCTGAAAAAGGTTCAAAACAGGTGCACTTTAGCAAGTTAGTATTTCACGCCAGCTATGTACAGCAGTGTTGGGAAGCGTGGCTGGATCTTGGAGTTCTGCATTGTGTCTTTTGAGATTCAGCTTTTGGGAAATTATGTGTATAAAACATTGTTCCCACCCATCTTAATTCAAACCACGGCTCTTTGTAGACACGCTCTTCCTCCATTTAATTTTTAATGTCATCTCATAAGACTTAATCATAGAGGGCTTCTGGAAGACTGACAGAGGTGTTAAAAGGATGCCGAGGATATTGAATAGTCTTCAGCCGGAGTCTATCAGGGCCAGATAGAGTGAGTGGGCTTCATTGCCACTTGTGAAATGATACTGGCACCATGCTGAGTTCATCTCTCAATGGCACTGAATGTGTGTATGTGTTACATAAGTGTGAATAACTGTGTGTCAGCTTTCTGTATTTGGCATCTTAGTACACTTTGGGAGTTGCAGTTAAACATTTGCATTTAAGCATGTGTTTGTGTGCAGTTTATGCAGCAGATCACATTTCTTTTTGGGCACTTACACCCTGAGCATTTCTTTTTGTCAATATCTCTTAATTATATTTAACTATATTGCCATGGATGAGATCATTGTAATAGCTAAGGCAGGGCTAAACGCAAATATTTTTTTATACTGGCCCAGTCTGGCCAGTGGTTCAGTGCCCTGCCAAAAAAAAGATTTCAGTGACTGTCACATTTTTTTTTATTGTATCCCAACTTTACCTATAAACTAATGGCAAACTGTGCAAAACACTGCATTTTTTATTTCATCGTGTTTTACCCAAGTAAATGTCTGCTTCCAATGTCTGCTTCTCTCACGCTGGCCCCGGGCCACCGGGCAGTCCTTTATGTTTAGCCCTGTAAGGGATTAACACTAACAGTGTCTTGAAACTGGAGGACCGCAGTAACATTAAAGCTTGACTGGGACTTGACCAAAACATGTTCTGATGATGTAGACCCTTTGTAATGCACAACCGCCTTTTGCATAAGATGATGTAATTGGCAGATGTGTGGTGGATGCGAGATGATCGCACACATTGAGTATTGCAAATATTAATCGCATTTGTAATATGAAAATTTACATTCATTACATTTCATATGTATATGTATTTCTTGAGTTGACCACAAAGATATATATTTTTTTAATTTTGTCAATTTATTGGCTTATACAGGACTCAACATGTCTGAACCAATTAAATTTGGGGCAGCATGAAGGTGAGTTAAATATGCAATAAAATTTTCATTTTGGGGTGAACTATTCCTATAACGCTCATTCTTTTGAAGTACAACCCCCTATCCCTGTGTGTGTGTGAGACAGTATTTAAACAGTGCCATTATGTATTACAGTGAGTTTAAAGTGAAGGTGAACTACATTTAACGGTGAACGTACCTCTTGAGAGTTATACGAAGAAGAGCACCAGTGCTCTAAGCAGTATTGGGGAAGCTACTTTGAAACTGTATATAGATAAGCTTGGGTTAGGTTTTGTTTAGCTTGGGTTAGGGTTACTGTTTGTTTCTTTAAGAGACATAAACTTGGACAAATGTGGCTATGGGGAATTAATCTCTACATCTTTAGATTCTGAAGTAATGACGCTTCATCATCACTAACATTAAATATGATGTCGACTTTACCCCTGCACGTTCTGTAGGTAGCCTAATTATTAGACGATCTCCGCAAAGACGTGTGACAGAACAACAGTTAGCATTATACAACGGGCCTGTTGAATGCTTTATTCTGATTGGCTGAGAAATGTTCCATGGGTGTTGATTATTTTTCTGTAAACCACACACCTGACCTGTCAAATGTCTTAAAAATAGGCACCAGAGCAATGTTTGTGGTAACCGTGGTATAAGCGGAATAATTGGCTCCGGTCCTTTGAGATATTTGAAAATAATGCACCCTTGCTTCGCGTCGTGCCACATTTCCACCTTGGGTGTGCATTATACTAGAATAATTCAATGGGTACAGGAAAAAATGAGAGTGGCATTGGATTAAGTATCAATATCTTCCTGTAAAGTATTTTATATCTTTGCTTTACTAGAAAGCAGCACAATAATTAAGAAACTGTTTCGTAATGTTTTTCTCTTTTCCACCCCATCAATATCTCTCTTTGTCTCTCTCTCATCTGCTATGCCTCTGCCTTATGAAAACAATGTGGGCCATGTGTTGCGTAACAGGGTGGAATAGTTAGATCCCTCTTATTTTTTTCGATGGCTAATTCCCCCGTTCCTGTCACATCCTTCATTTCTCCTCCCGCTTCAGCTGCGGCAACTTAGCCTGCGGTGGTCATCGAGAATACGGTACATAGTAAACTCACAGGAGGAACGAGGTCTGCACCTCCCCTGACGTGGCAGTGTTGTGATTCTGTCAGGGGCGAGCAGTTTGGGACAAGATCAAATCATTTACATCACTGTTTGTTGTGATGTACTTTTCATGAATATGCATGGGAAACACCCCAGCGTTATTAAAGTAATATTGCTCATGCAAACGTATTACGCAACACTACAGATAGAAGCCATATTGAAACACGCACCAAGGATGTAGTCTTACTTGAAAAATGCACAAAGCTGACATGTCATGAAGATTCTTTTCATGTAAATACGTCCTTGCAAGGAATAATGCACCAAATATTTTAGGTGAACTTCGTGAACCACATGGACAACATCAGTGACCCACAGTTTGGCAAACAAACAGAAATGTGTTTGAATTATGTTTTTTTTTTAGATGCTTTTATCCAAAGCGACTTACAGTGCATTACAAGGCATACAGTTTATCAATATGTGTGATCGTGGGACTCTGACCCATGACATTTGCTATTATTTGTCTGTTAGAGGCAAAATAGGACAATTCCAACGAAAAGTTTGCAGTAATTGATTTTGTTTGGCCAACCAGTTGAGTGGGGCTTTTATTCAAATATCAAATTCCATTATTTTTATTTTCGTCTCATCTCTGTTACCTCATGTGTTGGTTATTTAAAACACACTTAGCCTTCAAGTCGATGCAAGAAACAAAAAATTACAGCATGTGTGTGCATGTATGCAACAATCTTATTTACTCTCAAAATGCTATAAACATATATGTTAGTTATCTCCAAAGCAAAATGCCACATAGTTTGATAGTAATAATTGGTAAGGCCAAACAAGCTTTGAACAAGTGTTTACTTGTGAACAAATGTGTTATTGGAAGTTGATACAGTAGTGTTTTCTTTACCACTGTTCAAAGCTGTTGCTGAATCTACTGTGGCACGCAACCTGATATTTCCTGATATTTTACCTGTGAGTTTGCAGTCTGAATTATTTGTGAGGTGTAATGAAGCAGTAAAGACAAAGACAATAAATAGACAAAACGCCTTTCTGCTATTTTCCTCATAAGTATCTGTAAATATATCATATACATAAAATCTATTATTGAGCAATGTTGAAAGCTTTCTGCTTATCTTACCCTGATTTGCAATGGTAATCTTAATGGTAATGGTAAAATAATGATTTGTGCATGCTGTTGGGTCTGATTTTGTTGATAATGTCAGTTTGACTTCAACCCAAAGACCTTGCAATTTGATGTCAGAAGACAAGTTTGCAGAAAACAGTTTTAAAGTCTGATATTAAATGTGTTTTCAGTTTTTCACACCACAAAAAAAGTGTTATTTAATACCCATCTAAATTTGAATGTTGAAAAGTAAATAAAATAAAATAGTCAAGATTTTCTGCTCTCAAATGCTGGGGGTCCGCTGTCGGCACTGAAACCATGCCCACTCAGGAGAAAGGGGCGTCTCTTAATTTTCAAATCCAGAATGAATGCTCGTGATGGTGTTAGGGGCTTCATTGCATCACTGAGACATGATTTAGGCCTGCCCAAAAAAATTCTAAATTCCTGAACAATACATTACAAACATTTATGAAGTGTTTAGAAGCAATTCTCTGAATTGACTTCACACAGACTTTAAGAAAACAAGTGCATATTGTTCGTAATGCAGATTTTATTTAGTTTTTTGTGTTGTGAATTTACTAAAAAAAATTCAGTGAATACAATTCAAGTTACTTGATTCATTTGAAAAAGCACCCTTTTAAGAGCAAATATATTAATATGACACGAACATATGAATATGAGGTATGACACAAACATTGTAAAAGATCTAAAAATGTTACATATTCAATATTTCTTTTGAAATAATGTAATATATTTGTTGCAACTTTGTACAACCTTATTTAGGACCAATTACTGAAGCCTAGTCCACACAGACACTAGGGCTGTGCAAAAAAAAAAAAGATAAAATTTTCCACGATAGTGTGTCGATATTTCTATCTCTACTATCAGTATTTTTTTCCATCAAATTCCTCTGTGTGCATCAAACGACCTCCTCCGCCACTATTGTAGTTGTTGCTGTCCAGTTGTCGCTGTCCAGTCTGTCAAACTGGGCCATTCGGGAGTGAGAAAAAGGCAGAAAATGTAAAAACACCTGCAGCTTTCAAAGCTGATGTGTGGAAGCACTTTGGCTTAAAAAAAAGTACAAAAAAAGTCAGCTCTGTTTTTTTTAAATTTTTGATTAAAAAAAGAAAAAGTATTGCACTGTATCGCAACATGCAGCGCATTGTATTGTATCGTATCTCGATACATTGCATCATGGTCATGTATCGTATCGTGAGGCCCTTGCCACTTGCCCTAACGGACATGGGTATTTTTATAATCGGAGGAGATTCCTCCAAATAAATCCTGTCCACACATGCTCGGTTTAAAAGAAATCTCCGTCCACATGAAAAAGCAAAAACACACTATCAAGCACTCTCAAGAGCATGCCACACCAGCAGGCAGTGATATAACCCAAATCGTACAGCCACCTTGGCCAATCAGAAGCCTTCACTGTAATAAAAGTTACGTCGCAATGCAAAAACCCTGGTTTTACCTTCTTCAATGCCCTGATACTGCGTTTTTGTGTGGACAAACGGCCGATCTGCGCAAAAAAGTCACGTTATAAAAATACCCGTGTCCGTGTGGATTAGGCTTGAAGTGCAATTCTTTAGACAACCCAGAGATGCAGGAATTAAAAACATGCTTCTAGGCATGACCGAAATCCTCAAGACAATAACGATCATTTATATCTTGATCTGTAGACCGTCTCTGTTCTGTGGTGTCCTCTGGTTTACATCATCCCAGCAGAACAGAGGACGACCACGTGAGCTGCATTCAGAATATGCAAACATTTAAACCAATGATGTAAGACCTGGATCTTTAATTCTCATCTGGCAGAGAAAACCAGCCGGAGGGAAGATTTCAGCAATCTGGCCCCACTAAGACAACAAGGAGGGCTTGAGTGCAATGATACAGTGTAGGGGTGGATACAGTTAATCTCTGTGAATATATGGATTTTCCATGTTCCCCTTTAGCTATCAAATCAAGAAGAGGCACAGATTTGTTAACTTGCTTTTTATCAGCTCAGATTTCTGATTGTTTGATCACAGTGGGATGAGCGTGTTTCCATCTGATTTATTAAAGCAACCGTACTTCATTTTACAGTTAACCTATGTCTGTTTTTATTGTGTAAACTCTTTATTTGCCATCATTTAATCTTTCCAGCATTTTCCTAACACCACGATCCCCTGACAAACACGTTGCTTTTGCATCCCGACTGCTTTCAGTTTCTACCCTGGGATCTGTGTTCTTTACAGATGGCCTTTTCCACGCTGTAGGTCAGAGGGTTATTATCTCTTCCTGTCAGGAATGTGAGGAATTTCCTCTGCGTTCCTCTTCCGGCCACAAGAGAGACCGTACACACCCATTGGACTGTTTGCATTACCTCACTCTCACTCATAGGGGAATTTAGCTCTAGTTTCACTAGCTAAACTGTTTCTCCAAAGTTCTGGATATATAGAAAAGCATGTGGATGTGGGTGATCGGGAATTGTCAGAATATGCCTTTGCTAGTCTGTTCTGTATAGCAACACTTTCCCATGCATTGCTATTTTTGTACATGGCGATGTACCGAAAAGACAGCTGTCAGTCAAATGTCTCAGAACCAACGGGCCCTTGTAGACTTCAGGATTTTTATCGCTTGGTTTCAGAAGGATTCTGCGTTTTTTTTCTCTGTTCTCGTTCGGCTGTCTCTTGTGATACCTCTACTTTGTTTGACAAATGATTGCATTCATGCAGGGTTGAATACAGCTGTCTGTTAACAACAGTTTGTGGAGCATGGTTGAATTTGAATAGAATACATAACACTGCTTAAGTGCAGAGAGAGAGAGAGAGAGAGAGTAAAAGACCGGGCATTGCCATGCAAACTTACTCCAGCCACATTCCTGTGGCCTGCCAAAGAATATGTTTTTAGATGGGTATATTTGTGTGGAAAACTTGTGCCTGTGTTTGAAATGCAGTCCTAATGCTTTCTGCATTTAATACATTGCCTAGTATTTTTTTTCTCTCAAAAATAGTGTATAAAACAGTATGCATTATGTAGAGTTAAATGTTTTAGTATTACAAAATGATTAAAATGCTCATTTTAAGAAAACATGTCAGTCAGCTCTTCATGTGCATACTAGAGTAAACAGACAGGCGTGTGGCTCCCTTATTCTAATGTGATAACTTCCAACCACTTGTCCTACTGTAATGTGCTTACTAGGATGCCTCTATCAATCAGCCAATCTTCTGTATGCCCTTCCATAGTGGCCTTCCCACCTGGATATTATTATATTATTGCACATGGTATTTGATCAAGGCGTAAAAGTACCAGCAGCCTTAAAATGGAGGCACAGGAAGCAGGAATCACACAGGAATGCGTTTTGGGAATGTGGGTGTGGAGATCGTACCGCCTGGTCCAATTTCAAGAGACAGAATCCAGAGTTTTGACAGCACCATGTGTTTTGACAGACTGAATGTGTATACACACTGGGATTAGTTACTCAATATAATAAGCTTGAGGATTGTACTATTAGCTTTCACTTCTAAGATTTTTTGCCGTTATGCCTGCTATTATGTTTTTAAATACATGGTTAATTCACCCTTGATAAAACATTTTCAAGACTCTGGAGAAGGTTGTTCAACTCATTTATGTGCCGTTATACCTCAGAGCCCAGCTTGTAAATTGCGAGGTTATTATATTTCAGTGAAATATAATCAGATGATCTATTGGCCCTGATGTCTGGCTGTGGCTGGTGAGTTTTAGTACACAGTACACACCCATCCAACCCCTCAAATTATTTTTATCCGAATAGACTGCAGTTTGTTTACAATCACTTGCTCCACCTGAGACTGTTTATTTAAAACAAAAGAGACATATTCTACGGCTACGCTGTTTTGCTTTGTTTACTTGAGGTAGACTATAGACTACGGTATTTTATTTTATAATATCAGTAAAGCGTTCTTGCATCAACACACTTTTGCTATTGTACATTATTTACATAAAGATGCCTTAAAGGTGCAGTGTGTAAATTTTAGCGGCATCTAGTGGTGAGGATGCTAATTGCAACCAATGGCTTAGTCCACTGCTCACCCCTTGCTTTTGAAACACATAAAAAGCTACGGTAGCCGCCGCTGGACCAACATGTCATCGTCAGAGACAACTTAGTAAAAATATTTTACTGTTAAGGGCTTCTGTAAAAAAATGGTGGCACAAAATGGCGACTTCCATGTAAGGGGACCCTTGTAGATTAAAAGGTCTCGTTCTAAGTTAATAAACACATCACGGTTCATTATGAAAGGTCTTTATACACCCCTGATAGTATAGTTGTGTATATTATTTTGCATTTCTGTCAAGAGATCCTTCTAAAAATTACATACTGCACCTTTAAAGGATAAGTCAATTTTCTTAAAAAAAAAAAACAGATAATTTACTCACCACCATGTCATCCAAAATGTTGATGTCTTTCTTTGTTGAAATTATGTTTTTTAAGGAAAGCATTCCAGGATTTTTCTCATTTTAATGGACTTTAATGGACCCCAACACTTAACAGTTTTAATGCAGTTTAAAATTGCAGTTTCAAAGGACTCTAAACGATCTCAAATGAGGCATAAGGGTCTTATCTAGTGAAACGATTGTCATTTTTAGCAAGAAAAAAATAACTTTTAAACCACAACTTCTCCACAACACTCCTTTCCACGTCATTACGCAATTACGTGAGGTCGCGTTGGCTCGTCACACGAAGGAAGAAGACAAGTTGTGGAGTAAAAGTGAATATTTTTCTGGTCTGTACCTTTAAATGCAAATGAGCTACTGCTCCTCCCTCCCTTGCCAAATGAGACAGTGAGCACTTTGATTTAAAATAAACACAGTCTGAGACAGTCGTATCTTACTATCTCGGACAGCGTACAACTTGCTAAGTGTGGAAACTATTGTATTGCAGGACTGTCAGTCAGTGGCCGTGGACGGGGCTTTATCAGTGTGACATCACATTAACAAGAGTATCAAAACAGCATGTCTAATGAGACCACTTTGATTAAATGGGGATTAAAAAATGAGTTTCTTTTTATTTCCAACACACTTTTGCTCTAACTCACTGTAAAAGTACATTTGCATAATACTGTAGGTGCCCTATAAATATAAAGGATATGTTTGTCATGTATCCCTTTTTTAGATGTTGTCATGTCAGAAACAGGTGGCCAATCATGTACTCAATTTGTTTGTGAATCATTATACAGAATAATGCTGTTGCGCTGGACTTAGAGCTTCATCAAACAGTGCTGTCACTGTACAGGGCCACGGGAAGCTGATTTTGTCATGGTCTGATGCTTTCTGTGACCTTATGTATTTTCCAATAGCAGTAATCAGACAGCTGCTGATAGCTATTACCCTAATGCTTCTTCCATTATGAGATTGAGACTCGCATGGCTCAAGGGTCTTATATTTGTTTAACCTTTATGTAAGAAGGTTAGACACATTGGGCTCTATTTTAACGATCTGAAACGCAAGTGCGAAGCGCAACGCGCAAGTGAGTTTGTGGGCGGATCTTGGGCGCTGTTGCTATTTTCCCGGCGTGAGAAATAACTCTTGCGCCGGGCGCAAATCAATAAGGGGTTGGTCTGAAGTAGGTTCATTATTCATAGGTGTGGTTTGGGCGTAACGTCAAATAAACCAATCAGAACGCTAGCCAACATTCCCTTTAAACGCAAGGGCGCAAGTTCCATGGCGGGTTGCTATTATTATGACGGATTTACCAGGCGCACGCCAGGAGCGGTTCACAGCCGAGGAGACCGACGTCCTTGTACGGGGGAATCCCACGCTTGCCAGCATAAATCGGGCACGCCGTGTAACGGGAGGTGGATCTGCCTCAGGACTTGACGCCAGCAGAGGACATCGCTGCGTCCACCCTCACCGCTGAAAGGGTTTGGGGGCTTTGAAATCGGACCCAAGAAACGCAAGCAAGGTCCAACCCAAAAGTACTCTTTCAAATCAAGTTCATATACATTAAGGTTTCTTATGAAAACATTTTAACTATTATTTACATAAAATAAACGTAATACAGCCACACAACAAAGTTATGAAAATATTTTAATCGTTATTTGCATGAGAATAAATAAAAACTATCACCACAACGCTCACCACTATGATTCCCCTTATCTCGTGTATTAATATTTTTAAGTGTAACAATTTATGATTTGCAAAAATAACTGTTGCATCTGTGTAGATTAGATAAGCAAAGTGTATGCGCGTTGTGCACGCTATACATTATGGTCAAGCATGCGCCCTTAAAATAGCATAATGAACCACGCGCAACGCGCCACTGACTTTAGACTAGTTTTTTTTGGTTAGTAGCGCAATTGTTTTTTAAAACTGCAAAATAGCATAAGAGATGGTTTGCGCCGCAACACGCCTCCTTTTTGCGCTGAACCGCCCAGGGAGCGCAAGTTCATTCCCTAGTTTGCTGACGTGCATCTGTGGAGGGAAAAACCCCGCTGTGCGCCGGCGCAAAATACGAATGATACATGCGTCACTGACAAAGTCAATTGCGCTGGGTGCAAGATAGGGCCCATTGAGTTTATAAAGCTTTTGTACAATACATTAATTCTAAGCCAAGAGCAGCAGCAACCCAGCAAGTTTTAGATAAGCATTAAAGTTAATGTAGTTATCTAGAATATACATTCCTGAGCAAATAATAAAGTTAATCACAAAATCCTAGGACTTCCCTATAAGACCTTATACATAGTGAGAAAGACTGTCGAATGGTCTTAAAAATACATCCTAACATAAGATTTTACAAGGCTTACAAGGATATGACCATTTACATGAAACTCTACATGCTTTCCTTATTTCCTTATCTTAATATGCAGGCATTTGTTTGTTTGGATTTCCCAAAAAAGCTAAAGCATCAATCTTTTTGTTGGTAGGATCCCATCTAGTGCAAGTTTGGAGTGGGAATGTCTGTTTTGCAATGGCAGTGTGGGGAACCTGGCAACCATACATGGAACCAATGTTTTTGCAATTTTGATGAAAGCAGTGGCTTTAAAATACTCAATAACAGCTTTGAAATCACAAACTTTTTCATCACTGTTTTCTTCAGAAAGTCTAAACTGCACTGCACTATAGTGTGATTTAATGAAAATGTTTAATCGGTTGACCATAGCCACTTAAAGGTGCCACCACAGGCTTTTATTTCCACAGACTGCAATGATGAAAACATTTTTGAGTCTAGAGCTGCATGTTTAATCGTTAAAAGATCGTGATCTCGATTGGACCCCCCAAACTATCTTAATCCAGCATTTCTACGATTAAGGTAAATATTTTTTCAAGTAGGAAAGATGCAGTCTCTGCGACAACACGCAATCACTAAAACCGGACGCAAGCCATGTGCTGGTGTTTTCGCTCCACCGGTACAGCGGATGCTTCGCCGAGAAGTAAGACAGAAAGAAACAGAAACTAAAGAGATTGAGGGAGGAAGAGCAATGCGCTGGTACGTCTGACAAGAACCTGACTTTGTTTTAGTACCAAAAAGAGGATCTTATTCTGGAGTGTGGGATTTTTTCGGATTCAAACAAGATGATACTACTTAGCAAACCATATATCATTACAAATAAAAAGGTTTTTAAGAATCGTGAGAGAATCGTGATCTTTATTTTAAGTAAAAGAATAGTGATTCTCATTTTATTCAGAATTGTGCAGCTCTATTTTGGACTGACCTAGCTAACTGGAAACCCAATCCACTAATGTGCCCACTTAACACGCCAAAGAACAACAAGGCATAGCAGTTTGACCAGAATTAATCATCTCACTGACATCTCCATATGGATGGGTCATAATGGGCTGTTTACACTTGGTATTAAGATGTGTTTTCATCGATCGGATCACAAGTGGACAAGAGAGACACATTACGTTTACACCTGGTATTTAAATCCGTCTCTTTTGTCCACTTTCGACCGCTCTGTCCTGAATACTGTGAGGGGACGGTCCGTGAGACGGTGGGCGAGTCTCTCTGCTGTCATTCAAACGCGAGCGGGAGTAATGATGAGTTTATATGGACGCAAACTAATATTATGTCGGGTCCGCTGCTTGTTTAGCAAGTTTACATGCTGCACAGTGTTTATTACGTGTATATGTTGGAGCTTTGAATTTTCAGCGCAATTGATGAAATAGGATCGCGCAACTTTCACATTTTCAAAACGAAACTACGGAGAACACCCGCAGTAGTTTTATCAATGAAAGGCTAAAAATAGCGCTGTTCACCATATGTTCACGCCAGAAGTCAAAAAAAGACGTAAAACTTGTGTTTAATACCACAAATTAGATAAAAAGAGAAGGCGGTCGCGTGTGGCTGTTCGAACACATTCAACCACATTGCGTTCCGCAGCTCCAAAGCGATCCGATCGAAAGTGGTTTCGACTACCTCTGGATGTGGTTGAAAGTGGTCGAAAGTGGACGCGTTCAAAACGTTTTGAACATCGTTTACACCTGGCATTAACGTCGTCCACTTGTGATCCTATAGACGAAAACGCATGTTAATGCCAAGTGTAAACAGCCTCAAAGATTAGATAGTTGACCAATAGGGGTGTAAATCGAACTGTTCGTTGCGATACGATACCTTGACGGTTATCTCCACCAGCGATGCAATGTTTCATGATACATCGAACATTTCTTCGAGGCAATTAAGATTTGATTAATTTAACGATACTTAAATATTACAGCCTAGTTAAGCGGGTACATTTTTAATAATTCATGAATGCCACCCAAATATATAACATGAACCATTAAGCTCTTTAAAAAAGGCACAATCTGTCCCAACATTTTGCAATTTTTTTAAATAAAGAAAAATAAATAATGAGGCAAAAAGGTCACATAAAATCAAGCTTATGATGGCAACAGTCAAAGTCTTAAGTGTTTCAGCTGGTGCTGTCAAAGATTTTCTGTCTGTTTGTCCAATCCATTTTCCAAATGCAAAATATTTCCTACATGATTTGCATGTGATAGCAATCACAACGTCTTCTGCTTCTTTTGATGTGGGGATATGTTTTTGATAAGCCCAGGGCTTCAACCTATCCCTTTTCAAATGTGGTGAGGTTTTTTTTTGTGTGTGTGTGTGTGTGTGTGTGTGTGTGTGTGTGTGTGTGTGTGTGTGTGTTGTAATTTACTTTTTTATTTTTCTCAGTTCGAAATAAATAAATAAATGTGTTTTCTCTCCTATAACCGCTTTGTTGCTGCATTGCATTTACTTGCTGACACTAGCTCACAAAAATGCACATTCTATTAGATGCCTCAATTTTTATGACATATTTTAAATTAGCTTGGCTTATTTTATGCATGTTTACATTTTAAACAATGATAAAACATATCAACAAGTAAAAAATAAAATCAACAAGTAAAACAAAACAATTTTGAGTAGACTATATAAAAAGTAGGCTTCCAGATTGTTATATCCATTGTGGTAGCCCTTGCTCACAAAAAGGTTGGACACCCCTGGTGTAGATGGACTTTATGTCAAGAAATGAGGACGCAGAGAGTGTCAAAATAAAGATAGCTCATATCAATATTTTATGTGTAGCATTGATGCATCGTATCATTAGAAATTTTATCAATGCATCGATCCATATTGTATTGTTACACCCCTATTACATTATCAGAAATAAAGGTACAAAAGTTGTCACTGGGACAGTACCCTTTCAAAAAGGTACACCTTTTGTACCCAAGGAGTGCATATTAGTACTTTAAAGGTACATACGTATTGGCAGTATAAAGATACATATTTGTACCTAAATGGTACATATTAGGACCTTTTTTAAAGGGTACTGCCCCAGTGACAGCTTTGTACCATTATTTTTGACGGTGTATCCAGAACCACCTAGTCGATTAGTGAGGTCACTTTAACTTTATTTTTTCCAGATATTTTCTCAACCAGTGCTTTACAGTTTACAGTTACAATCTTAGTTGCATCTTTAAATGAATTTCATGTAAAGTACAATTATAATAAACCATATCTTTTACCTGTTTATTTCTTTTGAGGACACTTAACAAAATATATAAACAGATCTACATACTGTATATATAACCAGAAAGAGGTAGATTTATGCAACAGTCTGTATGTATCCCACTATTTTAGTACTGCACAACTTAAAAAAATGGGGAGAGAGAGAGGATGAGTTACATTAAACAATTTAAAAGAAAAGTTACGATAGGCAAACTTAAGTAACCAACCCACCAGCATCAAATCTGTAACCCATCTTGCTCACCGCTCTCCTTTGAAAGTGTCCAGTACATGTGCTTTTGCCAAATAGGGAAGTTTTTATGTGGGTTGTGTAACCGTACTTTAGACATAGTGCTGTACGTAAAGACGTGCAGTTGTATGCATTGAATACGATCGCAGGATTGCAGACACGGAAATGTAGGGGCCAAAGGTTGCGGTGTTGCCTATGGAAACGTGCTGTGTGTACCACAATACAAGCTGTTTGGACACTTGTTCGGTCATGTGGGGTTTGCACAGTAACCAATAAACGAACTCGGATGCACTGCTGTTTTTCTTTCTGCCCGTTCAGTTGCGACCTCCTTCGTGAACGTGCGATGCATGAGAGGCTGATGGGTTTTAAGTTACAGGGCAGGGAAGGTAAAGCCCCAGATGTTTTGAGGAGTTCGCATTGTGCAGTATCCAACGTGTGCTGTTTTTCTTTGTCCCAGTCTCCCAGTCAAACAACAGTTTAAAGAAACACAGGAACAGAAGTATCTTCAGTCCTTTCTTCTGCTGTTTCCGGGACTATAATGTGGAACCACCAGCCACCAACAACAAGACCTGCTCCCTTCCTCCACCTGCAGAGGAGAACAGCAGCCCTCCAAAGGTGAGGCCTTGTTTGATTCTCTAACGACACTATTTCTGTAAACATCTGTGCTGGATGTATAAAACTAGTTTAGTTCAAATCGGTGTAATGCAGATCCGTTTGTTATTAGAGTCACACATTTTCTCTTAGTGTAGCTGAAGTGACGTTTTTTCCTTGTTTGCGAGCTGCACCCAAAAGCAGGCTCTGTGCACACTGTTCCCGTGTCCATACCGCAAAGTTTTCCAGCTGTTCCAAACTCGGTGAACCCGTGTTTACCATTCAGTTCTAGGAATGATGGGCCTGCTTCTCCTCACACACATACTTCGGTTTTCATCCACACACACACTTTTTCTCCCAATCCTGGACTCCTACTTTAATTCCAATAAAGTGGGCCTTGGGTATGTGTCTCATGTGATTGATTACTTGTTTCCCAGCTTGTTCGTTCCCCCTTTTTCTTTTTCTTGACCCATCTTGACTCTGCTTTTCTTATGCACAGTTAGGAATTCACTCAATTCAAAGGATTTGTGGCCGCTTTGTTTATTTGAACATAAATTGCAGTGCATTGTTTTAAAGCCTGATTCACTAAGTAATTATGCAAATTGATAAACGCACAAAAAGTCAATGCACAGTGCTGTAGAGACATCCAAACGCACTTTCAATAATTTGCATTAATGCACGGTAATAATGTCGTTATCCAACATTTGCTAAATAGCTGCTACCATGGTTAAAGGGATAGTTCACCCAAAAATGAAAATTTAAATACCATGAATGTATTGTGATGGATAATGATGGATGAAAGATATTTTGATAAAATATGGTAAGCACAAAGTTAACGGTTCCCATTTAATTCCATAGGATTTATTTTCCTACTATGGAAGTAAATGGTTTCCACCAGCTTATCATTATTTATCAAAATATCTTCTTTTGTGTTCATTAGAAAAAAGAAATGTATACAGGTCTAAAACAACATAAGAATGAATAAATTATGAAAACATTTTCATTATAAAACGTCCCATTCTGGTACTTCATTCTGATTGTTTGAAACACGTTCTAAGCCGTCATAAAATACCCCGGTAAATCCACAGTTCAGACCGCATTACATAAGTATCACTGCGCCACTGTTGCTGCTTACTGATTTATAAGACTAAACAACACAGCTTTAATCATATTTTTAATTTGTCTACAATTGCACAATTAATGGCGATATCCAGATAAATGTCAATAAATATTGTTGAGTCATCTCGTCAATAAAGAGAAAACGCTCCCTGAGGAGTTTATAAATCAAATCCGTATTTCCGATATTATCCACTGGGTGCCGATCTTACCCAACTTAAACACTGATGCATTCTCTCAACACTAAAAACACAAAGTGTAAGTTTTGATGGCTTTGAATTTGATCTCTTACAAAAATGGAATTATCTCCGCTTTTAGCTGAAATTTTGAGAGGTGATAAGAGAACAAATGAATTTTGTTTTGTAAAGCAGAGCGTCTGTTCTTTCACTTGATATATTTTATGTTTATTTAAAGAAGATAATTTTAACTAAAACTGGATGGCGACTTTAAAAAAAACGCTGACGGGGACAGAGTTCAGCATGCTTCCACGCATATTTGATCATCACTTCAACAGTTGCACAATATAAATGTTAATGTATAAATTAGATGAATGTTGATTTATAAAAATAAACACCACAGTCTTAAATCATATTTTCATTGTGTTGCAGTAATATTTGTACTAGTATAATTACACCTTATTTGTGTTTTATGTTATGAAATCCTGCTATGCATATGAAGTAACCGTTTTATAAACGCAATAAGCCCATCAAAGCAGTGGGGTTACAGTGCATTTTATAACAGCTAAGGGGGTTTTAGGCACTCTGCTTCACGCCGTGCCTAACAACGCCCCTTAGCTGTTATAAAATGCACTGCTAACTCACTGCTTCTTGGGGCTTATTGCTTTATTTTCACATCCCTTTAACAGAAAATGTACAGAAACATTAAATTCCAATAAAATGCCATGCACTACCTGCTTTGTAGCCATGTTGTGAATAAGGCATAATCTATAATGAGCATAATTTTTACCAGTCTGTAAAGACCCAGTGCTAAAGTGGTTAAAATGGAATGCGGGTCGTATATAAAAGGCAGGTGTTTGCTCTGAAATGCTTTTTCTGTCTCTTGCACAAATGTAAAACACACACACATATTGGGCAGTGTACTCTGCACCGTCCATAGAGACAAACATTTGTGTGCTGCCGAAGCAGGTACAGGCGGCTATAAATGGATCTGAATAGGATCGCATTACAATGAATGTTTGCCAGCAAATGACCCGTGATCTGTTGAGAAGTGTCTTGCCATTTTACATAAACATGTGATCCAAGCTACTCTGTTTTATGACCCTCCGAACAAGATGACGCTGTAAACAAGAATCTGTTTTTTTCTGCATGTCTGACTGTATTTTTGCTCTATATAATTTGAAGGTCATGTGTAGTCTGACTTGTGTGTTTGTCTGTTTTTGTTGTGCTGAATTTTTGTGATTCGTGATTTTGTGATTTTTTTTACTTTGTTTTGGATTTTCTCTCTATTTCTGAACCCTGTATCTCTATTTTTAACCTCTCTCTCTCTCTCTCTCTCTCTCTCTCTCTCTCTCTCTCTCTCTCTCTCTCTCTCTCTCTCTCTCTCTCTCTCTCTCTCTCTCTCTCTCTCTCTCTCTCTCTCTCTCTCTCTCTCTCTCTCTCTCTCTCTCTCTCTCTCTCTCTCTCTCTCTCTCTCATTTTGGTTCTCAGTGTGATCAGGTCCAGACCTACCCTATTCCCAGTGTATGTATTACCTTTTTTGCATGCCTGCTTAGATATGCTAAAAAAACCTGCATGACTTTGTTTCTTTGAGATGTTTTAACGCCTTTTTCATAAGACATTCCCAGTTTCTAGGAAAATATAATGTGCATAAACGGACACAATAATAAACAGATTGATGACAAAACAAAAGGTGCCGCCTTCATACAACTACAGTACACTGCATGCATGGGAGATTTGGTTCCATCTAACTCTGCGTTTATTTGATATTGAATCATAAAATCAAATGTTTCTTGGTATTTAGACACACTGTCATCAGACTAATAGCTGAATCACGTAATTTCTGCTCTTGTGAAACACTTTATTAGAAAACACAAATTAGAAAACACTCACAGCTGTGATTGGTTTGACCTAAATCAATATTTTTTTTATAAATCTCTCTGGTCTTATTATCCAAGTCACTACACTGTGTTACAATTATTCATAATCTTTTATAAAAAAAATTCTCAAGTGGCTATTTTTTTCTCATGACAAAACCAAGGTAGCACAGTTGGGGAAAACAATAATAACTCATATTATATAACACATCTTTGATTTGCTAAGCACCGTTTCAAGAGTGCTCATATTTCGACTTATCAGAGCAAACTTGGCCACTTTTTTGTAGAACTGTTGTATTACCATAATCATACTAAACATCAACACAGTTGCGATTTCCAAATCACAATATTTAAGTCATAACACACTTGCTAAGCCATTATTGCCTAAATAACATACAATGCAGTTAATTTCCATTGAACTGGAAGGAGGTTGGAAGACTGCGAGTGACTATGAAAAGCTTATGATAAGGTCTCCCATATCCTGATATACTGTACACGTCCTCTGCCTACTAAGCAAAAACTCAGCATCCTCGCTGAGAAACAACTGGCAGGAATTTTTATTTGTACTGTAATTGTAACCACAATGGTGAAACCCAAGACAAAAAACAGATCTTACTGGTGGGAATGGCTCATCATTGAAATATTTGACTAGATGATAACAATCTGCTCTCTAATTCGTTTTGAAAGTGTCTGATTAAGGTTAAGGGTTAGGTGAGGAATTGGTTAACCTCATTCCAACATCTGTCAATTTTCTTAAACTCCAATCTTAAAGGGACACTCCACTTTAAAAAAAAAAATGCTCATTTTCCAGCTCCCCTAGAGTTAAATATTTGATTTTTACCGTTTTGGAATCCATTCAACCGATCTCCGGGTCTGGCGGTACCACTTTTAGCAGAGCTTAGCACAATCCATTGAATCTGATTAGACCATTAGCATCACGCTCAAAAATAACCACAGAGTTTTGATATTTTTCTTATTTTAAACTTGACTCTTCTGTAGTTACATCATGTACAAAGACCAACAGAAAATTTAAAGTTGTGATTTTCTAGGCAGATATGACTATGAACCATACTCTCATTCTGGCGGAATAATCAAGGATTTTGCTTCCGTAACATGGCTGCAGCAGGCGCAATGGTATAACGCAGTGCCCGAAAATAGTCCCCTTGGTAACTTTTAATAGCTGGGAACTTTTTTCGGGCACTAAATAATATAATTTCTTATGAGGCATCTTTTTCTAGTCATGCAGAGAATGCTCATTCAAAGATGACATAATAAAGATTATTCATAATTTAATGAGTTGCATTTGTAATTCCAATTTATAATACTATTTTAAAATGATACATCTATCTACTAATTTATCAGATTTGGTGATAAAAGTAATAGAGGTGGAAAATGATTTGGCACTCTGGGGTTTTATACTGGCACTGAAAAACGGGCACAATGTTCTTCATGACCTTTCCTTAACACACAGTACTCTCAATACTGAGATCCACATATCAAGATTTTTTGTATTAATACAGTCATGTCCATCCATGCTACATTGTGCATGCCTGCACATGCTGTGTATTTACATTTAGGCATTTGACAGACAATTTTATCCATAGAGACTTACAATGCATTTAAGATATACATGACTGTGCACACTAGCTTTCATTGTTACATGAGGCCGCCACCACCAGACTTGTTGTTTTAGAAGTTATAATGTCCATCCATATTTATTTTTCGATCTATTTAATTAAGATACAAACAGAAAATGCAGGAAATATGTAAAAAAAAATGTCTTCTTTAGGCATCATCAGTGTTTAGTGTGACCTCTCTTGGCACTAAACACACGCATGCGTTTTTGAGCAGAATGAAGTAAAAAGACTAATTTCTTTAAAATTATAAATTAGGATTTAATTTTATTTAGGTTTAAGAGATCCTGCGGTTTGCTCAAGTGGAAGGGGAATTTACCCTAAAAACTTAACACTTCAGTTAACATTTTTATACAGTTTTTAATACTATATACACATTTCCTGTATTTTCTGGTTGTATTATATTAAAGGACTGAGAAATAATTATATATATGATCACCATTGCAAAAAAACAACAAATCTAATTCTGGCATGGTGGCCTAAGACTTTTGCACAGTACTGTATGTGTGTATTTGTTTTGTTTGATCCCTCAGGTCAGGCTTAGTAAAGGACATCCTTGCATCCTACTCGTCCTCTCTCTCTTTCTCTCTCTCACGACCTCGTTCTGCTTAGAGCCAGCTTAGGCAACATGACTTGGCAGTGTAGCCGAACTACAGGGGATCACATTAACCAGAGCTATGAACTGTTGTTTCAAGGGTATCCAAAAGTACCAGATCCCTTACATCATACAGGATTGGCATGGGTCGACAACTGCAATCTCAAGTGCATGTTGTGGATGAGGCACTATTGCTTTTGATTACTTATGATAAGCATGCATTTCTCTCCTCTTCTTCTTCTTCTCTAAAACAAGACTGTTTACTTTATGTCACTTTGTTTCATCTGCTGTCTGTCCTCCTCCAGCCTCCAACCAAATACCTCCTGCCTGAGGCCAGCATCAATGACTACGGCAAGAACTGTGTGGTGATCGACCTAGATGAGACCCTCGTGCACAGCTCCTTCAAGGTAAATTATTTGAAGATATTTCCTATTTTCACTCTTTTTTACCTAAGGGAAATTGGCAGCCCCAGTCCCCAAACATTGGGCAGTATTTGTTTTATCCATTTAATTTTTGTGCACCACAGATGAAATGAGTCATACATGCTTGGAATGAAATATAGACAAGCAAATGATTACAGTATTTTTCATTTTTGTGTTTTGGGTTATGACGGTAAAGGTCAAGTCCCCTGATAATTCTATTGAGCAATGTAAAACAACAACAGAAGGCACTGGCAGTGTTTTTACATCATTGCGTTGGATTTAAAGTCCCAGATAAATATAAAATCCCTGTTCAGAGATTAAATGCTTGTCTGGTCCCTATAAAGTGCAGCTTCGGGGAGCCACCTGCTCGGTGCAGTGACCCACTTCTTGAACAACGTCAAATAACCAACTGCTGTAATTACACACAAACACCCCACATTTAAAACTGAGTGCATCTAGACGTTTAGGGTGTAATGCATGCATGTCCAGATGGACACATCAAACAGAGAAAGCGGTTGAAAATAAATGACACAAGACTCTGTAAGACTAATAACAGTGTTTTGGGAAAGCCTGTCCTCCTTTAAGATGTCTCTCCTGTTTTGCTCGGAGAGAAAGGCGGCGACTGAGGAAAGAGGCCCATAGAGAGGGAAGGAGAGAGCGATGCATGCTTTTGTGCGCGCTCACGACTTCACATATTGTACACATGCTTAAAGTTTGCATGCACAATACATTACATTGAAAAGGTATTGTATTATGGGGCTTGTTCGTGACCGAGTGTTTACATTATGTTTTATTACTTCGCTTAGAATGGAGTAGGTGCCCGGAGGCATTGCAAACATGGTTGCCCAGTGGTGAGACTTTGGTATTAGTAGACTATCAGGGCTTGATAGTCAACAGAATATCAAAGAGGACCATTAAAATAAGGTGACAATTATATAGTTTTATAATAATAATAACAACAACATGCTTGTTATGCATGCAAGGCAGGTCAAAGCAGGGACATAAATGGCTATTGAATGAGCCTCCTTCTCTGCCGTCCAATCAGAGCCGTGAGCAACAAAATTCCACAGTTTTTAACAAGACCCCGAAAAGTGCGGCGAGCTGAAGTTTTTTCTCCTCTCGTCATCCTCATCTCTGTTTCTCTTTTCTTTTTGGCATTAAGACAGCTCAGAGCCGCCCGCTGAGTCCTTTTCATCCTCTGTGTGCGCTCTATCGTGCCCCCTCATTTCTCTCTCCCTGCACTTTCTTTACAGGCGTATCAAGTCTCTTCAAAGACGCCCGCAGTTCCCAGTTTAGCTGTTAGACACGCACTCATTCAGTTACACACAGGCGTTAAGACTCAAAGCAGTTTAATTAAAGGCTTGACTACAGGTAGCTGTGATGTGTTAGAAGCCTCTCTATGGCGGTAGAGACACGTAACATCTGCTTTTTAAAGAAGGCCACAGCTGATACAACTGTGAAATGTTGTGTCAGATGCAAATAGTCAGGCACCTAAAATGTTCTTTTCTGGTTTCTTTTTACAGCCCATCAGCAATGCAGACTTCATCGTTCCTGTGGAGATAGATGGAACGGTTCATCAGGTATCAGGTTCAAATCAAAGATTATAGATATTTGCGAGACACCTCAGTTATATTACTATAAATGGGGGAAAGTGCAACACTCAATACAGACCCTATAGCAAAGGAAGCACAACTGACCATTAGGTCGCAACTGGCCGCAACTAAACAGTTACAAGTTGGTTAGGAAGTGGGCTAACTTTAAAGGCACACGCCCGCATTTTGGGAATTTAGCTTATTTAGCGTATCTAATTTAGTTAGAAAAGTCCATGCATACCTTTCTCATCTCTGTGCGTGCTGTAACTCTGTCTGACGCAGCCCCCGCTAGCTTAGCTTAGCACAAAAACTGGAAGTGAATGGCTCCACCTAGCAAACTGCGCCCAATAAAATAACGTGAACATTTATGTTTATGTGTTGTGATTTGAATAGTCACACCGTGTACAAATAACAAGGTCATATGAGACACAGCCATCTTTTTACGTACTGGGAACTATATTCTCTGAAGCGAAGTACTGCTACCTGGGCTCGCAGTACCCAAGAAGCCCCCTGGTGAGGAGCAGAGAGTTCGGTCAGAGTTGTGCAAATCACTCCGCTCAAGTAGCAGTGCTTCGTCTTCAGAGAATATAGTTCCCAGTACGTGAAAAGATGGCTGTGTCTCATATCACCTTGTTATTTGTACACGGTGTGACTATTCAAATCACAACACATAAATAGGAAAATGTTTGCGTTATTTTGTCACTTAATGGGTGCAGATTGCTAGGTGGAGCCATTCACTTCCAGTCTTTGTGCTAAGCTAAGCTAGCGGGGGCTGCGTCAGACAGAGTTACAGCACGCACAGAGATGAGAAAGGTATGTATGGACTTATCTAACTCTGGGGGATACTGTGAATAAGCTAAATTCCCAAAATGTGGGCGTGTTCCTTTAACTCAGTGTTAACCCATCTGACTTTTCTAAAAAGGGACACTTAACTTTTTTTGAAAATATGCTAATGTTTCAGCTCCCCTGGAGTTAAACATTTGATTTTTAGCGTTTTGGAATACATTTAGCTGATATCCGGGTCTGGCGGTACCACTTTTAGCATAGCTTAGCATAATCCATTGAATCTGATTAGACCATTAGCACTGCGCTTATAAATAACCAAAGAGTTTCGATATTTTTCCTATTTAAAACTTGACTCTTCTGTAGTTACATAGTGTATTAAAACCGATGGAAAATTTTAATTTATGATTTTCTAGGCAAATATGGCTAGGAACTATACTTGCATTCTGGCGTAATAATCAAGGACTTTGCTGCAGTAACATGGCTGCAGGAGGCGCAATGATATTACACAGTGCCTGAAAATAGTCCTCTTGGTAACTTTTAATAGCAGAGGACTATTTTCGTGTGCAGTGTAATGTCATTGTGCCTGCTGCAGCCATGTTACAGCAGCAAAGTCCTTGATTATTACGCCAAAATGAGAGTATAGTTCCTAACCATATTTTCCTAGAAAATTGCAACTTTTAATTTTCCGTCGTTCTTAGTACACGATGTAACTACAGAAGAGTCAAGTTTTAAATAGGAAAAATATCCAAACTCTTTGGTTATTTTTGAGCGCGATGCTAATGGTCTAATCAGATTCAAAGGACTATGCTAATCTATGCTAAAAGTAGTACCGCCAGACCCAGAGATCGGCTGAATGAATTCCAAAACGGTAAAAATCTAATTTTTAACTCTAGGGGAGCTGGAAAACCCTTTGCGTGTATATTCACTCTGTAAGGGAAAGGGAGTCGCCATTTTTGTCTTAAACTGGACCAAATGTTGTCTACTACTGGAATTTGGCTGTTACCTGGTTCAAGTAATCCAGGATAGGCTTTGTGGATCAGGGTTGGCCTGTTCTTGGTTACTTGCACTGGGTTGCAGCTACTGAACGACTCGTCGAAGACTAAAAAACTATGAAGAAGAGGTTTGTTTAAAGTGAGCATCTAATATGTCTGTTTCCAGAGACCGTTTCTCCAAATAATTTTCTTGTTTGTTCGATTTTAATTGAAGGTTTACGTGCTGAAGAGGCCACATGTGGATGAGTTTCTGCAGAAGATGGGTGAACTGTTTGAATGTGTTCTCTTCACAGCCAGCTTAGCAAAGGTGAGACTTCACACCAAGGGGTCGGCGGCCTCACGGATGGTTTGGCCCGAAATGTAATTTTGCACACAGTGCTGCTGTTTTGTCTGTGTAAACATCCCCTGGATTGACCCCTTTGACCGTCTCTGCTTTTTCAGCATTCATTCAGTCATTTTATTCCTCATTATGGGTTCAACAAGTAAAGAAATGAATAGCACTTTAGAGAAATATATACAAAATAAAGCAGCAGGGATTGGTCAGCACTAGTAAATTAAATCTGCTCCCTATTGATTCATGCTGTATTAGCATTTGGGCTGTACACAGCTTCCTACTCAAAGGGATAGTTCACCCAAAATCATTTACTCACACCCATTGACTTCCATAGTAGGAAAAACCAATTAGAAGTCTATTGTGTGCTTACCATCATTTATCAAAATATCTTCTTTTGCGTGTTCCAGAATATAGAAACTAAATGAAGGGATCAATCAAAAGTTTTTACCTTCCATGCTTATTTTCTGCCTGTTCAAAGTATGATAATTGTCGATCCTTGCCTTGTAGTATGCTGACCCTGTAGCAGACCTCTTGGACCAGTGGGGCGTGTTCAGGGCACGGCTTTTCAGGGAATCCTGCGTGTTCCACCGGGGCAACTACGTCAAAGACCTCAGCCGACTGGGCCGGGAGCTCAACAAAGTCATCATAGTGGACAACTCGCCTGCCTCCTACATCTTCCATCCAGAAAACGCTGTAAGTTTTAATTTGGGCTGCACGCTTTTTTGAGCAACATGTAAATCTACCTTGTCGTTTTGCATGAGATGAGTTGCGAAATCTCTGGCTTTGATAGATTTAGGAATTTTGTCTCATAAATCTGGAACTAATGAGCTAGAACCTAGTTGGTACAATTTCGGTTCCTTGTCAAAACTTCTCATCAATTATACTGTAGAGCCGATCTGCATAGCAAGCTGCCGTGCCTATACAGTATGCTGTCACCTCCTTCACAATCTTGTATCCCTTCTGTTAGATTGCATGCTATTTTCTATTGAAATTAATGAAGGAGTGCAGAAGGAGACAAATCAGATATTGTTCTCCTTTACGTACTGTACCAGTACAAATATTACAGTGTACAGACCAATGTAGGACTGTTTCACAAATAAATAAGGTATTACAGCTTGATGTCATAATATAACCTTTTCAGGAAAGTCTTATTCTTTAGCAATGATTTGTGTACTGTTGCTTGCAAAAACTGAGAAACTAATATGCTTATTAAGAGCCTATAGTATGTGACCCTGTCTGTAAAATCCATGTTAAAGTCTCATAATCTAATTCAGAGATTAGGAGCATCAAAGTTTGACTTCAGTCATTGATAAAAAAATTTGAGATGACCTTAATCAATATTAAAGAGCAACTATTGTCCGATTCACGTTTACATTCCTTTTTTGTGTAAGTGTGTATTAGTAAATGTTAATGATATGCAAAAGGTACAAACCCCAAAGTAACCGATGACGCGAGTTATCGTCTCCAACGTAAATCTCTTTTCTTGGACTACAACAAACACACGGATTGTAGGGAAAAGTTTACTTCCTGGGATTGGTGATGTAGTAAAGACCGACATTATCATAATTCCTCCCCCTTTGGACTCACAGCCTGTAAATTAACACCTGTTAGCATTGCATTGTGAGCGAATCTTTCAAACATGGTAAGGAGTGTCACATTTCCGGCTGACGTCAGAGATATTCAGGCCAATCACAACGTACAGATTAGCTGGCCAATCAGGGACACAGAGGGAGCTTTTCACATCTGTGCATTTTAGGAAGAGAGTGAAATCTGGAGTTATAAAAATGTACGGTATGTGGAAAATAATGTGTTTTTTTAACCATAAACCACGCCAACACATTGTATTATACCAAATACACAAAATAACATTGTTTTTCTAGCAATGAAATAGGTGCTTTTTAAAGATATCAAGGTTATTTTTCACAGAATGTTCTCAACATTATGTAGGATAATTTTAAGTACAAAACAGTACATAATAAAAAGGTGGGGTTTTCACCTTTATAATGAAAAAAAAACAAAAACAAATAATACATCCTAGTACAAGAGTACAATGTTTGTCTTTAAAGGAAAACACCACCGTTTTTAAATATTTTACCATGTTCTTACATCAGCTTATATGAATTAATACATGCCTATCTTTGTTCAATGCGTGCACTTAAAGGAGTAGTCCACTTTAAAGATGGGGTCCATTGACTTTTCATAGTAGGAAAAAAAATACTATGGTAAGTCAATGGGCCCCATCTATAAAGTGGACTACTCCTTTAATCTTTGTACAGCGCTTCATGAATGTGTTAGCATTTAGCCTAGCCCCATTCATTCCTATGGCTCCAAACAGGGATGAATTTAGAAGCCACCAAACACTTCCATGTTTTCCCTATTTAAAGACTCTTACATGAGTAGTTACACGAGTAAGTATGGTGGCACAAAATAAAACTTTTGTTTGGAGCCATAGGAATGAATGGGGCTAGCCTAAATGCTAACACATTCAAAAAGCGCTGTACAAAGATTAAAAGTGCACACATTGAAAAAGATGGGTATGTATTATTTCATCTAAGTTGAGGTAAGAGCATAGTAAAATATTGAAAAACGGTGGTGTTTTCCTTTAAAGTGGCCATGGCATGAAAATCTGACTTTTTCCATGTTTAAGTGCTATGATTGGGTCTCCAGTGCTTTTATCAACCTAGAAAATGTGAAAAAGATCAACCCAATAACAAGTTTTGGTAAACAAGCACGTGAAAAAATAGGTAGTTGAAATTTGGTTCTCCTTATGATGTCATAAGGAGCTCTTATTATAATAATACCACCCCTTAATCTGCACTATCCAACCACAGCACTGCCATTTAGTGCAGAGAAAAGCACATTTGAGTTTTAATTGCAACAAACCACCATCATTGTGATTGAATTTCATCAGCTCATTTGCATTTTAAAGGACACACCCAAAACGGCACATTTTTGCACACACCTACAAAGTGGCAATTTTAACATGCTATAATAAATTATCTATATGGTATTTTGTGCTAAAACTTCACATATGTGCTCTGGGGACACCTTGACATCCTAAAAAAAGTATTGTGCCATGGGCCCTTTAATGTCATTATGATAGTCAATTGGTTATCTCTCTAGTACCACCTCGCCTAAACAGTTGCTTGACCTTGGTTGTGATGCTGTTTGTGTTTCCAGGTGCCGGTTCAGTCGTGGTTCGACGACATGAGTGACACAGAGCTGCTGGATTTACTGCCACTGTTTGAAGGTCTGAGCCGAGAGACGGAGATATACAGCGTGTTACAGAGCCTGAGGTCCAGGTAGCATACGGATCCAGCATCACACAATTGTAAAACACCCTCGTCTCAGGCCAAATCATCTCTGGCCTCTAGAGGACAGCAGTCATCCAGCAAATCAGTAAAGAGATCTGTCCGAAACACACACACAGACCAGAGATGAGACCACTCCCTCTGATGTCTGCTCTCAATGGACCAATCATATTCCTTGGCTGGCAAATAGATACAGTACACTCTTTTATATTAAAAAATCAGAGTTTATTATCCTTGACATACAGTTTGTTTACCAGGAAAAACAACACGCTGTTTCTGGATGGGTGAAAGGAACTTTTGAACTCTGTTCAGGCTATGCAGGCAGTCTCTCCGCAGCATTGGTAGTACTACTAACAACTGTGACTTTTTCCTCCTACCAAATGAAGTGCCTTGACTGTTGTTTTTATGAGGACACAAATGCGTTTTTTGTATGCTGCATATTTGCAATGAGTTTGAAACCTTTAAACAGACACTTACTGTAAGACCAAGGCAAAATGTGAGTCAAAATTTCCGAAGGCGTTTCAGCTGTGTCTTCAATGGACTGAATTCTAGTGTGTAATGGCAAAATACGATGCCGTTATTTTCATCTTCGGCCTTTGAAAATATAGCATACATGTATAAGCGTTGTGTGGGTTGCATCTATTACCCAGTTGTGATTTGAAGAAAAGGCTAATGTTAATCAACAATCCAATACGTCAGGAACTGAAATAAAAGATGCAAACAATATCAAGAATGGCTCAATGTTTGTGTCTGTTCAAAACCGGTAACGTTGGTGTGCAATACACATCTAAAGAGATGCTGGGAAATTATGAGAAGACTACATTGACCTACAGTGCAGTACTGTTTTCTTAAGTAATGGAGTGCCTGATATGGGCTGTGTAAAGTGTAGTTAATAAGCAAACTTTTAGCATTAGTTTTGCATGATTTGGCATGAACTTTAGGCTGTTCACTTACTAAGTAAGAGCCACCAAGAACTAAATCCATTTTGAGTCATTTTGAAGTGGAAACAAGCTGATATTTTTATGTGGTAGATGTTGGCTGTACACTTACATGAGAAGAATTTTATGATTCATTGTCCTTGGAGTCGTTGAAGGGTAAGAATTGATTTTTTTATTAATATTTCACATTTTAGTTTACACTGTAAAAATCACAATGTGTTATGTCTACAAATTACTTTGTTTGTGTAACCTAATCACTTAAAAAATTGTCAAAATATGTAGCTGTCACTGGGGCGGTACCCTTTTAAAAACTACAGCTTTGCGTCTAAAGAGTTCATATTAGTACCTCATATTGGTACCAAAGAAAGCCTATTAGTACATCAAAGGTTATATGTATACAAATTTTCACCTAAATGACACATAAGGACCTTTTTAAAGGGTAATGTTTGGTTGAAGTTATAATTTTATAGTAGATATTAGCAGTTGATCAGTTTTGGGTTACATAATGTATATTATAATGCTTGCTGTAAGACCTTCATACATGAAGTAAGTCACTGGTCTCAATTATTAACTTACACATTTCCAAATATGGTACCATCCAGAAGCCTTTGTGTATCACATGACCTTCAGCACAGTGACTTACGTGTTTTACCTCACAGAGATGAAATCTGTCCTCTGTGTGTTTAGGAGTATAAAATTACATTTTGATTTTTGGGTACAGGCAGGGCTGTTTGCCTAAGGTGTCTTTGGGAGGGACTGCCACATGCTCGCCCAGCTGAATATGAGCTCTTATATGTTGAGCTGCTCTGGTGGGAATGAGTCATGTGTGTTTGTTTTAGTATTGTCATTGATGTTTGTCTCTCTCTTTTTCTCTCTCTCTCTCTGTGTGTGCTGTGTTATGGTGTTGGTGAGAGAACTCGGAAAAATCTCTATTTGTATATTACACAGCAGAACCAGCATGCTTATTTGAGCATTAATGCTAAAACCCAGTGTATACTGCCAACATATTGTTTTGGGCAGGTTAGTGTTGCTTCACACCCAAAATACGCTTTATGATTTATTATTATGTATTCATTTATTATCATGTATTAGTTTTGTATTATTTATTCATTTATTATTATGTATTAAAGTATAGTTATATATTATTTTATTATTATTTATAAATGTATTATTATTATTGATGAATTTATTATTATATATTGACATACACCTTTATTCAAAGCAACTTAGAAATGAGAAACACGACACCTGCTTACGAGATGACAAAACCATCTTCCTGTTTAATTTAGTATAACATTCTTTTGTTTGCTAGGATCTTACGTCATTTTGCGTTCAAGCTCATTCAAACTAACCCTCCCCTCCTTATGTCCATTGTGATTATGATTTAGTTTGACGTTTCATTACTAAATGATTTAAAGGTGCTGTAGAATGTAAAATTGTAGGCATAGATGAATAATAAGGTCTGTACATGGTAATGACATATCATGAACCTCAAACACGATAGTTTTTTTCTTCTTATGTAAACCTAATTCATGCAAAAGAGAGCTGGAAAACAAGCCAATCCCAACATTAGACCAACTGTGACATTACAGTCGTGATTTACGCCCCCAACATTAAAGGGATACTCCACTTTTTATTAAATGTGCTCATTTTCCAGCTCCCCTAAACATTTGGTTCTTACCGTTTTGGAATCCATTCAGCTGATCTGGCGCTAGCACTTTTAGCATAGCTTAGCACAATCCATTGAATCTGATTAGACCATTAGCATCGCGCTCAAAAATAACCAAAGAGTTTGAATATTTTTCCTATTTAAAACTTCACTCTTCCGTAGTTACATCGTAAGACAGACGGAAAATAAAAAGTTGATATTACGTAGTGCACGAAAATAGTCCCCTGCTATTAAAAGATACTAAGGGGACTATTTTTGGGCACTACGTAATATTATTGCACCAGCTGCAACCATGTTACGGCAGCAAAGTCGTTGATTATTACGCCAGAATGAGAGTATAGTTCTTAGCCATATATGCCTAGGAAACGCAACTTTTAATTTTCCATTGATCTTAGTACACGATGTAACTACAGAAGAGTCAAGTTTTAAATAGGAAAAATATCCAAACTCTTTAGTTATGTTTGAGCACGATGCTAATGGTCTTATCAGATTCCAAGGAATGTGCTAAGCTATGCTAAAAGTGATGCCACCAGACCCGGAGATCAGCTGAATAGATTCCAAAACTGTAAGAATCAAATGTTTAACTCTAGGGGAGCTGGAAAATGAGCATATATTTTTTTGTGTCCCTTTAAATTACCCATTAAATTAAGTACAATGTGGTTACAATGCTAAAAACAAAGTTGTGACTGCTGAGTACTGCTATATGCTAGCCTTTAGGTTAAAGTTCTACAATTGACGTTACAGTTACATTTTGCAGGTCCATACTGAAAAAACACAAACTTACCACTCAACGTCCATTAACAATCTCCAAACAATTGATTATTCCTCAAATTAACCTTCATCTGATACAGGCTCAAACATAAGGTCTGTTTACACACACACAGAGCTACTGAAAGAAGCTGCTCTGAGAAACAGCCAATCAGAGCACAGCTCAAAATTATTATTCATGACCCTTTCAAATAAGGTAATAACGGACCATTTCATTTTAAGGACAGATCCTAGGGTTGATGGACATGTAAAAACGTTTCTGGATAATTTTTGCACTGTATAAACTAGTCACATACCGTCTATGTAGATATCATTTTAACAGATTATTTCAATGCATTCTTTGGCACCTTTAAAACATAATTCAGTTTCTTTATTTGGAAAAAATACACCCCTAAAAACAAAACTGGTTTACGATGCGAGAAGAACTGAAATGATTCTTTTAAGAAATAAATGATTCTTCTGAATCTTTGACTGAATGATTCTTCAAGGAACCAAAATGATTCTTCCATGGCATCGCTGTGAACACCCTTTGTAGCACCCTTATTTAAAAAAAATTTAAGGATGAGAAGCACAACATCACTTTTAAGAATTAAGGTGCTTCACAATGTCATAGAAGAACCATTTGGACTGAATGGTTTCATAAAGAACCTTTAACATCTGAAGCATTCTGGCCTGTAATTAAAACGAAGTATAAAACTTTAATGAAGCACCTCTTTGCCACTTATATTATTTGTAAGGAGTCGATGGACCGTATGAACCCTCTGATATCTATCCAGGAGTTTCTCATTCGATCCGCCTTTCCATGCTGAAGTTAAAGACATTAATCAATGTCTCATTTCTTGGACTTTCTTCATTGTGTTTGTGTGACACTCCCATCTCCAAGATGGAGAAAGTGGAGACAGAGAGTCGATGTGTATAGAATCAGACTTAATTCTCTCTACCAACTGGAAAGCTTGTTGTTTATTACCCAAAGAAAATATGCCAAATGGAGGAGATTTTCCTAATGCAAAGTTTGCTTCCTCATTCATATTTCATATCTGCTCACTTTTACGTAACCAGTTAAAACTAACACTGAAGACAAAAGTTTTTATCATGCAAATAAATTGTAGTATCAGCTTATTATTTTTTAAGTATTCCCTGGAAAACATTTAAATTTGTAATAATAAGTAACCCAATTAAAAATATTTATCTCCTTTTAGGGTCATTCTAGAATTACAGAAAAGACAAACACATCTACTGTTATCCTTTATTTGTAGTTCAGGGGAACAGGTCTTGTCCATATAAAGTCTTGTGTGAGTATTGAGGTGTGTTTTCACCTGTAGGGCTGGACATATACAGTACAAGCCCATCCCTGTACAACACACACTGAGGAAATCCAGAGGCCAGAGGATTTCTCATAATTCATTAATACATTACTGACGTGAACAATACCTCTGCCTGGGACGTACAGGTAAGTGATTACGATTATAAACTTCAATTGTTATGCTGCATTGTTTATTTTATGTGATTGTACACTAATATTTTAAAACGTTACACTGTTAGAAAAAAATTGTCAAATGATGTGCCCCAGTACAATTTTTAAATGTGCTATTATGTATGGTACCAGTATAAGGGTTCTAATATTAACTCTCGGAAAAAGTTACTGCCCCAGTGACAGCTGTGGTCCATATTTTGACAATTTTGTCTGACAGTGTAGATAATAGTGGGTATGGCGTGTACAAACACAGGAATTGGCTATAAAAGCTAAGCATTTAGGTGCATATTTTGCTGCTCATAAACTTCATATCTCATCCGTTAGTGAGTCTTTCATTTGCAATACAAACATTATTGCCTCAGGCGTGTTCTTTGTTGAGAAATTTACCCCTTTGTGTTTATTATGTGCTGGATAGTTGTTTAGTAATGCGGAATAAATGTGGAATAAATTCTTAGAAATGGTCAGGCTCCCTCTGGGAAATATGAGACTAAGCCGTGGTATTCATTAAAACACTGGGCTGACTATTGTTTGGAAAGCTTTGTCAATAGACAGATTAATTCAAAGGAAAACCAGTTATACAGGACACTAATCACGCAAAAATGATTAGATAGGCAATGTTTGTAAAGTTTTTTTTTATTTGAGTGATGTTTGTCCGTGTAATCAGATAGTTAAATTCATTCAGATCATCTATCAATGAAAATATTGCAGTTTATTAATATTCTTAAGACCAAAAGACAATCGTTTTCTGACGGCCATATCTCATTTTTTTCATACATTTTAATAAAACAGATAAGGTTTGTTTGTGAAGCATTTAATACTTATTATTAAATCACTTGTTTAGTTTATCAATACTTTATTATTAATATTATGCTTCATGTCAAGCCCTTGCTACTTTAGAAACCTAAATAGCTCATGCAATATGTATATCAGTATTTCTGTTTGCATGACTATATCTGACCTGTCATAGCGTTATATACTGGAAGTATTTAAATGAAGGGTGGGGTCCACTACAGCCTGCTGGATGTGTTATAGTGTTATCTTCCTTGTATTCATACTCCACCCTCCTCAGTACTTCAGTCAATACTCCTGCAGTTTCTTAGCAACAGCTGGGCTGTAATAATGAAAGGTCAGCTTTTTCCTCACACTTAACATTGGAGTTTATGGGAGGGGATTGGTCGCTGATGTGTAGTTAATGCTTGTTTGTTTGTAACGCATCATTTATTTGTGGGTTATTCGTCTGGATAAGAATTCGCTTTGTAAGATCATTTTAAAGTTATGCCTGAAGCAGACGATGAAGAAGATATTTTTGTTGTCATATGATTCGATTTTGCATTACGTTTCCACATAGTGTTTAATCTTAAATAATTTTTTTGGCAAATTTTGGTATCGCTTAGCAGCTTTTGTGTTTGCTGAGTGCATTATGAGATCTTCTTTAATGTGACATCCATTTGTTGCCATGGTGCTGGGTGGCATCGCGTATAAGTGGTACATAATCTCTGGAGAAAGATAAACCTTCTCGTTTCCCTTCATCATCCTTTCAGAAAACATCTGTTCTTTGTCACATACGTGTATGATTCTTGCATAAGATTTTTGTTTTGGCAAGAACGCCTCTGGGTATACTTCAGACTGGCAAGGATTTATAATCTATGCTATAATTTTTTGTATGTTTAAAAGCTACTTTGTATATATTTTTAAATCTTTTTATTGTAAGCTCTTAAGTGTTTAGTTTGGAATTAAAAAGGAATAAATACAAATTGAAAAATCATTTACTCACCTTCAAATTGTTACAAACCTTTATAAATATGTTATGCTGAAGGAAAATATTTGTAATCAAGCAGAAAAAAGGAGCATACTATGGTGCTCCAAAACAGTTTGGTTACAAACATTGCTCAAAATATCTTCCTTTGTGTTCAGCAGGACAATAACATTTATTCAGGTTTGTAAAACAACTTTTGGTGACTAAATGTTGACCTTTAACTTCATTGTTTATTGGCTTATTAAGCAATATTACACAAGCGGAGTGAATAATGTCCCAGTTGTCCTGAATATCACTGTTTGAAATCAGGTCAGATCCGACTGAAAGAACTGTAACTGTTTTATTTGTGTTTTATATTACCCAAAATGATTTCATTATATTTTTTATTTAAGAATTTGGTAACACTTTTTTCAGTGTTTTTTTTACATGTAATTACTGCAGTAATAACAATACGTTACACATAAATATATGCAACTAATCCTAAAGCAAACCCTTATGTTGCGTTTACACCAGCCGCGGTAGGAGCGGCAAAAACGTGCTATTTGCGCGTAGTTGGACGCTTGAACATTTGAGTTCACTTGCTTCATTCGCGCGTGAAATTCTAGTCATTTGAGAAATTCACGTGGAAATCCGCATCATGGGAGGGGATCGTGCAACTCCGCTTGCTTTCTGTAATCACGTCACTACTACAGCAAGGTCCTGATTGGTTAACGCTGTGCGGAAATCCGCCGAAGTTAAGATTTTAGAAATTCGCGTGTTTCCCGCAGCAATGCTCAATTTGCAGGATAATAATCCACGTGTAATCGCGTCTTTGCATTGACTTAAAATGTAAATCACCCGCGCTTGCCGCCTCTACCGCGGCTGGTGTAAACGCAGCATTACAGCAAGTAAATGTTGTTTCTCATTATTACTCAGTACTTAAAGGTGTTTTGTGGATCTCTTGTAAGAAATTCAATATAATATACATAACTATATTATCAGTGGTGTATAAAGACCTTACATAATGAACTGTATTATTTTTATTACATTAGAATGAGCAATTTTAATCTACATACACCGCGGGTCCCCTTACATGGAAGTCACAAAGGAGCCCTACACAGACAAACTGTTTTACAGAGCACATTTTGTCCCTATATTGTCTCAGACGATGATGTGTTTGTCTTGTGGTGGCTAACGTAACTTCTCTATGCGTTTCCAAAAGGAGGGGTGAGCTGTGGACTGAACCGTTAAGACTGAGTTGTTATTGTTGTTCATTGCATTGTTGATTTCTGTTTTCATTTAGATAATTAGAGAATTGAGATTTCTTCTCACAATCCAGCAGAATGGCTGATACAAAAAATGTGTTTAAAAGTGTTCTACGAAAACCTGGTCTACAGCTCTGGACTATCAATGTAAGAGGTCACAATTTATTTCTACCACTATTCTTCAGCATTAAAAACATAGCAAGCTGCTATACACTTTTAAATATAAAGGTATTTTAGGGTTCTTGTCGTGCTGTATGGTTTCATAAAGAATCACAAAAGGTACACTCTCAGAAAAAAAGGTACAAATGTTGTATCTCTTTGTCACTTGGACGGTACCTTTTAGAAAGGTCTTAATAAGTACCATTTACATGTAGGTAAAGATATGTATACGTTTAAGGTACCAGTATGTACTGTTTAGGTACAACAGTGTACTGTTTTAAAAAGTACCACACTGTAAAAAAATCCGTAGAAATTACAATGTTATTGCAGCTGGGTTGCCGGTAATTTACCGTAGATTTAAATTTATGTTATTTACTGGCAAGAGTTTGTTCAAAGTTAAATAAATTTTAAATACTAACAAGTCTTTATCTTCACAGAATTAAACTATACAATAACAGTCTCTTGCAAAGCATTCTGGGAACCAGAAATCATCATCAACCTTTTTCAGTTTTTTGCTTCAGATTTTATTTCCCAGAACGTTTTGCTTGATGCTGTTTTTTTAGTTTTACTCTGTAAAGACAAAGACTTGTAAATGTTTAATGTTCATTCAACTTTGAACAAAATTTTGCCAGTAAATAACATAAATTTAAATCGATGGTAAATTACCGGCAACCCAGCTGCAATTTCTACGGATTTTTTTTACAGTGAGTGCACCCCATGTACACTTTTATTATCTGAGAGAAAGGTTACAATAAAAATTTAAGAAGGAAACGATTCTTGTAAGAACCTTTTAATGAAAAGTTGTTTGGGAACCTAAAATGCTACGAAGAACCCTTTCGAGAGGCTTTACTATTAAGTGTATTTTATTTTTTTTATTTTTGTTGTTATTATAAATTATTCTCTTTCCTGTAGAAATTGCAAATGACCCCTGTCCCAGAGCAAGCCTATGGAAATTTCTTTGAGGGTGACTGCTACATTATTATTTATGTGAGTAGCCTGTGAAATAATCCAAATTTCACCAAATGACACTTTTATAAGAAAATGCTTGCTCACTTGTCTTTGGATTCTCCAGGTGACAAAAATCTCCAGGTGTCCCATACTATAAAAATCAACATGATCTCACGGCAAGTCGTGTTATAGTCACGAAACATTTGATTAATTTATTTGTGTCCATGGCACGAAATTCAGCTTTTGTCTTTGTCATGTCACTTTTCTATAAATTTCTATAAATAGTTTTTCGTGTCCGTGGCACGACTTCTTTTCGTTTCATTTTATGTTTTTTTCCCCCCTATTTTTAAATCATTGTCCCTTGGGTTTGGGGTTAGATTTGGGGTTTGGGTTAGGATGTACTTCTACATGTTTTTCTTCCGCTTTTAAAACTATTCTCAACTGGAGTTGGGGTTTGGGTTAGGATGTCAAAAAATGTAACAGAAAGTGATTCTAAACCCAAGCGACAATGGTAAAAAAATAAGAAAAAAAAACAAAAGGAAACTATACATAAAATGAAACGAAAAAAGTCGTGCCACGGATACGGAAAACTATTTATAGAAATTTGTGAGAGTGACACAAAAAAGCCATTCGTGCCCAAAACACGAAAAAACGCTGAATTTCGTGCCATGGACACAAAAAAATGTATCACATTTTTCACGACTATAACTTTCCGTGAGATCAGTCTGATAAAAAAAATGCTGGGTTAAAAATTACCCAATTACCATTTGGTAATTATTAGCTCAGTGGTGTGTTCTGTCCAAGATTGGGCATGGGTTAAAAACAACCCAGCATTTTTTTTTATGTGTGTACTGTGTGTTTTTATTTAATTTTTTTAAAACATGCATTTCACATGTATGATTTTATTCAGGTGAGCAACGACACCACACAATCCACTAACATCCACTATTGGATAGGCAACAGTTCCTCTCAGGATGAGCAGGGGGCAGCAGCCATCTATGTGTCCCAACTGGACGGGTATCTCGGTGGTTCTCCTGTTCAGTACCGAGAGGTTCAGGGATCTGAATCACCGAAATTCAAAAGCTATTTCAAGAATGGCCTCATGTAAGTTAAAACATTGACTTTGGCTTGCCAGATAAGGCTAATTTCCATCTGACTAAAGGCCAATTCACACTGGTCCAACAACAACTAACTCAATTCTAAAGTCTTATTTATTTTGATCCAACAACTGCCAACAGGGGTTTCATACTGACCCAACAGACGTGTTTGTTTGAATTTGAATTTGTCTTAAAGGGGTTATAGTGTAAAAATCTGACTTTTTCCATGTTTAAGTACTATAATTGGGTCCCCAGTGCTTCTATCAACCTAGAAAACATGAAAAAGATCAACCCAGTAACTTACCAGTTTTGGTAAACCACTCTGTGCAAGCATGTAAAAAAATAGATTATTCATATTTCGCCTGTTTTGTGACATAGGTTGCAAGTCTTATTACAATACTACCGCTCCTTAATCTGCACTATCCAACCACGGCACTGCCATTTAGTGCAAAAAATGAATAATCGACAGCACAATTAAGTTTCAATTTCAACAAACCACCATTATGGCGATGCGTGTTTGCATTTCATCAGCTCATTTGCATTTTAAAGGACACACCCAAAAACTGCACTTTTTTGCTCACACCTACAAAGTGTCAATTTTAACATGTTATAATAAATTATCCATCGGGTATTCTGAGCTAAAACTTTACAAACGCACTCAAGGGACACCAAAGATTTATTTGACATCTTAAAAAAATCTCATAAAATGACCCCTTTAACATTCACCTCTATCTCTAGATACAAAAAAGGTGGTGTTGGATCAGGGTTCACGCATGTGGACACCAACGTGTACAGCATTCAGCGTCTGCTCCACGTCAAGGGGACGAAACATGTCACTGCCAAAGAGGTACTGTTAACTGGTACATCTAAATACTAACTATTAACTCTAACCCACTCAACTCTGGGTAATCTGTAGTTGACCATGTTTCTGTTTTGTAGGTGGAGGTGTCATGGAGCAGTTTTAATTTGGGTGACATATTCTTGCTGGACATTGGAAAAGCAATAATACAGTGGAATGGTCCTCAAAGCAACAGACAAGAAAAATTAAAAGTAACAAAATGATTTTTTTTGTTGAGTAGTTAAAGAATAAAATGACAAATTAATTCATATTGGTCTCTCTCCGCTGTAGGCTGTTCTGTTGGCTCAGGACATCAGGGACAGAGAGCGTGGAGGTCGGGCTCAGATTGGTATTATTGAGGGTGGGCAAGAAGACGCTTCTCCTGAGCTCATGAAGGTTATGGTGTCTGTTTTGGGTCAGAAGAGCATTCATCTTAAAGAGGCCATACCCGATGACAAACCAGACCAATACCAGAACTCAAACGTCAAACTGTACCAGTATGAAGATCTATTTTTATCTTTGTGGTTTTGTTCTAAAAAATAGTGCACTGCAAAAAATGATTTTCAAGAAAAAAAATCTTAGTATTTTTGTCTTGTTTTCAGTAAAAATATAAAAAATTCTTAAATTAAGATGCATTTTCTTGATGAGCAAAACGACCCAAAAAAATAAGTCTAGTTTTTAGACAACAAATATACAATCTAAGTGATTTTGTGCATAAAACAAGCAAAAAATCTGCAAATTTTTCTTGAAATTTTCTTCAATTTATAGTGTTTAAGAGAAATGTTCAAGATTTTTTTGCTTACCCCATTGGCAGATTTTTTTTTTTGCTTACCGTATTTTATGCACAAAATCACTTACGTTTAAATTTTTTTTTGGGGTCGTTTTGCTCATGAAGAAAAAGCATCTTAATTTAAGAATTTTTTGATATTTTTACTGAAAACAACACAAAAATACTAAGAAATTTTTTCTTGAAAATAATTTTTTGCAGTGTGCACATTAATTAACACTTAAATTTCTACAGTGTTTCAGATGCCAGCGGTCAGCTCATGGTGCAAGAAGTGGCTGCCAATCCACTGACCCAGGATCTGCTAACCTCCTCTGTGAGACATCTGCCATCACACTCACAATACACTGCAAAAAAAGACTATTTTTGTCTTGTTTTCAATAGAAATATCTAAAAATTCTTAAATCAAAATGTATTTTCTTAATGAGCAAAATGACCTTAGAAATAAAGTCTAGTTTATAGACAAAAAAATCTAAAATTTAAGTAAATTCTAACTTAAAACAAGCAAAAATATCTGCCAATGGGGTGAGAAAAAAATCTAAAAATACGTTTTCTTTTTTTCTTAAACACTTAATTTAAGCAAAATTTTCTCACCCCATTGCCAGATAATTTAGCTTGTTTTAATCACAAATTCACTTAAATTGTAAAGTTTTTGTCTAAAAATTTTGCTCATCAAGAAAATACATCTTAATTGAAGAATTTTTATGTATTTTAACTGAAAACCAGACAAAAATACTAAGAAAGTAATTTTTTGCAGTGTCTACGGCACAATGGTCTGATCTAACTGTTGGTTGTGATGTTTTTCTTTAGGACTGCTTTATATTGGATCAGGGTGGAAGTTCAATAATGGTCTGGAAGGGAAAGAACGCATCAGAGGAAGAAAGACGTTCGGCTATGAGTCGGGCAGTTGTACGTATTTGTAAAATCAACTCTGATGTCCCTAATCTCATAATTAGATTATAAGATAAGATAGCCTGGATTTCACATATAAACAAATAAAACAAGCCCACAGCTTTTTATAACACAGGGGGTCCCACTAATCAGCAAGTGGTCCCACGGAGCTATTAGTGCTTAGGTCCCATCCATAATCCAGCCCTGTCGACACCCAAAATTGATCATTGTTTATAATTTTGCCTTTCAAATATTTTCCATCAGGGTTTTATTAAAGCAAAAAACTACCCACCGAACACTAAGGTGGAAGTTATGAGTGACGGGGGAGAGTCTGCTATGTTCAAACAACTCTTCAAGTCCTGGAAAGAAACGGGTCAAACTCAAGGCATGGGAAAAACCCACTCAGTGGGCAGGATAGGTGATTTACTCATTCAGCATGACTCTTTATGCATCAGTGTTGTGTTTGCATACACACGTGGTTATTCTGTATGTGTACATGTGCAGCTAAAGTCGATCAGGTGAAGTTTGATGTCATGGAGCTCCACGCTCAGCCAAAACTGGCAGCTCAGGAGAGGATGGTGGATGATGCTTCAGGTGAAGTTCAGGTATGATGCACACACGCATAAACACACGAATATGTAAACAGCATAGTTGTGAACTCACAAGCGTCCCATTGTCCTACTGTCTAGATCTATCGGATTGAGCAGCTTGAGCTGAAAGAGGTCAGCCGGAAAACTTACGGACAGTTCTATGGAGGCGATTGTTACCTGGTCCTGTACACCTACAATAGAGCTAATAAACCCCAGTACATCCTCTACATGTGGCAGGTGGGGAGAACGATATACATACACTTTGAGGGTTATGCATCTGAGCCCCTCATGTGAAGAAAAAATATTGGAAATCATCATTTGTGATGAACACAAAGGAAGATTATTTGAGGAATGAGTGTAACCAAACCAATCAGAAGCCCCATTGACTTCCATAATGGGATAAAGAATTATATGGAAGTCAGTGGGACTTCTGAGCGGTACAAACATTTCTTAAAATATCTTCCTTTGTGGAGCCCTTTGTATTTTAGTATATGAGTGTAACATAATTTGAATGACATACAATATGACATGCGCAGGGCCGTCATGCAACACAGGATGAGGTGACAGCGTGTGCATATCAGGCAGTGAATCTGGATAACAAATACAATGGAGCCCCTACACAGGTCAGGGTGGTTATGGGAAAAGAGCCCAAGCACTTTCTGGCCATCTTTAAAGGAAAACTCATCATCTATGAGGTAACCATCACTTCATCCATTTAAAGTAGTAGTAGTGGTTAAGCATTTGCTATCCCATAAGGCATTTGTAGGTCAGAGACAAAACATCACATTTAATTTGATTTTAGTCTCTCTTTTTACGACTACTACAGTATTTTTTGTGCATAGCTTTTTAGGACTATTTTTGAAAGGTTTATGTATGTATCATAATGTATGAATGTATGTGCTGTCTTTCTATTAATAGAGCTTTTGATTTGATGTATGATTTATTTGAATGCATCTGAAATTGTAAATTTTTAAAGGAAAACACCACTGTTTTTCAATATTTTACTATGTTCTTACCTCAATTTAGACGAATTAATACATCCCTATCTTTTTTCAATGTGTGCATTTAATCTTTGTACAGCGCGTTGTGAATGTGTTAGCATTTAGCCTAGCCCCATTCATTCCTTAGGATCCAAACAGGGATGAATTTAGAAGCCACCAAACACTTCCATGTTTACCCTATTTAAAGACTGTTACATGAGTAAGTATGGTGGCATACTTACTGGCGATTTTTAAGCAGAAAAAAAATGAGAACTATATTGTATGGCAGAAGACACAAAAGACCCTCTCACTCAAACATCCGTCAATATTATTGCGCCCGAGGTCGAAGTGCTCTTCTGCCATACAGTATAGTTCTCATTTTTTATAAAGTACTCGAGTAACAGTCTTTAAATAGGGAAAACATGGAAGTGTTTGGTGGCTTCTAGATTCATCCCTGTTTGGATCCTAAGGAATGAATGATCCTAGGCTAAATGCTAACACATTCACAACGCGCTGTACAAAGATTAAATGCACACATTGAAAAAAGATAGGTATGTATTAACTCATCTAAGTTGAGGTAAGAACATAGTAAAATATTGAAAAACTGTGGTGTTTTCCTTTAATGTGACTAAAGTGTCCCAAACCCTTTTTGATCACTGTGTATTTATACACTCTCAGAAATAAAGGTACAAAAGATGTCACTGGGGCGGTACTCTTTCAGAAACTACACTTTTAACATAAAGAGTTTATATTAGTACTTTAAAGGTACATATTTGTACCTAAATTGTACATATTAGATCCTTTTAAAGGGATAGTTCCCCCAAAAATGAAAATTCTGTCATCGTTAACTCACTCTCATGTAGTTACAAACCTGTATAAATTTCTTTGTTTTGATGAACACAAAGGAAGATATTTTAAGAAATGTTCGTCACCAAACCGTTCGTGGACCCCATTTACTTCCATAATATTCTTAATTCCTACTATGGAAGTAATGGGGTCTACGACCTGTTTGGTAACGAACATTTCTCAAAATATCTTCCTTCGTGTTCATCAGGAAAAATAAATTTTTACAGGTTTGTAACTACATGAGAGTGCGTTAATGATGACAGAATTTTAATTTTTGGGTGAACTATCTCTTTAAAATGGTGCCATCCCGTTGATAACTTTTCTACCTTTATTTCTGACCGTTTATCTACAGTATGCACTAGGTATCCACTAATCAATCTTGATGTTTTTTTAGGGCGGGACGGGACGACCAGGTGTGGTAAACCCTAACCCTGGTGCCAGGCTCTTTCAGGTCAGAGGTACACATGAAATGAACACAAAAGCGACAGAGGTGCCAGCCCGAGCCTCTTCTCTAAACACCAATGATGTCTTTCTGCTGAAAACTGATTCAGTTATTTTCCTGTGGTATGGCAAGGCAAGTCTTTCCAAAGAGTCTTTACATCTCTAGAGTAAACCTCAGCACTGCATATAGTATATCATTATTATACAATAGTAGTTAATTTAATTATTTATGTATTATGTTAATATTTAAAACTTTTTAATAATTTACTGTATTATATTTTTTTTAAATTCAGGGTATTGTTGGTTGTTATTATTAATTAATATTATATTATGTCTGGTGTAAGGGTGTAATATTTAGATGTAAGGGCCTATTTATTACTATAGTGAAATTTGACTTGTAAAAAGATTTTAGAACATTTATAGTAGAAAAAAATACAATTAAAACAAGTTTCGTAGATTATAAGGCGTCCTCACTAAAAAATCTATGCTATGCTGGTGTGTTTCACAGGGTTGCAATGGTGATGAGAGGGAGATGGGGAAAACCGTAGCCGAACTGCTTTCTCAGCAGGATAAGCAGATAGTGATGGAAGGGCAGGAACCAGCTGCGTTCTGGGTGGCTTTGGGAGGAAAAGGTCCATATGCCAGTGACAAGAGGTACTGACACAAATCATGACCTCACAATCCCACATTTTAATTCAGTTAATCATGTGATCATTTCCGCATTTCCAGACTGGAAAAAGACGACACACTTCACGCTCCACGCCTGTTTGAATGCTCCAATCAGACGGGACGATTCCTCATGACGGAAGTGGCTGACTTCACACAGGACGACCTGGATGAAGATGATGTCATGCTGTTAGACACCTGGGAGGAGGTGGGTTGTGTTTGATCAGCCAGGCTCTGTCTGATTCTTTTGCATGTGGCTGTGGTAAAGTGGTGACGGTGGTCTGGGCTATGCAAAACTTGCAAAGAAAAATAAAGCAAACAACAATTTTGCTCTATTTAGTTTTGAGTATTAAGTTACGCTCTAAAAATGCTGAATTGTTTCAACCCATGGTTGGATAAAATATGCACAAACTCAACTGTTGGGTTAAATTAACCTAAATAATTTCAACATTACTCATGAGCAGCTCTCATCTCCTTCAGATTTTCCTCTGGATTGGCAATTCGTCCAACCAGTATGAGACTCAGGAAGCCAACAGCAGTGCAGTGGAATATCTTAAAACGCACCCTGCAGGTCGAGACCCCGGGACCCCGATTATCTCCGTTAAACAGGGCTATGAGCCACCCACCTTCACAGGCTGGTTTAATGCTTGGGATCCTCACAAGTGGAGCGTGAGTCGAACATCTACACATTTTGGGCACTAGGGGGCAGCAATGAATGACATAAATTTACTAACCTGCCAAATCAATCTGTACTTTGCAACTTAAAAAAAAGTTGTGATTTTTTTTTATAAATTAACATGTTTCTATTTATCATAATATAAATGATACATCAAAAATCATTTACCAGAACTGTTTTGTAATCTTTAATCAGACTGTTATATAACGTGCTACCACTCTGATACGACTTACCTTTTCACCTTCGTCACGTAACTTATGCGGGGAAATTATGTTAATAATTAATAACTTAATAAATTAATAATAATTAATCAATAAATGGTTGAAGGCGTTTAAAATTACTCATGACCGCATTACACAAGTATTACTGCGCTACTGCATCTGTGTTGCTTAGCAGCCACTTTGGTTTCCGAGGAACTACATTGCATGGCGGCGGAGGAGTAATATTTGTGTCATTACGTATGACCGCATTACATCAGTATGCTATTACTGCGCCACTGCGCAGATTATAATAAACTTTTATATATATATATATATATATATATATATATATATATATATATATATATATATATATATATATATATATATAAAATATAATATAATCTATCTATCTATAATATATCAATTTAGAAGTTCTTGTGATCATCTAAAACTCAAATAATGTTCCCTCATCCCTAGAAAAACTGTGAATTGAAAGACCCACTTTTCCCAGTCCAACTAATGCTGGATGGATAACGTTAACATACATTTCAACTTTGCCTTTATTTTGTTACTTAATATTTCTTAACTGCATATGTTACTTTATGGAATAATAATAGTTTGCTTTTTCCTGTGACCTCATCACGATACGTAAATGTTATAAAACAAAAACAATTGAAAATTCTTTTTCAGTTTAGTTAAAGACTTTATAAACTCTATTGCAGGGTGGCCTTTCATACGAGGAGATGAAAAGCCAGCTGGGTGATGTTTCACAAATCACTGTGGTAAAAAATCCTTCCCCATACTGATTAAATACTAAAGCTTGCCATACTAATATGCATTTTATACTAATCACTCACATTAAATCAAACTGATTAATCAAGGCTAATTACTGTACAATACATATATTAATATGATCCACCTGTCCATATCAAAGGAACTAACATGGCAATTTCATTCCCTGTAGAGTGTTAACAACATAGACCTGAATAAGAAGTCAGGAGGAGGAGCAGGGAGCTACAGCGCTCCTGGAGGCCCAGGAAATATAAAGCCCATTAACCAGAAGACACAGTCATCCAGCTCCAGTGCACAAAATAATGGAAAGCTTTCTGGTCCAGTGAACTCTGAGCAACTACTTAATAAAACCCCTGGTCAACTTCCTCCAGGAGTGGACCCTGACAAACGAGAGGTGGGTTTTAGTTTAGTATAGTTTCATATTATAGTTACTCACCACCATACATGATTCACTTTGTTATGTTATCATATGAGGTGTTTATTATAAATCATTTTCTCCCACACTGTGTTTATTTCAGGTCTATTTGTCTGATGCAGACTTTGAGAGTCTCCTCGGCTGCACACGTAACGATTTCCAACGACTGCCTAAATGGCGCCAGAATGATCTTAAAAAGAAAGCAGGACTGTTTTGAGAACGATGTTATTATATAAATCAAATATTCACACCTGTTTGTTGGACACTTTTGGTAGCATGGGAAAGACTGGGAAACTGTTACTTTTATGAGAATTTCATTTCCCAGGCTTTGAAGTGCATTCATAAATATTTCTCCTTCTTTCAAAAGCTGAGGTTTAAACAATGATATGCCATAATAGAAATGTTTTGTAAATATCTTTATACTTAAATAAGAACGCCAATCCTTAATACAATGATGATTATGTCTCTTCTTACAATGCATTTATCTTGTATAGTGTACTAATAAAAATGCTTAGACATGCTTAGAACAATTTGAGATGTTTTATTGAGATTATTATTTAATAAACTTAGAAGTTTGTCACAGCATTTTAGAAATGTCAGTAAAGCTGGTTCTTCTGTGTAGTGAACATCACTTTAAGACACGAGAAACCGATGTTACGGCTTGATTCATAGTCAGTGCAACAACTGCTCTCTAAGGCACATTAGATAAATTAACATGAACAAAAAAAGAAATATTTTTTATAAAATGAATAGCAACAATTCCTTGTACCAAAATGAATACAAAAACCTAAATATAAAACACCTTAACAAAAATAGAAATCATTTATATGTATGTAAATTCATGTTACAGTATACATATTTGTAGTGCAACTCTCCAACAGATTAAATTATTACCATTAAAAGATTAGGATTAAATTATTTATCCATACATACTGTAGAGAAAACATTAAGAAACTTAAGGAAAGCACCAAAATGTCCATCATTTTATGTAAATTATGTTGTTATTTTAAGCAATATAGTCAGCTTGAGTTAGATTCTGAACTTACAACCAAACAAATCCATTGTTAAGTAAAGGTCAATACATAATGTAAAAGTCACATTAACATTTACAATTTAACAGCTTACACATTTCACAGATACACACCACACGAATGCTAGTGTTATGATCAATGCTCCCCTTTTAAAAAATATAAGCCCGGTTTTACAGACAAAGCTTAAGTCTAGTCCTAGACTAAATTGCATGTTTGATGTGTCTCCACTGAAAATATATTTTTTCACAGACAGATCTTAAAATAAGCTTTGATTCGTCTCAAGATACACACTAGTAACGTCTAAGGCATGTTTAATAAAAATGCTTAAACATCTTAATTTAGCTAAGACTACGTCCTGGCTTTAGCTAAGGCTTGTCTGTAAAACCAGGCCATAAAGTTTTAATGATGTATAATTGAAGTCTTGTAGGTAATGTTTGGGAAAACTCAACTTTCATACAAACAAAGAAATAATATACAAACACTGATTTAAAATACTATGTTCGATCATGTTCATGTAAAGAGGCATCAGTGTAGTATTTTTTCAAATACTTAAAACATTAACAATTTTAAAGAAAGCAGTTTTGGGTTAAATAATATCTTATTGACTTTTAGTTTTCCTTTAAACACTAAATAATTAAAAACACTAATGTTCAAAAGACTAAAAGTAGTACACTACTGATTGAGACAGGAATATCACCAAATATCATTTCTAGAATTACATTTTTTTTTGTACAGATTGTGGGGTATAGTTTGTTAAAAAAAAAAAAAATCTTCACTATGTTTTGTAACATTTTTATCTAAATGTGCTTATGTGATGATATTTATACTCGCTGAAGTTTAAATTTGGGATAGTTGATAGATGGCAAAGGAGGGACTTCTTGTACGAAACAAATCCAATGCTAAGGGAAACTTGCTAGAGTTTGTGTTAGCTGAGGAGATATTAGTTGTATAGTTTGATTGTCCAGTGATCTGCACACTTGCATTAAGTCTAGACAACATCAAGAACCATGACGTGTACAAAGAGTCCCGCTGAAGGAATAAGATCTCCTCTCTTAGTATACAGAGGCAAATGGCGATATCCTAAAAAAGAAAGAATGTTATGTCATTATTAAATATTCTTCATAAAGGCTAGTGATGCACCGATGTATCGGCCACCGATATTTATCGGCCGATTTTTGATGAATTTGAAACCATCGGCATATCGGCAATAGCAAGAGAAAGACAGATCCCGATTGTTTATTAATTAACTGCATAAAGAAATCCATTATATGTAAACAAATTAGTTAATGTTGTTTATAAAATAAATGCTGAATAGCAAAAACCACCTTTGAAGGTTGTCATGCTGTCTTATTATATTAGTTTTAGCTTAATTTGTGCCTCTCTTATTATGTTGGTCAGTTGAATGTTAATTAGATCCAATCCATGTTCAGTAAAAATAATTTGATGCAGAAATAAACTAGCTAATAGACCAGCTGTATAGTATTGCATACAAGTGTTTAATATCGGTATCGGCCAGAAGTTGTCTGTTTAAATCGGTATCGGCCCAAAAAATCCTAGCGGTGCATCCCTAATAAAGGCATAAATCAAGATTCATTTATATTACATTACATTTATGCACTTTTTATCAGTGTGTCTGTTTCCATGACCTTGCTCATACAGGAGCATTTATTTTAAACATGTATTACTTCTTTCATGACACAATTTTTTAATGAGAAAACAGAAAGTTAGATTTTTATTAAACTCACCCATCTGCATGCTGGTGAGAGGGATTGTGTATTGTCCGACAAAGTCATTGAAGGAAGCAGTGTCATAGTCTTCTACCAAAAATCGGACCAAAGCCAGTTCCGGTACATAAATGAGGAACTTAAAGTTTATATTCCACTTAGGATTAAAACCTATAAGCAATAAAAAACACACATTTAATTTATACCTATCGGGATGCAAGGTTCAAACATTCATTTTTAAATTTCTGTGCATCGTTAAACCAGTGCACAGTTGGGTCACTTGCCATTATTTAGAATGTGATGCGTTTGTTGAATGGCATTGTCATCTGGTATACCACAGACCTCCACCTTGACCAAAGGGTCCACGATGGATGATTGTTTATCCTTATTGAGCTTTGGCAGCTGTTGGGCTGAGATGACCTGAACAGACACAAAAAATTGTTAACTTAACAATTTCATAATTTAGGTTCACATGTAAACTAGGGAATCTATTTCAATATATATATATATATATATATATATATATATATATATATATATATATATATATATAAATATGTTATATATGGGCGATTCCACAGTTTCGGTCCTCAAGGGGTGTAATAAACAATATAGATCGTATAATACCCAGTTGTTGTCATTTTAAAATTTTTAGTTCACTGTTTCGTTTAAGATAGATAGTTAATTTTATCCCACTAAGCCTAGCCTTAGCATTATTGTGTAATGAGACTTTATTTTATTTCCATCCCCAGATATTGGGGATGTCAGGGTAAAACATTTAGTGCATCTGGGTTTTTCCTAAGTCATTTCTTTGATTTCCTTTAATAAAATCCTGAATTTTGGTGCCTAACATTTATATTAGTGTGTCTTCTACAAAATACTACTACTAACACTGAAAGTATAATTTCCTTAATCCACCACGATGCAATGGAAACATTCACTAACGTTCGTTACTCATTCTGTCCAAACAGTTACGAACGTTAAACTATGAATCTAAAGGAAACATGTGATTCTATCAGTAGCAAAACGATAAAAACATCTTGTGTGGGTTAAATTCTGATATGCGTTGCTAAATGATGAATTGCTAATAAATCGGGATAAAACGGGCAGAGAGTTTCTGTCAAAAAATCATAACGTTCAAACATTTTATTCTGACGCTAAATTTCCATCTCCTAATGTCTCAGCGGTTCTCAAGTCAGATATAAGATTGTCTAGGTCACGCATGCTCTGCGTGGGAGGAAGAGACAGGATTTCACGAATTTCAACAAATGTGGGTAAGTTTGAGATTTTTGTCCAAAAGTGTACGAACGTTAAAATGTTACGAATGTGCTAAACTTTGGTTAAGTAAACATTAAATATGATCATTGTGGTGAGAAAGGATAAAAGAGTGTGCTAGTCGGATCATTGCTAGTGGTTTTGGATAGAAAGCGGCGTTGTGTTCATCTTGAAAGAGCATTCATGGTGGTTGTATACATTTTCAGATTCTGCACATCAAAGCTCCGTTTTATGGCAGCTAAAGCGCAAGAGGTCCTCAACCACCGGGTCACGACCCAGTAACATTTATTGGGTATGACTGCACAGTTTTAGCTAATTTGATTTAATATTTAAACTGTATAAAATTTATATTAATGCTCTTAACTACCTCAGAAGCATTAAAATAAAATGGTCTCACCATGACGTGCAGGGTCTTCTTCTTTAGCCAGGGGCCGATTCTGAGGTTAACAGGGTCAAACTGGGTGGCTGGGTCTCTCAGAAATGGTGGCTTCAAAATATAACCGCACCTGCCATTGGGTAAGAAGCAGCCCTGATTCAGATCCATCTCTTTACAGGGAGTCTGGAAGTTTAAAGCAACTGTGGACAAAATAAAATAAAAATAAAACCAGATGAAATGGTGAATGGCAGCACCAGAACATAATGTAAATCATTATGTGAATCACAAAAGCTTTGAACCTATTTGGCAGCCGGCGGTCCACATTGGCACTGGATTGTAGTTGGATGAATCTGTTCTGGAGCCGGCAGGGTAGATCCGACTCAGCTTATCAATGTTGTGACGAATGTATGCTGTGGCTTTAAGACATTAGTATAGAAGAGAAGGAAATTATGGATATCTGGCAACATTACTCCTCTATATTGAACATCAATAACTACACAGCCAGAAACAAATCAACCAAACATGATGTACATACCCGAGTTCCCCACCAGGTTCAACGCTTTGCTCTCCTTGAAGGAAGCCATTTCATAAAATGCATGGTTTGCTTTTGAATTTTCAAAACTAGTGAAATGAACACTCTTGCAGTAGATGACCAGATCAGACAGCTCCTTAGCCAGCTTGATCTTTTTAGACTTCTACAAAAAAAAAAAAAAATCGAACTTTATATTCAGGACATTTACACTTAGTGTATGCAAGCTATACATTTTATGTTCATGAAAATATATGTGCGAAAGAAATCTGAGCTTTTCTGATTTGAATCAGACCCGATTGGAGCTTGACCTTATCTACATTAGCTTTGTGTATGCAAAGACATATTTCCACAATCTAACACGCATTGCAGATGTATTCAGTGCATTAATATTCTCATCACTTTAATGCAACAGGAAAAATCTAGATTAAGAAATCAGTACTTATTTATATATATGACAATGTGCTTATTTAGCTATTTTTCCCATGCATATTTTTCTGTGCATGTCATAGTGTAACTCGTGAGATATTTGCTTTAATACAGTTTGCATGTCTTTGCATGTCAGTTTATTATTACTTTGATTTGTAGCACTTCTATTTCTTTCTTTCTGTTTATTATAACAGCTCTTACAGGTTTGTACTGTACTGATGGTGGGAAATTTCATGCTTGCTGTGTTATTTAGTTCTTGTGTTGTTGGGAATGACCGCAGGGTTTTTAAACATACAGTACCTGGCCTTTAGGTTTTTCTTCGTCTTTCTGTTCAGCAGATTCATCTTCCTCAGACACGCTGTCCACATCTTCTGTGCTGTTGTTGTTGTTGAATGCCGTGTCCAGTTTATTCAAACGTTTTCCTTTGATTAGGAAACGGCCCTTTAGTTCCTGCAAACAAAACATTATGACACAAATGTTTTCCGATCATACTGATGCAGAAAACCGTCCCAGCCAATGAAAAACTCTAGATCGCGTCACAGCCTAACAACAAAGATTTGGAAAGACGATTCCTTCCTATCATTTCTCAGTGTGGGATTTTCCAGGATCATTTTCATCCTGCTCCCATCCCTAAGGCCATTCAGGGAAGTTGGACGAAGTTCTCATTAAAAGTCGAAGCTCAGGTTGCAGTGTGTGTGTCTATTTGAAACATAATTTGACAAAGAAAACACTAATTTGCTTTCACGGCGCAAAACAGATCCAGCTGCTGGAATTCTGAACGTGCCTGTTGGGTACGATCATAAACTCAAAGCATGAAACTATGACCCTCCCACCCAACCACCACATTTCTAAACGCCGTCTCTCGAGGCCAAGTTTTGTAAGAGCCTGTTTAAACTTGTGCTTGAAACTGACAGCTATGTGCGTTTTGGTAAATAATTTTCCATTGATAAATCTACCAAAGCTTACGTTACGTAACAAAATCTGGCTTCACACATTGATTGTAGATGTACCGATAATCACTACCTCCCTTCGAGTCGTGATTTGAATTCATGGTGGTTACAGAAATAAACAGGACATGCACATGAAAGATGAGGAAGTCTTTTGAGGTAAGATAAAGGGTGGGGTGATAACAGCTTTTAAGACGTCATCTGGCTGTTCTTAGTCATCTGAGTGCTACAACACTTATCCAGCAGGTGGCGATGTGCCCCCTCTAATATGAACTCAAATCACATTCATTCACAAGTCGTATGAAGTATTTTCCCTGTTGATTCAGTAGCAAATGCATGTATCAAGGTTCCCACACCTTAATTAACTTCAAATTCAAGGACCTTTCAAGGACTTTCCAGGTCCAGTACCCTCAAATTCAAGGACTTAATGTGGGGACACATTTCAAGTGAGAGCAAGGTTGCATCATGTTACCTTTTAAGATACATTGTTACAGTTTCCTTTTGAGGGAACTCACGCTGCGTCACTGCAGTGACACTTTGGGGACGCCTCCAGGGGTAAGTGTGTCTGAATGTGTATATCAAATTCAACCAATGGTGAAGCTTAACGACAAAGACATGGTGACGCGGGAGCCAGGAAGTATATCGCTATCTGAAATATTGCCAAAGATGGCGTAACAAGGACGGAGGAAATATGGCAAAAGAGACGCAGTGTCTCTTTCCCTTCTCAGGGAACAACAGTTACATACTTAACTCGAGACATTTTCATGTGTCAAACACAACTATGCAAAAAAGCATTTTGGTATGAATCAACATTCGCATACAGAAGATATAAGCATTTAAAGCGAACAGTTTAGCACATGTGCTTAAAAAGTCTAGGATTTTATGATATTATCCTATACTACACAGGGAATAATATGGATTTTTTTCAGAAAACTTGCATAAAATAGATTCAAACACTTTCAATGACCTCTATCTACTTATGTATATTCAAAAACTTCCCATGGCCTTTTTTTCCCCCAGATTCATAAACTTTCAAGGATTTCAAGGACCCGTGGGAACCCTGATGTATACCTATTTTCAATGAATGCAAGACTAACCTCAGGTCCTGGAAAATTGGTGGGCATTTGTTTGCCCAGGGGTCGAGTGAGCAGAGCGCTACCCAAGGTGGAGGTTAAGTGCCAGGCCATGACTTTTTGCTGCTCTAGGCTGCAATGGTTCTCCAGAGACAGGATCACTGGGTATTCTGAGGTCTAACATACCAAAAACACAGAAATTGAGATCTGGGCATGTATTGTTAAACTATAGTGTATTTTTAGTTAAGTATAACCATTGTTTTTATTTAACATTTTCATAATTAATAGAGCAGATCAGCAATGGCATCATACATTCAGTGAGTCATGAGAAACATGTTGGGTTTGCATCTGAACTCTTCAAGTATTCCTTATATACTTGGCTTGATTTACGTATGTAAACGTTTTGAACAATACTAAAACATATCAAAAAGTAAAATACAATAAAATCAACAAGTATAACAAAAAAGGAGTTTTTGAGTACACTATATATCAAAAAGTACCCCACCAGATTGTTTTACCCATTGTGGTAGCCCTTGCTCACAAAACGGTTGGAGATGGAGACCCCTGGTATATACAGTATAATGTCAGTTTACTCACTTTGAACGCGTATTCCTTAATAGCCTTGATGACATCTCTAAACAGCACTTTGGATGTGAGAGTATGGCCGTGGTAAACGACCGGCTCCCCGTTGACACCATCCCAACAATCCAGCTCCACACAGCGACAGCTCTTCATTAACGCTCTGCAAGACAATCGTGGTCAATACAGCAACCAATAGTTGACCTGTACTGTTTGAAGTTTACTGTCTGATTGCTTTGTGGTCTTTAAATTCTGACTTTAAAATTAAATAAACCTGCAGCATTAAAAAAATTTCGTTTTGCATTAAAAAGGCAATGACGCACATACACAAGATATTGAGATGCTCAGACTGAAATGATAAGTGTTCTTAATAATGATAAATATATAAAATATAAAAGTCATATAACCATAGCCACACATTTTCCTAACATTAGGATCCTTTTGAAACATGCTACAGAGAGACTTATAACAGACCCTTGCGCAAGTTGAAAATATTCAACTCAAGAAAAAAATTTGCATGGCACAAAGTTAAACCACGTGTAATCTAGAGCGAGGAACATGATGCTGCATGTTTGGTGTGACTGTGCGTTCACACCAGATGCGTATGAAGCGTTTAAATGCCGCTATTCGTACATAGTTGGACGCTTGAAGATTTTAAAGGGACATTCCACTTTTTTTTTAAAAATGCTCATTTTCAGGATCCCCTAGAGTTAAACATTTGATTTTTACCGTTTTGGAATCCATTCGGCTGATCTCCGGGTCTGGCGGTACCACTTTTTGCATAGCTTGGCATAATCCATTGAATCAGATTAGACCATTAGCATCGCGCTAAAAATAACCAAAGAGTTTGGATATTTTCCCTATTTAAAACTTGACTCTTCTGTAGTTACATCGTTTACTAAGACCTACGGAAAATTAAAAGTTGCAATTTTCTAGGCAAATGTGGCTAGGACTATACTCTCATTCTGGTGTAATAAACGAGGACTTTGTTGATGTAATAGGGCTGCAGCAGGCGTAGTGATATTACACACTGCTGAAAAAAGTCAAGTTTTAAATAGGAAAAATATCAAAACTCTTTGGTCATTTTTAGCACGATGCTAATGGTCTAATCAGATTTAATGGATTGTGCTAAGCTATGCTAAACGTGCTAGCGCCAGACCCGGAGATCAGCTGAATGGATTCCAAAAGGGTAAGAATCAAATGTTTAAAACACTATGTAGTTTCCATGTAAAAATGACTTACAGCTCCCCCATGTGGTTGAAAAGCGCAACAGTGCCTGGTATCAGACACTCTTCTGCAGGCAGGGGGAGGGGCGGGGTTGTGTTTCCTACCCTCCACTGCCACTTTCAGAGTGTGCTTGTAGCAGTTAGGAGGCTGCTCAGGTTGCAGCAACAGTACAATTTGTCCAATTAAAAGTTGTTCTATCACTGAAATAATTTTAGAGATATTATTTAAAAGTAAAAAAACCACATAGTGTTGCTTTAAAAACGCAAATCTCCTCCCCTCCTCTTTTTATCTCTCTTTACTTCCGGTCTCGGGGAATGGCAGGTGGGCATGGTCGGGGGAAAGATCGCAGTGATTAGCAAACAGCAACATGACCCAAATTCAAACAATCCAATCAGTTCTCAATGGACGAATTCCTTACCTCTGAAAAACGTTACCACGGGGGAAATAAGACAATCGCTACTTTCGTTTCATAGCGACTTTAATGCTTCTTCTGCGTCTGGTGTGAACGCACCGTTACAATATAGATATTATGTGTGCTACTCAGACTTTGTATGTGTTCATACTTTATATAGGCCTCTGTGCTGCTAGGACCTTTCAGCTGGTCCTCCATCAGATAGGTGTTGTGTGAAGAAGAAATAAAGTAATGACTGAGTGGTTGTCGCATGTCCTGGTACACAGGTTTGTGGGCGGGGTCAAAGAGGCTGCATTCCTCGTTGTTCAGATACATTAGGAAGCCATCCTTAGTCATCTTAGTCACCTGTTTGGCTGGGCAAATTCAAAAACACTGCATTCACTCAAACATATTTACAGAATAGACATTGTGTTTATATAACTGCAGTATGATTATTTGTGGTGAAAGAGATACTGTGCTATTTTCAATACGGTTTAAAGGGGACATTTCACAAGACTTTTTTAAGATGTCAAATAAATCTTTGGTGTTCCCAGGGTACATATGTAAAGTTATAGCTCAAAATACTCAAAGTAGATAATTTATTATAACATGTTAAAATGGCCACTTTGTAGGTGTGAGCAAAAATTTGCTGTTTTTGTGTGTGTCCTTTAAAATGCAAATGAGTTGATCGCTGCACTTAATGGCAGTGCTGTGGTTGGATAGTGCAGATTAAGGGGCAGTAGTATCCCCTTCTGACATTACAGGGGAGCCAAATTTCAATTTCCTATTTTTTCACAAGCTTGTAGAGAAACTAAGTTACTGTTGATCTTCTTCACATTTTCTAGGTTGATAGAAACAACGGGGACCCAATTATAGCACTTAAAGTCAGATTTTCATGATATGTCCCCTTTTAAATAAGCCAATTACTTTCTTGGAATAAAAGAATTGCTAATTAGATTCAAAGATTTTTTGAAAATCATTAAAATGTTATGTGATGTGATCTTGTCATTTAAGTTTCATTACCGTTCTCATCCACCTCATATTTATCAATGATATTCTTGGCGTAATCCAAACCCACTGGCTCTCTCTGTTCATCCTGGATGAAGTTCAGCAGGTCATCTGCGCTCATCTGTTCTTTACCATTAGAGTACCTGTTAAAGATTTCATCAACTTCTTCACGTTGAGTCAGCAAATCGTAAAAGTGTTTAATCTCTGAGTCTTCCAGCGTGCCTGACTTTGATGTGTCACATTGCTGTAAAATGATAAGAAAACAAATCTTATAAGTGTAGCAGCATGAATATCAGGAGGCATAACTATAATTCAGTAATTATATAATAATAATTTTTTTTGTCATTACTATATTATTACAGCATTTTTCATGAAATCATGGACTCAACTCCAAAAATAAATAAAACAAACACTACTGTATGATATAAATACAATTGCAAAAAAACCAACATATATTCGTAATATATATTCTTAATAGTCATAAAACATAAAAACCAATTTTTAAGAAATCCTAACAAAATGTTGGTACAATTTAAAACATAAGGACTAGTAAAGCTCTCACCCTAAACAGCGACTCAGCATACCCGTCATCCATATCTATATTGATCTGCCGCAGGAAATTCTTCAATTCCTTCAATGTCATTTTGTTGTCACGATTCTTGTCTGCTTTGCGCATACAGCTGTAGATCCAGCTTTATGTGTGATGTAAGGACTGAATATGAAGCACTGGAAATTTATTTAGCATTTATTCAACTGTTTGAGGCATAACTGTAAAGTTTTGTAATTGCAAATGTAAACATTTTAAGAAATGAATAAAAATATAAAGCTCCTGCCAGGGTTTCCCACAGCACTTTTCAGTTCGGGCGGCCCACCTAAGGTGGGATACCCTACCACCTTAACTAGGTCATCCAAAAAAAAAATTTGCTGCACAAAAGGCCGTCAAGTGCATCTCGGAGAATAGAGTGGACGCACTTCACATGGCAGAAATAAGAGAAAGACATGGTCCGTCACTGTCTGGAGGATAACTAGCCTGTTGATATAACATTTAATTCATTAATAATCTAGTATGTGTTCATTTTCTGTCATAGTTTCTTCAAAATTGAATTTTATTTGAGTGCTTTAAATAAAAATATTTTCATCATGACACGTATGCCCCGCCCCTTTGATTGCCACGCCCCCGGCCCGCCCACCTGCACAACCCTACCACCTTAACTAACAAATGTTCTGCGGGAAACCCTGCCTGCAGTCATGCAGCCTAAACTCCGCCCTTTTGGCAGGCAAATGTAAAGTGCTTCATTGCTATAGCATTGGTATCGATAGTGGTTAAACAATCATTTTAAACCAGACTGTTTATACCTTACAAACCTTACTATTTCAACAAGGGTTTTATGTTTAAAAGTAACCCTGAAATGACATGAAAGTGTTTAAAATGTGGAAAATAACTAGGCTGATACACATTAAAAGGCATTATAGGGATCTGTATGTTTCATCTATTAAGTTTTGGATGTGACTGATGGTTAAAGGATACTGTTCACTGTTCTCCAGGCGGCTAAGGTTCTGAATGCTGTTGATGACCTTATCCAGGCCTCTGACCCACTGCTTGGCTTCGTCTTTGGATGAGGCAATCAAGTCCAGGTCCTTGCGTCGTCCTTTGAAGATGATGGAAAAGCAGCGGTCCTCCACAGATGAGTCGGTGTGATTCTTAAGCCCATCAGACTGACGACCATGCCGCACAGAGTCGATGTCCTCAATGCTGACTGCAGATGAGGCAAGGGTTTTTCATTACAGGGCTCAACACAAATAATTTTTTATACTCGCCCAGTCGGGCCAGTGGTTCAGTGGTTTTTACTTGCCCTGCCAAAATTTTCACTGGCCCCACAAAAAAATTCAGGTAACATATTTAAAATAAATATTCAAATGTAAAATATAATTGTATAAATATACATTGTATTCGTCATTTATTTAGACAATTGTCCATTTTAAATGTAAACTCTAATTCTTAAATTTCACAACTTTTTTTACTGGAAAAGGCTGTGACTTTTCTGCTTTACCTGGAAACTGATTGCAAACTGCAAAACATTGCATAATTTCTTTCAACGTGTTTTACCCAAGTAAATGTCTGCTTCCAATATGTAAAAAATTATGTTTTCGTATAACGTAACACGCAGCAGTGTTCACAAAAACACGTGGCATTGCTGAGAATTTAACTTTCGCAACACTTAAATGTGTCTCGATGGTTACATTGCATAAGAATACATACACACAAATGGCCACAAGCAGAACATATATTTTAGTGACTGAGGGTGAAGCACTGGCCCGATCAGGCAAGTGACAATACGTTTACTGTCCTGATAATCTCTCACGCTGGCCCCGGGCAGTCCTTTATGTTGAGACCTGCATTATTTTAACTACTTTGGTAAAATGGCCCAAAGCTAAAATTCACCGCAATTCTGGGTGTCTGAGACTCATGCATTATGCAGGTCTGTACAGGCAGTGGTGCAACACTTAAACCACAGTGCATTTAAGTTCAAGGTGTGAGTAGTTTCAATAGAGCATATCAAGGGGTGAGAACCAGAGACATTTCACCACTTTTACAGGAGGGTCAGAACAAAATTAACAAAAGAAAGAGGGTCAGAACCGAGGAGCAACCTTCCGATCTCTTTGATTAAGCCAATACGGAAGTGACTAAAATTGAAATTCAACAATTGATCTTCAGAAACCAATGGGTGACGTCACGGACACAACGTACATCTTTTTTTTTAAAGTCTATGGTCAGAACAAAAGAAAAAATACCATGTTTGATCTTTCTTTGTGTACTAATTTCAATCTTTTATAACTTTAAATTGATTCATTTACTCGTGTCCTTTTAGGACAAGTAGAATTAGGAACGACTTCTAATGACCTCACAAAAAGAGATGGGCGACACACAGCGACAATGTTGGTGGCAGTGTGCATGCAGTATAAAAAAAGCATTGATTAATAAAATGTACTGGATACACTAAATTCATGCATAAAATGATAATGCTCATAATAAAAGAATAACTCATAATGCAATTAAAATGTTTAAAAACAGCCCTTTAGTTCTGTTTCTATATTTATGTCTATGTTTCTATGTTTTGTAGCTCAATTGAGTATTGTGTTACCATGGCAAAAGTTGTGGGTTTGACTCTTAAGAAACTGCTAAAAAATGTATACAGTAGCTTGAATGCACTGTAAGTGGCTTTGGTTAAAGCGTCTGCCAAATGCATAATGTCTCATCTGCAATATCACCTCCTAAGATTTAGACACACCAGTAGTCATGAATTAGAGATGAACTTGATTTCTCACTTAAGTAATCTTGCTAAACCACTGGTGTACGAAAGATAACACATCGCCAGGCATCGTGCCAGACAGAGATAAGACGATAACCTCATTCTAGTTGAGGGTTATTGAATATATCTGGAATACAGTCACTGCTGTGCCCTTTGTCTTTTACACCCTGTTTTATGTAAACAAATATTTAAACAGGAAAAGTGACCATGTTCCTATAAATGATGCATGTTTAATGGTAGCTTAATGCATGGAAGTGTGTACAGTTATATACACACACAAGGGAAAAACATATGTAACTATCCAGCTTACACCACAATATTCTGGGTAAAGATCTGGCTAACAGATCTCTTAAATAAATCTGTGTATTTTTATGTACGATTACTTAAAAAATAATCTATAAAGAGAAGTTTCAGTTTTAATTTACTGTCATGGATGCAGATAGCTTTATAAACCCATCTGACTACCATCAGGAGGATTGCTGGTTAGTGCACGTTTAGTGCTGGTCTAGATTGTGAACCACAAGTGATCAAGTGTTGAGTCAAGACACCTTAATCTGGACTTGGTCTTGACTCAGACTCCACTTCAACAGTGGAAGCAAATTCACCATGCAAGTCATGCAAGCGGAGTGAGATTTTCGAACTGTTGTACAATGGATTTATAATCCCTAATAAAACAATGCATGGCTTAATGGAAAAATCAGATCAGGGTTGGGTTTTGCTGTGTGTACTCTGGAGTTGAGCAAATATTACAGAAACTCATAGCTGAAGATAGTCTGATGTTTTAGACGTGCCGACACTCACACAAAGTAAATGTGGGGCTTGTTGGAGAACTATTTGGATAATGTTGATCTCTAGTGGTCTATTGAAAGGAAGCATCCTTCTGAATCCTGCTTACATCCTTCAGATTCCACTAAAAGTAGCTGATAGAAAGAAATCATTGTGTTATGGAAAATCTCTCACCCCTATTTAACTTTGTCTGGTTATTCTATTGTTACATTTATTCATTGCATTTAACAGTTCGCAACAGTTTGTTTAACCTAGAATCTTGAAACCAGAAATGGTCAATATTGCCCACTAATCTGCTTACTTTGGTTATCTTTTAGATTTTGTTAAAGATTCAACTCAATTACAAGTCAGCTATTAATAGCAGGTTGAATGTGAGGAACTTAAACACTTGTTTTCAACATTGTTGCTTTTTTCAGCCAGTGGGCCAAGACTGGGTTAGCATTGGCAGATGGCCTGATAAATGTCATAACTACAACATACGGGCAAAAACCATGCTTCTCCATTCAAAACTTGTGTATTCTGATGAATGAAAAACAAGCAACATGCTAGTAGCAACTACTTTATTATTGTTCGAAATATGATGTCACAGTTCCTACACCAGCAGTCGCTTTAAAAAGAAATGACATAATTTTCCTCCAGCCTAACATCATTGGCTCAGCCAATGGGGTGAATTTGAGGTTGGGCTCTTTTTGGCCAAAAGACACCCAATGGGGATGATGTTTTGAAAGGAAAACACCACCGTTTTTCAATATTTTAATGTGTTTTTACCTCAACTTAGATGAATTAATACATACCTATCTTTTTTCAATAGGTGCACTTTTAATCTTTGTACAGCGTTTCTTGAATGTGTTATCATTTAGCCCAGCCCCATTCATTCCTATGGCTCCAAACAAAAGTTTTATTTTGTGCGCCCATACTTACTCGTGTAACTACTCATGTAACAGTCTTTAAATAGGGAAAACATGGAAGTGTTTGGTGGCTTCTAAATTCTTCCCTGTTTGGAACCATAGGAATGAATGGGGCTAGGCTCAATGCTAACTCATTTACGAGGCGCTGTACAAAGATTAAAAGTGCACGCATTGACGCATTGAAGAAAGATGAAGGTATGTTTTAATTTGTCTAAGTTGAGGTAAGAACATAGTAAAATATTGAAAAACAGTGGAGTTTTCACAACTTCCCCAGTGATTATATACTGTATCTTTATACAGGGTTCCCACAACTTAGTTAACTTCAAATTCAAGGACCTTTCAAGGACTTTCCAGGTCCAATACCCTCAAAATCAAGGACTAAATGTGGGGACACATGGGAGCAAGGTTACATTGTGTTACCTTTAAAGATACATTGTAGGGTAAGTGCATGAATGTGTATATTAATTTCAACCAATGGTGAGGCTTAACGACAAAGACAGGGTGACGCAGGAGCCAGGAAGTATACCGCTATCTGAAATATTGTCAAAGAAAAGGTTACAGGGACACAGGAAGTATGGCAAGGGAGATGCAGCGCCTTGTTCCTTTCTCAGGGAACAACAGTTACATACCTAACCCGAGACGTTTTCATTTGTCAACACAACTATGCAAAAAAGCATTTTGGTATGAGTCAACATTCGCATACAGAAGATATAAGCATTTAAAGCAAACAGTTTAGCACGTGTGCTTGAAAAGTCTAGAATTTTTGATATTATCCTACACTACACAGGGAATAATATGGATTTTTTCCAGAAAACTTCTTGCATAAAATAGATTCAAGCACTTTCAATGACCTGTATCTATGTATGTATATTTTCAAAAACTTCCCAGGGCCTTGAATTTTTACCCCAGATTCACAAACTTTCAATTATTTCAAGGACCTGTGGGAACCCAGTTTATAAGATGTTTGCTCTGCTTTTGCAGTCATCATCAACATGCTGATGATGTCTGCAAAAGCTTCTATTCTAATACCATGTAGTCTCAAATATTTCCTGACACCAAACCACATCCTTGATGCATCTCTTTGTCTTTGACTCATGCACAGACCTAAACTTTCTAGCACTGAATTCAGCTTTGACATTAAAGTCAGTTTACACAATCACTACATGTCTCATCTCAATAACTGTTAGACCATAATCTTTATTTGCCTGTGATTAATGAATGATAATGTACGTTGTCTCATTTCCAATGTTCTTGATTTGTAAGTCATCTGCTAAATGACTATGTAAATATTATGGAAACTAGATTTTTACATGTTCTAATAAAAATGTAAATGGTGTTTGCCCATGCAAAGCATGATGTGATAATGAGTCTTGCTGGGTGGTTGCCAAGGCGTTACTATGAGGTAAGGTATAAGGTGCTTGCTAGTGCATTGTTGTGTGGTAGCTAGGGAGTGTTAAGAGCTGTATATTCCAATTCAAAGGTTGTGAAAGATTTATTCGTCTTGTCTCTGTGGCTTGAGGAAAGAAGGACACAATCAATCTTGAAATCAAGCCTCTCTATGATATGATATTAGGGGTGTCACGATTCTCCAAATCCTCGATTCGATTACAATTTATTTATTTATATATTTCAATTCTAAGGTCGCGATTCGTTTGATTCTCGATTTTTACATTTTTTTAAAGGGGGGGTTTAATGGTATTTCAAGCATTCTGACTTATTAACACAGTTATAGAGTTGTTTCCTCATGCTAAACGTAGGCAAAGTGTCAAAAATGCAGTTGGGCGTGTTTCAGAGTATTTCTGTGCCGAATGCACTTCGCCAGGGTTCGTACAAGTTTCGGCTAATTTTTTTCGATTACGGTTCTAACTGACGTTTCAGGGGTTTTCGATACGTATCACTTCTTTATATGGGCTTCCGCCGGAAAACTTCCCCCGGAAAACCCTGCCCAGCCGTCAGTCAGCGGGAGACGCTAGAGCTTGCTAACAGCTTATCACGCCACTCAGCTTTGTTTAATTTCAAAAGTCAACAATGGCACAACAAGAAGTGTGTTTTTGGATGTAAGGAGAAGACATCCAGCCTTATGGAAACAATGGATATAGTTTATTATCCGGATTAGCAGCGGAGTTTTGCGTGTGTGTTTGATGCGGTGGATTTTCATGACGAGTTACACGTGGTAAGTAAGACTTCTGTCTTATGTTGGAAATAGGCGCGTGTATATTATATAAATGACACGAACATGTAGTGAATCATAAGTTAAAACAGTGTTGTATAGTGTTGCATGACTCGTACTCGCTCCTCCCGTGTTATAACTCCTCCTTCTTCATTTTTTCGTACGTTATCGGAAAGATTCAGTAAAGCTAATCTTTCTTTTATAAATCTGATTAAACTAAAGACTCTTCAGAGATATAAAGGATGTCATACTACTCCATAGGTACTCCAGATTAATATCAGAAATGCAGAAACAGCGTGTGTTACGTGAGCTTTAAGCACAAAAAATGCTATGCCATTTCTATACTAGACTTTTATGAAATATAATATCTGACCTTGAACCTGGAGATGCCCTGCCATATTAGTCATGCTGCCAGTGGAAAAATATGGTACACGCACATACCCGATAAAACAAAACTTGGGGACGTGACATGGGGGCGTGGCAGCATCGACGATTTCATTTTTTAATTCAAAGTTCGAGTTTTTTTGATCGAAATTGTGACACCCTTATTGTCCAATAGGGTTTTACCCTTTAACTACCTCTCAACCAAACAGTTGAGCACATTTTTAGTCAATATATTTTATTAAGAGAAGTACATAAGCTGATTGAGCTATCTCTTTTATTTTCAACATTTTTATTTGTCAAATATTATCATAGATTTTAGTATAAACTATTCAATTTGTATGGATTGAGCTATATCTACCATTTGCTTGAGGTATGTTATGCCAAAAAAAAAAAAAAAAAACATTAAATGGATGTCAGAGATCACTCCTGCCATGTGAACTGTTCTTGGTGAAATTTTGCAGGGAAAGCATTTTTTTTACACATTACACTGTAAAACATGCTCTACCAAACAGTTAATTTGTCACGTTTTGGTAAAAGTAAAAAAGCTAAGCTAATGTTTTCAGATCATCAATTTACGTAGTCAGAATGTACTATTTGCTGAGAAATAGAAATTTCCGATCATTTACAGCTATGGATATAAAACCCAGGCAGTTAAAGGGTTAAGAAAAACAACAACATTATGTCATTACTGAATTGTTTAACAGTAGGCGGACTTACATCTGCACTTTTATTTGATAAACACAATCTGTTGCATTTCCTCAGTTTTCTCCCGCCCTCCCAAAGCCCTTTAACTTTGTGATAAACTTGGCACCATCAATGCAAGATAAAAAAAAACTGACCTCCTCCAATGACCTTCTTGTCCCCAACCCATTATCTTATCCAATTGCAAGTATAATATCTTTCAGCATAAACCTTTAGCTCTACTATCAAGTGTGTGGCAACATAAGCCTGACTAAGGATGACTAAATAAATGTTCACAACTATTCTGACATCAGATATTAAGTCATTGTTTTCTGAACATGAGAAGAAACTAATGTCTCCACTTTTGGTGTAATAATACATTTTAGCCAGTTAAAGTATAACCCAAAATACCCCACACAAGCGTGAATAAAGCATGTAAGCTTGCTCAAGTGATATCTTGTGTTTTTACTAGAATTTTGTTTGCTATGCTTCATTTATCATTTCCATGAGGCCCGTGATGTTTGACAGCTAGAGTCTGGCAGGCGGCAGATAAAGAGTCTGATCTGAGGCCTTTGGCCGCAGGAACCAGAGAGGAAGCCACAAGGTACAGAGGGCCCTGGACAACATGTGGGAAAAAGATATGAAGATCACAACAAAATCGCTTTTCTGTCTCTCGACTCATTCTATCAGTATGCTTTCCACCCAAGCCTTTTTGATACAGAATTGTTTTTGGGAGGATATGAAGGGCAGGACCGACTATCTGTTTGTAGCACAATAAAAATGAGCTTGTGAAATGAGCCCTTGCCTAATGTTTGCTAATGTCAGCAGAATGATGAGATGACAAATCATTTATCAGCAGGGAAATAAACTGTCACTCGTTGCTTTCCATCGCATTACAGATGTCAGCATTTTAGAAGAATGTTTTTTTGGACACATACCACAGTGTCACCATGTTTTTGGACATATACCATGGCATATAACATTCTTAGCACAGCATACAATATATACTGATTCACCCATCTAATGTACAATAGTGCCACCATGGTACTTTAACAAAAGCATAGTTTGTTGTAAGGAAAAACCTGTACTCCACACCTCTCTTAAACAGACAGGGCAGTAATACAGTAGTGTGGTACTCACAGGTTGATTTACTTGAACCCTTGAAGGCCCTGCTGGTCTCATGCCACATGGTCTTGCAGTCTTCTTTCAGGTGAAAGAATCGGGTCTTCTTCCATGACTTAGACCTCACCTTTAACAGATCTCCACCCTTCAGCAAAAACTGCAGGTCCGGGTCTCCCTCCAGACCTAAAGATATTTCAAAAATCAGGTTTACGTGAATGAATTTCACAAAGTTCACTGTCAACAATCAAATGATCTTTATTTATGAGTTCAATTGGTCAGCAAACAATGAACAACAAATGTTTGATGTCATTTTTTTCACTTTCTAAATATAGAGAGAATGACATAGATATCTTCAAAGCTTAAACATTCAGAAGTAAATAATGGTGCACATGCCCACATCCGTCACACTCCAAAATAAGACAAAGAAAATGTTATTCACATGACTTCATATGGATTTGCCTTTCACAATCAAAACCTGCTTGGTGAGCTGTTTGTATGATACAGGTTACAGCAAAAGCCCCATTGTATACTATAGTGCAACAGGTCTAATGGTGTACTTTGTTAGTAAATCTTACATTCCTACAATTCTCGCTAAAAATACATTTCATCAGTCTATTTTAAAAGTATCAGAAGGTACAGTATTTACACTATTTAATGCCAAGAATATAGATGAACAGATATTAGTGTTGTCTCATGTTAAACAGTATATTCCTGCTTTCTACAGTGTTTCCCATACATTGATTTATTTGTGGTGGCCCACCACAGAATCAACACTGGCCCCCACAAATAGAATTTTCATGATTCCCATTTACATTTTAATTTCACCATTTAAAACAGCTTAATTCGGCTTAAAATATAATTTGATATATAATACAGATCAAATACAGATACAGATCAAAGAGTAGAAGTGAAACATATTTCAGGTGCCAACACTAGATCAAACTCAAACACAACATGATGACGTCACATATATGCTAATAAGTGGGTGACGTCATCACCACCACAGTCTCCTCAAAATCCTGTGGGAAACACTGTTTCTATCTATTTATTTAGTCACGCTCAATAGAAAACTGTGCTTGCTATGTTGTAACAAAAAATCACAATGCTGATACAGCGTATTGATTAGAAATAAACTGATTTGCATTCCTTAAAGAAATTGCGGTAATATGAACACACTACAGCTTGCAGGTCTTTGCATCTAACATACAGTTTAGATTCAAAGCCTATGAAAGATTAAGGCAAAACACACACCCACACTAGAAAGTGGTTACATACAACTGTATGTAATTCAATTTTATTTAAATCTTAAACACAATTTTTGTGTAATAATTAATGTTTTTAGCAGGGCTGTCAAAAGATTAATCGTGATTAATCGCATACAAAATAAAAGTTTGTGTTTGCATAATATATTTGTTTATATATATTGTGTACTTACTATGTATATATAAATACACACACATGCATTTAAGAATTTTTATTTATTTATTTATTTATATATAATAGAAAATATATTCAAACAAAAAATGTACAAATGTTTCTTAAATGCATACATGCATGTGTGTGTATTTACATATACAAAATAATTACACACATTGCACACACATATTATGCCAAAACAAACTTTTATTTTGTATGCGATTAATCATGATTAATCTTTTGACAGCCCTAGACTAAAATGCATGTTTGAGTTTCCTTAATTTAAAAACGTCTTGCGCTGACTTATCTAAACATATATTGTTTTGTTTCAAGATCCACACCATTATTGTTTTTTTCTGAGTTATGTTTGTAATAACTACTTAAATGTCCTAATATATCTAAGGCCTAGTCCTGGATTAATCTAAAACCTGTCCGGGAATCTGCCTTTATATGTTAATATACAAAGTAGGTTTATTTGGACGTTGTAATATGAAACATATTTTAGGTTACCTGATAAAACATTTTACGTTTGTACATTATGCATAGGACAATTATAAAATATTAGGGGATTATTGTGTTTCTCTATATAAATTGCATAATAAAGGACATCATGCACGTGTCTGTGGGTCTGCACGTGGTCAGTGCACATGAATGTTGCAATATGGTAAATGATCAGTCTTTCCATAGCATATTTTCACTTCCTATTCAGGGCTATTTTAACAAATATGTGTGATAAATTGTCTGCAACATCTGGATTATTAGAAACGTCAAGTTACAAACTGAAATGTTGTCTTCTAACCATAAATATGTGAATATTAGTCACAAATACCAACCTGGTTGAACTCTGTGATAGGAAAAACAGACTGAGGAACTATAAATATTTGAGATCCTGCCTGTGAAATCCCAGCTGAAGTCATTTATTAGTGATTTAAACCCCCCTAACCTAAAATGCACTTTTAAATGTGTTTCTAGCAGAAAATGAGTCGCCAGCGTGTGTGTAGAAACATTCTGTTATAATACAAATCCATCTATTTTTCTTTGTGTAATCTCTTTAAACCGCAACAGTCACATAAAACAGGTTGTTGGGCATCCTCTATCAATGTGATGTCACATTGATTACACCCCTTCCATGACCGCTCACAGACTCCATCTTATGAGTGCATAGTTTAGCCTTCTGCCAGAGACACATGTTTTGATGTAGTCCAAAGCACATGTGTAAGCGTTCTACCCCATATTTTGCATACAGGGAGGGGAACAGAGGCTTTCTTTGCATTTAAAGAAACACACACAAAAACACGTGCGTTTTTCATCGCGGCCATAAATGGCCATGTTCAACATCATATAATGAAAGATCTGTGGTGTATTTTGAGCTGAAACTTTACAAACACATTCTGGGAATATATTTTTATATTGCTGAAAACACCTAGGTTAGCGGCCCTTTAATGTTATCTACATAAAATGATCCTATATAATGTTAAGAGCATTCTGTGAAAATATAACCTTTATATCTTTAATATAATCTGAGTAAGGCCATGTCAAAGATTGAAATCAATACGAAATCAATGAGTTAATGTATGACACTTTAGCCTAGATTTCACAGACAAAGTCACATTTCAAGCTATTGAGACCACAAACCACAACGCCGTAGACATTTTTTTCACAAGCCCTACCATAGTGGCTGTTAATTAGATGTGAACACATGCAGAAAGCAGATAAACGATAAACGTTGAGGATTTCTGAAATGCCTCTGAAAGTGTTTGGATAGATGCTCCTATAAACGCTACATGTAGGTCTTTATGTCTCAACACAAACACACCTTTACTTAGATTCACTTAAGTTAACACTGTGGTCTCACACTAGTGTTATTTAATTTGCAAAATAGGTGAGGCGTTTTAAATGTAGGAAAATTTGAGAATTATGCCATTCAAAACACATTACAAAAGCATTCAGCATGCCAAAGTAGATCTGAAGTTTAACGTTTTAAAAACAGATGATAAGTTCCTGGAGGCACATCTCATTTGTTTCATTTCTGTAGTATGTAAAAAAAAAGATATAAACAGGGCAAGGCACGATTTGCATATTAAGTGGATTTTTGTAGTTCAGGTAAGCATGCTCCAGCTTATATACAGCCAATAGCTTTACCAACTACTGTATGCAATGAAAATATGGTCAATGAAATGAGGCAGAAAATGAGGTGGTGGACAATAACAAACCCAGTCGTATGGAGATGCGTATAAATAGCACAAAGTGTAAAAACGAGTGCAATGAATATGCCAAATTCCAGTCCATCTGGTTAACTTAATACGGCACAACTTTTTTGCCGTTTTATATATTGGTTTCTACATTTTTTCACTTGGGTTTGGGGTTAGAGAAGCTTTTTGTTACATAACATGACATCCTTACCCAAACCTAAAGCGACCCCCTCTAACTTCAAGCGACTATGGCTTAAAAATTGACAAAAATATAGAGAAACCTATATTTTAACTCTTTCACCGCCATTGACGAGATATCTTGTCAATTAAGAGAAAACGCTTCCCCGCCAATGACGAGATTTTCTGTCTTTCCGCAATACCGCTATTATCCACCACTTCCGCAACTTATACAACCCGAAGTAGCGCCTCACGTGAAAGAGAAAGAACTCCATGTATGTTTTAAAGATCACTCTGCATCTGATCTCTATCAAAAGTCCTTCGCAAAAATGGAATTATCTCAACTTTTTGCTCAAAATTGAGTGTTTTTGAAGAAACCTACCCATGTTTGAGAGGTGATTACAAGAGAACTAATGAAGATAGGATGAAACGTTTTTTTTTTTTGTTTGAAAGCAGAGGGTCTGTTCTTCCATATGATATATTGTTTGTTTATATATTTAAAGAAAAACATTTTCTGGAGCATTTCTGGAGCAAATCCCAAATCTAACTAGGGATGCACCGATACCACTTTTTCCATCTCCGATCCGATTCCGATTCCCGGATTCTGAGTATCGGCCGATTCCGATATCTGCCGATCCGATACTACTGTATTATTCTTGAACAATTTAAATTACACACAGACACACATGCACACGCACACACACACTATATAAATGTGTATAGTGCTTTCTGCTAAATCTAGCATAATATAATTATATAATATATAATTATACTTTTAAATGTAAAAACCAATAATTTAAAATGATTTACAAGTTACAAGAACATAAGTAATAATTAAGCATGGCAGTGTTTAGGAGAAAATAAAATAGACACGTTTGATCAAATAAGTATGCTGAATATAATTTCCTTAATTGCGCAAAAAGTCACAGTAAAAAAGCTTTAGATTGCAGATGGTTATTTTGGGAATTATGCACTTAACCGGACCTTTTATGCACATTTCGGGTGCAGAATTGATGCGCCTAAATCATAGTGAGTGTGTCTAAATCATACTGCGCTTCCTGGGAAGCATCTTCACATGGGAATCCTCGCGCCGCAATGGAAAGTTACGTTCATAACTATTAAAACACAAAGAGATTAGATGCATCGTGTGCTCAGCACTTACTGAATTGCATCCATCCAACAGCTTATTGAGACTTTATAAAATCAAATCTTTAAAACAGCCTACAGTTATTGTGTGTGTTCGTGTGTTGAATGACGCGTTTCATCCGTCCGCTTCACCTGTGCATTAACTCAGCACATACTGAATTGCATCCATCCAACAGCTTCCTGAGACTTTATAAAATCAGATCTTTAATAAAGCCTAACGTTACAGTTATCTTGTGTGTCTGCGTGTGTTGAATGACGCGTTTTCATCCGTCTGCTTCTCACCAGTGGATTAACTCAGTTAATGATGACTTTGATTATGACTTTGATTATAGTGCATAAAAACGTTTATGGTGCTCTTATAATAATTGGTCGTTTTAATCGCTTGTCAGTGACAACCATGGGTAACGTGCAGTATCGGAATTGGATCGGTCCTGTTAGTCCGATATCGGATCCAGCAAAAAAGGCCGGATCGGCCCCGATACCGATCCTGAATATCGGATCGGTGCATCCCTAAATCTAACCCCAAACCCAAGCGAAAATGGTAAAAAAACCCAGAAAAAATATCAAAAACCAATACATAAAACAACAAAAAAAGATGAGTATTAAGTGAACGGGAAGGATTGCCGTTGGAATTTGCCGTATGATTATGAGTTTTCACATATTGTGCTATTTATACGCATCTACATAAGACTTGGTAGACAATAACACGCTCTCAATAAAATGTACCCACAGTAAGCTGTGACTGGGATGGTACCAAAAAAGGTCCTAATATGTACCATAAATGTGCAGTATAGATACAGCATCTCTAAGGAACTGTACCAATATGCACAATATGTACTTTTTTTCTGTAAGTGCACGCTGGCCCTGGCTGACTCCGTGGCTGCAAGAATGAGTTTGTGCTATTAACATGAATACTAAACTGTTCAAGACATTACATGAATAGTTCAACCAAAAGTACGAAGTTAATCCTTTAATAATTTCTTCACCCTCAAGTCTTATAAATGTTTCACTACAGGACTTATCTGAATACCCAGACTGTTTTTGCATACAGTAATGACAGTGAAAAGTCACCACGGCTGTCTTAAATTTTAGTCCAATTGGTTTCAGACAACTTCAAGTTCAAGTTCAGAAAGAATAAAGTGCACACGTTGCACAAACTTTATTGGACTGCTATGATGTTATGGCGGCTTTTTACAGCCCTTGGTCACCATCCACTTTCATTGTATGAAGCAGAACAGCTCAAACATTCAATAAATTCATCTCTGGCTGTTTCTCATAAGCATGAAAGTCACATACGGGTTACTTTGGAAAAATGTGAGGATGAGTTATCGAAGATCGATTCATTTTCGAGGAACTATCCCTTTAAATGGGTGGAAGTTATTTTCATCTGGAAAGCCCTTGGTGGCATTGTTTTTCAGGACAAAAAGTTGCAGATGTGCATAAGCAAACCTTTTATGTGACAGTCTGGACAATGTATCAGTGAAACGTAACCAACAGCTGTTCAACAAAAACTTGACCAGTTAACCCTCAAAACTGTTAATTCGCAATTCTTTGGGGGGTTGTAATCCGACTCCCTTTCTTTCACTTCAAAAGAACCACAGGCACAAAACCATTTTGCTCTGTTTAGCTGGATGCAATTCAACACCAAACAGCAAAACATCATACGGCTAACTTGGATGATTCCCTTCATTCCTCATTCCAAACTTAAAATGGCTGTTATTCCAAATAAACAAATCTGATCTCTGCTTCACGGGATGCATAGTAACCATTCACTGCAGATTGTGCCCATTGTACAGAAACGTCATCTTGATGTTAAATCCTTTTATACGTTGCATCTTCATATAACAAATGCACAGCAATGAATCACATAATTAACTATGGTTTTATTATACTGTAGTAAAACTATAGTAACTACATGTTTATACAGACTCTATTAGTTTTACAAAAAATTTATTACAAATAATTTACTACAACTGGTTAAACTACTTCTTTTATGCAGACCAAGGTAAATTTTAGTTACTGTATTATGTTTTTACTATAAATACTATAGTAGTGGTTGCTGTAGTAAAACCATGGTTAATTTTCATAAGGGTTTTTGAATTGAAAGTATGAGGTCTGACTGAGCTGTAAGGTTGTTTAGTACGTTAACCTTGAAACAAACTTGCTGTGTGCTTTCCATCACCCACTATCTAAAATTTTGTGTGATGCAAACTTGTTATGTAACTAAATTATTGTTTACTATGCACAGTTTTGTATAACAAGAGTCAGAGCGGTTTACTAACATGATTTTACAACCAAGCTTTCCTTACTTTCTTAATGGTTTTATTGTAGTAAAAGTGTAGTTACTATGTTTTTGGATTTAGAGATTGATTAGCATTTGTATTACCATAGTTTTACTATATCATGGTAAACTGTTCTACAAATAACATGGTTAAACTATGATTACTATGGTAAAACCAAAGTCATTTTCGTAAGGATTTTAATACTGAAAGAATGTCATCTGTTCTTGGTTTTACAAAACCTAGTAAAAAAAAACTATAACTACATCTGTCGTGGAAACAATGGTTACCATGGTGAACATTTAGAAATCAGGTTGTTTATGCCCAGGGGATCAGTTAGGTAACAGCTATGGTCAAGGCTGGTCATGTTAACGCGACCACCCGACAGAGACGTACCCACCTAAGCGTTTCCCGTTCTCGTGTGCAAAGATCTCGGTCTCCTCTTGGTAAACCAACTCCTCCGATTTCGTCCTTGGGAGAGAGTCGCGAGAATTACGTCCACAAGACATTGTTGTTGCATTCCTCAACAGAATTCCGTAATCTACGTACTTTGACTCGAAAACTTAGCACGACGGGGGAAAATCATGACGTTTGCAAACTTTCATGGGCGGGTTTCGATTGGCCCTGCGAAATAACCCAAAATACTTCTATTGGCCGGAAAAAATAAACATATTCATTTACTTGCTGTAAACATTTCTCTGGCTTTCGCGCTTAATATATTTAACATGTTATGGCACGCGCTGGTATTTAAATAGCTGCGTGATAATAACAACAAAATAGCAAGAACTGATAAAGTTTTAGCTCGGTTAACATTACATACTGAAAATTGGCGCAACTGGAAATGTTTTTCAAGACGCTTAAACACAAACAATCACCAGTTTATCCTACATTTTGTCATGGTACAGTATAAGTTATATCTTGCATGCATGTTGGCTAAAACTTGCAACTCTCGTGAAGGCGGTTTAAACAGGCTAACTTGGGACAGGGCGCCCTCTGCTGTTTGAATCCTCACGTGTGGATTACTGTATTTGCATGCTGGCAGTGGTTTGGTATCACACTGTCAACCCACAGAAACATAAAAGTTTACGTTTGTACTACAAAAGAAATACCACATTTCATTTGCTTATTAGTTTCAATTCTCGTAAATTCAAAAGTATATTATTTTATGATGAACTCTGTTAATATAAGCAATATAAATTTATATCACAATTAGAAGTTTACCAATAAAAATATTAAAAAATGTCTTGTTGGGTCCTATTCCAGTACTGTTTCATTATACACTAGATATAAGCCCACCACAGAACCAAACACAACACCTGTAGAGAGACTCACAGAGACCATTAGTCCATTAAATCCAATACGATTCCATTAAATTTATCAGAATTTCTGATGTCTATAGGTTTTAAACTGGAATGACTTCAACCTGTAATAACATGTAGCCTGATGTTTAAACAGTCACTTTTAGAAGAACTGAGATTCAAGTACGAGTAAATCTTCATTCAGAGTAGCCACATGATACAACGTATGTTGTTTAAGGCACCAAATTCCTCTAAAGTAATGTTTGAAGTGTTTTTATGATATGTGGAAGTTCCGCCAAAAATATTTTTGTGTGCAGTGTAAACCAGACTAATAAAGCAAGAAGAACAGGTTCAAGTATAGCTGTGAAAAAACAACTGTCATAAACTTAAAGTGTTTTAGGATGTGTGAAACATACAAATCATGGATTTATTTATTTTAAAAAGAGCAAGAACTATTTATTCCTACAGACTCACGCCCCCATGACACTACTCAAATACGCGTAAGTTACTTCACGCGGACCAAACTATAAACAAGAAGAAACTTACCCATTTTTTTGGCACCGTTTATTTCCATTGTTGCCTTTGTTTTTATAATAAACCTTTAAATCTAAGTCGGAGTACAAAACAAATATTTGGAGTCGAAAAAATAAGTTTAGTGTCCAACAGCCGCCCAGATGCTGCCTGAAGTAAATCGTATCCCTTTAAACATCCACCACTGACAGAACGCGCTCTGTGTGGAGAATTCGCCACACCCACAACAACAACACCGGTATTTCAAGTCTCTTTTCTGAATTCACGATGTACTAAAAAGTTTCATTTGTTTCCACCCACTAAGTCCGACTAAATTTCAGCCTTTTTAACATTTACACATGGCAGCAAGAGAGGATGTTGGTTTGTTTACAGTCTTTCTTCCACTAATCTACTCCAACAGCTGCATTCCTAGAAGTGCTTTCTGTGAAGTGTTTTCAAGGAAAGTGATGTTGGTTTGTGTTGGCATTTATAATCTTACCCTCCACCTACCTATATAGGCCTTCTGTGTCACAAACACGTTTAAGCTATCTATTTATAGGGAATGTGGAAAATAGATTTGTAATGCACATGTTACAAATGTTGTTAATTTGAATAAAACATGGTGGTTTTTCTAAAAACACACCTCATCCTTTGTCAATGGTACGTTTCTATTTCATATTTAAGTTTAAAGCTAAAACATATTTTTATATATTAAGCCTTTATGTGTGACTTGAATTGTATTTTTATTTATTTCCAGTGTTCTGGTGCTAATTGTTATAAATATATAGATTATTGATTTAATATTCAAACTACATTACTGTGAACAATGTAGACCGCTGTAAGAAATGCCAATAGTCTTCCAGGATTGTTTTGTGTCTTAAGTAATTTTTGTTCAGTAGTTACTCATATGACTTCACATACTATGTGTGATGACTTGGTTTTTAGGCAGCTCTTGTCACACCCTTTGCAAAACTGAATTTAAGGTATGCAAAGGTGTGCTTTGCTGTGATTGTTATTTTGAAGAGTATGAGCTAAAGAAGAATTCAGCTTGCGATGTAAAGATTGCAGTATATCAGTAAACATTTCAAATGTAACCACCATACTTCGAAATGTAATAGAAAAACTGCACTAAATAGCAGCCCTGATTGGATAGTGCAGATTAAGAGGTGGTATTATCCCCTTTTGACATCACAAGGGGAGATAGATTTCATTGATCTTTTTTTTACATGCTTGCAAAGAATGTTTTACCAAATATAAGTTACTGGGTTGTTCTTTTTTACATTTTCTAGGTTAATTGAAGCAATGGGGACCCAATTATAGCACTTAAACATGGAAAAGGTCAGATTTTCATGATATGTGCCCTTTAATGCCACCCATAATACACATACAGTAGCCTATGTAGCTGACTTTATATTTTAGGACGGGGATCCCTCTCAAGAAGTCATTTGGGGCTCTTGGAATTATAAAGTTTTAAAAACTTTTTGTTTGATAATATAATATATAATGCAATGAAATTCTTACATTTATACTTTCATTTAAGTGTCTAAACCACTGGAGCCATTGTTATTAGTCACCTCGTCCTCTTCATTTAAATCGCAGTGGACATGAGTTTAGTAGGCGCGCCATGTCACCTAGTAACGACATCTAAACAAACATGGCGGTCACTATAAACAGTAAATGAAATGTCTCCGTGAAATCTTTTAGTTTATACTGTAATTAGATTTAGTTTTAAATGTGAGTGTTGTGAGACGTATGCATAAAATACAACCACAAACTTAATTTGCTAAGCTTTCTGCGCGCCAGCCTTTATTGAAAGAACTGAGTAAACACTTTCACAAAAAACGATGGCCGATGAAACTGAACTGAAAGCCTGGTCTGAGACCCCCACGAATCGACCCCCACCAGAAACACCTCAGGTAGGGGAATGACATCTGGTTACTGCTGTTGGTGCTTATCACAAATATGGCGTGGTGTGTATTTTGCATATTATTACCGAATAACATAGTAAATGCATAGGCTAGCTACTGCATATTCATAGTGTTAATATATGGGTCGAAAAATATAAAATGAACTAAACATATATCCTCAAAAAGATGTGCAGTACTCTTAAGACCGTTTAAGTTGTAAGCTAATATGAAGATATATATCCTCAAAAAGATGTGCAGTACTCTTAAGACCGTTTAAGTTGTAAGCTAATATTTCATAAAAAATGTCCACAAACGTATACTGGATAAACATTTATGTCAGTTTGCTGTATCCACTTGTGTTGGATTTTGATATCAAATCGACGTTGGATCCTGACGTCGTATCAAGGTTGGATCCTGACGTAGGATCATCATTGGGTCTTGACGTCAGATCAACATTGGATTTTGGGGTCAGGCCAAAGTTCGGTCTTGACATCAGTGCAATGTTGGGTCTTGACATCAGGTCAACATCTGATTTTGCCATCAGGCCAACGTTGGATTTTCACGTCAATACCCAATGTTGGGAAGATGTCAGGGTGAATTAAGATACTACATTAGAGAATCCATACTTGACCATTTTAATGTCATGTCCAGATACATTCTGAAAACAACACAGAGATCCAAAAGGCTAAAATGCTGGAGACGCACATCGTACAGGCCCTTCTGCAAGGCCCTGTAATAGAGGAGAATGCTTGCAACAAAATAATGGAGGAAGAGGATGATGCCCACCATCAGCTGGGTCTTGCCCCAGGTAAATTGACTTTACTTCTGTTTATGTAAACAAGCTACTTGTTATTACTTTCAACAATCTGTTAGAAGTCAGAAGTTAATCCACTACAAGTGGTGTATGGACACAGATCAAACTTGATTTGCCCATTTGACTATACAACAGTGCAAACCCCAGTTATATTAAATAATTTTTTTTGTGTGAAAAAGGAACAATTCTGTAACGATTGGGCATTCATCTCATAATACTGTAACATCATTCTTTACAGGCAAGTGCACTCCTGGCTATCTTCAGTCAACTTTCTCCTATAAAATGCACATCTGCACTGAACCACAGGATGATGGTTATACTGTGCTCCCCCCACCTGCACATTCAGCCCATTGCCCGTTGGACCGATCGGAAAACAAACTCACTCTTCCTTCCTCTGCCGACTCCAGAGCAATCAAGGCTGCTTCCACTAAGGTCTGGCCTTAAACATTGTTTCATTTCCATATAACAAGCCAGCAAATTTATTGTGTATATCTTTTGATAGGACCCTTTTTTAAAACCCTAAATCATAAAACCTGTCTATGCAAAACTTAGGAAAGACTCCCTGTCCTTTCTATAAACATTTGTTTTTATAATTTTTCACCCCAGAAAAAAGGCCAAGTGCAGAAGGCCTTGCGAAAGAAGGGACTCAGTTCTCAGAGTCGGGCAGAACAGATGACCGCCCTGCAGAAACACAAAGATCGACAAGAGTTCCTGCGCAACCCACGCTTTTTGCTCCCAAATGCCCAGCGCGGAGGAAAGTCCCTCATTATGCCATGGGAGAGGCTGGTCTATGGGGCAACAGACAGAAAAAACACTGGCAGTGCGAGGTAGGCTCAGCTGCTGTGTATTTTATTTGGTTTTTTATATAAGCACTTATACAGACTGCAGTTTGCTTTTTAATAGGAAATATAATAGAGTCTTAATTAAAAAACAAAAAATATAAAAGTAAGTAAAAAGGGTTGGAATAATAGACTTAATGCCATAAAGTCATTTTATTTTGTGTATCAAGTAAATGTGTATTTTGTTTTATATTGTTTAAATTTATTGTAAAAAAGGCAAAAATAAAGATTTTTATATTTTCATTTTTTTGCATTTCTTTTGTTCTTCAATCCCTAAAGCATTGTCCTTTGTTATCGTGCTGTTTGCATTTCCAACAGCTTTATTTAAGCATTAATGCCATAATATTTGTGCAGCTTGGCTAGGGGAAATATGATACACGTGAACACTCCAGATAAAGATCACGCCCTATTTTGTGCCTTGAAATATATTGTGATGTATTGCAAACCAGTAGACTCAGTCAGTCTACAATGCACATCACAAGCCATGCTGTATAATTACATTTTAGTCTCCAAACACACATCCGCATGCCAGGTGCTGGTAATAAAAGAAAACTGGATTACATAATTGAATAGCTGTTTCACCTGTCTGGCCCAACTTGAATGTCCTGTCCATGTAACTCTGAGAGTTTATTTTACTCACAGAAACCAATGCTATTGAAATGCATTGAAATGACATGTACCAAAACAATTTATGACATTTTCATTCAGGCAACTTAAAGTGGGTGCACTTAGACTACATTTTATGTATAAGGGAAAGTGTATTTTTGGTGCTATGTCTGGTCACCATTTTAAGTTCACAATTGTACTAAGAAGTAGATAAGAAGTTACTATGCATGTAATAAAAGTTTCTAAATTATTCCCTTTCTATCTTTTAACACCAGTCCTGAGGCTCCTGTCCCCATCTTCATTGCAGATCCACCTGTAATAATCTTCTCTGACTACAGTGTGGGACGAGTGTATGAGGTATAAACTGACTGATTATGTCTTTATTGTGGTCCGATCCGTCTCTTGCATGCTTACAATTTTTACTGCATGCTTTTAAAGGCTGACTCAGTCATTTATATGTTTTTAGTTCTGAGTGATGCCTCCTGTTTTCTGTAGACCGTGCTGGAGTTAAAAAACATGACTGCTACAAGTCGTCACATTCGGATGATTCCTCCAACTTCTCAATATTTTTCCGTTGGTTTGGGTGAGTTTCCTTGGAAGAAGCTTGCCTGTTAACCAGAATGAAAGCCTCATTTACAGTGTTGGCAGCCTGTCCCTGTTGAAAGGTGTGCCTTGACTGAAACTGTGACTCTTTTGCTGGTAGAGGTGTATCTAAGGTCTAACTATGTTGTATATGAACAAAATAATTCTGTATAAAATCATTTTAAGGTTATCGTAGGAATTCTGTCATTTGTTTAAAGCTGTAGCTCTACGTTGCAGAATAGGGAAACAGGGACATCTACTGCTTAAAGTGAAAATAACAAATACAGTAGTTTACATGTTATAAAACTTATACAAGTAATGATTTCAATATAAGCATACTACAATTTAAGAATTAGTAAATTTTCTTAAAATAAATCCAGATAATTCACTCACCACCATGTCATCCAAAATGTTGATGTCTTTGTTCAGTTGAGAAGAAATTATGTTTTTTATGGAAAACATTACAGGATTTTTCTCATTTTAATGGACTTTAATGGACCCCAACAATTAACAGTTTTAATGCAGTTAAAAATAGCAGTCTCAAAGGACTCTAAATGATCCCAAACGAGGCATAAGGGTCTTATCTAGCGAAACGATTGTCATTTTTGGCAAGAAAAATAAAAAATATGCACTTTTAAACCACAACTTCTTGTCTTCCTCCGGTCCTGTGACTTGCAAAAGCAATCTCACGTAATTTGTCATCACGTCAATCGAAAACTACGCCCCAGTGTTTACAAGTGCGGAGAAAGAGGACCGTTCCGACGTGTTGTATGTGGAATGATACTACTTAATGTCTTTGTGTCAGTTTATTGTTTAAAATGGTCCGCAAATGTGCGTTTCATATATGTAACACGTGACCTTTCCACGGCATTATGCAATTACGTGAGGTCGCGCTGGCTCGTCACACAGCGGACCGAAGAAGGGAAGTTGTGGTTTAAAAGTGCATACTTTTTATTTTTCTTGCCAAAAATCATCATTTCGCTACAGTATAAGACCCTTATGGCTCGATTGAGATCGTTTAGAGTCCATTGAAACTGTATTAAAACTGTTAAGTGTTGGGGTCCATTAAAGTCCATTAAAATGAATAAAATCCTGGAATGTTTTCCTCCAAAAACATAATTTCTTCTTGACTTAACAAAGAAAGACATCAACAGTTTGGATTACATGGTGGTGAGTAAATTATCTGGATTTTTTTTAAGAAACATGGACTAATCCTTTAATAGTAACAATTAAGATCATTCACAAAATGCTTTGTTTAAGTGAACACACGGTGTTTACTTAAAATTCAGTATTTACTGTCAGTTAATTTTGTTATAATGGACACTGATATGGTGGATATATTCGTTTATATCTAGATACAGTGTATCTTTTTTTGGTTTGAATTGCATTTGCATATTCTTTGTTAGTAATGTGATACAGATGTAGAAACATAAAATAAGAAGTATAGTGTAACAGATGTTTTTGTTTCAAAGGCAAGTTCCCCGGTGAGGGAGGAATGGTAGCTCCTGGTATGAGCTGTCAGTATATGGTACGCTTTGCTCCAGACTCTCTGGCCGATTATGAGGACATCCTTGTGGCGGAAACACAATCTCTGTATCCCCTTATTATACCAGTGGAGGCTCACAGACCCCCTCCAATACTGACTTGTGAGTCAACATCGACATAAAGCGCCTTCAAAATCTAATTCATTAATAAAACTGGTTGTTCTGGCTTTTACCCTTTTGAAAAGCTTCCAGAAAAGGTTTTACCATGATTGGCTGACAGCATGTCATTATATTTGGCAGAAATGGCCTTATTTATTATTTAATTCAGTTTATTTTTTTGTTCCTCAGTACCTGCAGTCATAGACTGTGGTTATTGCCTGGCAGGAGGGGTGAAGTTCATAGAGGTTTTCTGTCGGAATGATGGCCTGAGTGCTGGAACATTCTGCACAATGCCTAAAAAACAGTGGCCTGCCTCCAGCCTCAGGGTAAGCAACCTTAAATAAACCTCAGTGAATTCAATTTGTGTATCTTTACCTCCTCAAAACTTCTTCTCTCAGTCTGCAGTGAAGGCCACTTTTGCAGAACATCCTCCTTTTGCCATCAGCCCTTCTCTTTTTGGTCTGCTACCAGGACAGGCCATTGTCATAGAGGTGAGATCTTTCACATTAAAAATACGTTTACAATATGATTTAAGATCAATTAATCATAGATATACATAATGTTTACTTAATAACAATAACAATAGTTACATTTTATATACAGTGTACATTTTACATTTTTGTATCACAAAGCAACTTGCAGAGTAAGAGACAAAATAAATATGTTTAAAACTAAATTTCCTCCTAAAAGAGTGACAAGCCATGCAGATACAGTTAAGAATTTATTAGAAATAATATAGCTCAAATGTGCGTGGCGTCTGGTGGCTAAACATGTTTGGATTTGTTTTAATGTTTAGGTTGTTTTTTTCCCCACTACGGCTGAGCACTGTGCGCAGGATTTTACCATTGTCTGTGACAACTGCCAGGTGAAAGATATTACCCTTAAAGGTAGGGATTGAATTCAGCTTTAAAGGGATAGTTCACCCAAAAATGAAATTTTGTCATCATTTACTCACACTCAAGTTGTTTAAAACCTGTATAAATTTCTTTGTTCTGCTGAACATAAAGAGAAATGTTTTTAACAGATCAGGGGTACCATTCACTTCCATAGTATAATTTTTTCCTACTATGAAAGTCAATGGTGCCCCAGTTTTGCTTTGTTATAAACATTCTTCAAAATATCTCTTTTGTGTTTAGCAGAACAAAATAATATATTAAGGTTTGGAAGTATATGATGACAAAATCTTCGTTTTTCAGTAAACTATCCCTTTTTGTTACATATATACACAGTGAAATTAAATTTAAGTGAGCATCATTACAGTAGTGAAATGTCAGTAGGAAATCAATGAAAACCAACAAACTTTTTCAGGTACAGGTCAACTGGTCGCAGTTGAATTGGTTTCAGTATCTGGTGGAGAAGATCAGATTCGATTTGGGGAGCTGTCTGATCTCACGGCTGATCATTTTGTGCGGTTCAATTCGACCAATCCACTTTCCACCCTTCATAAGACGGTCATCATAAAAAATCATGCGTGAGTTCCTTTTCCACTTTATGAAATAACAGAACGGTTGTGTAAGCCGTCCGTACAGATGTAAATAAACATGCGCTTCTTTGTAGACACTTAGAGCTCCCGTTCCACTGGCAGATCATGAAGCCCAATCTTCAATCTCTGTTTCCTGGAGAAACTCCAGACCCCGTCACCATCCAGCATCATGTTGATACAGACAGCGTGTTCAGTATCAGGCCAGACATGGGCATCCTGGCTCCTGCACAGGAACATGAGTTCCTGCTCACATACTCTCCCCATGCCGTATGTGAACTTACACATATATAAACACTTATAGAAGCAGACAGATGTATACATGTTATCTTTTTCCTTCTCTTGTAGCTAAAAGACTACCACAGTGTATGTTACTTGCAAATCAAGGATGTTCCGGATCTACAGGGAGTCAATAAGAATGGGTAAAATTAAGGATTTCTTAAGGGTGAACTGTGTCATTTTTCACTACATTAAAGGCGGGGTGCATGCTTTTTGAAAAACAATTTGAAAAAGAGAGTCGGGTCTATCAAAGGAAGGTCGAGATTCTATTGGGGTAGGGGTGTGTTTATTTAGGTGATTTCAACATTGGCTTTCAGAGATCATGCACCCCGCCTTTAATATTACGAAATATACTATAAGGCAGTGGTCACCAACCCTGTTCCTGGAGATATACTTTTCTCCAGTATAGTTCACGTCCAACCCCAATCAAACACACCTGAACCTGCTAAGCAAGCTTTCTAAAAATGATAGGCCGGTTTGCTAAAGCAGGGTTGGATCTAAAGTATTCATGAGGGTAGATTTTCACACTTCACCTTTAATTTAGCGGATTCCATGCATTAAATAAGACAACTTTGTTATTTGAACTTTTCATTAATGTCAATAAGCCCAAATTAATTTTGGGAACATGTATATGTCTATGTACCATCTACAGGATGGGCCTCGACACAACACTTCATTTCAGTGATGTGACAGTTCTAGAGGTTGAGGTGAAAGGTTCAACCGAGCCATTGAAGATCCTCCTTGAACCTTATGCTATTTTAATACCTGGGGAGATTTTTATACACACCACAATCCGCAAGAAATTCAAGGTAACAAGCTGTTTACCATTTACTTGATTATTCTCTAATATGAAGTAACATTTTTATTTAGATTTTTTTTGTGTTTTTCAGATGTGGAATCATAGCAAGTCAGTCATTCACTTTGAATGGGAACGTATTGTGGACAGTCACACAATTGAAGTGGAGCCCTCTACAGGAGAAATAGGTAAGAGCATACAGCATAATAATAAAATAAAGAGATGTTTGTTTCAATAAAAATTGTGTTGTATTTACTCACCCTCATGTCTGTAAAAAACAACATGATTTTCTTTATTTTCATTTAAAAATTGGTTCTCAGGTATCTTATGACTTGATGCAACCGGTTTATATGTACACAAATTTAGTTGTTTTTTTTTTCCTTTGTATAATATAGCATATAGTCATAAGTACTATAGTATTGTACTATAATGATGTTATTTTAAACATTTGTTTTTTACATTCAGCTCTTGATACAGTATAATTATGTGTGTTTCAGTTCCTTGTATAAATAAATTGCTGATTGATCCAAACTTGTGTGATTACCTACAGAGATGAATGAATGCTTTGACTTGGAGTTGATTCTCACCGGAGGGAAACCGGGTCGTTTTACCTCCACGCTCCAGTGTCATGTTCAGCACCATCCCAAAACTGTAGGACTGGCCATTGAGGTCACATTTAAGGTCAGAGGTGGTTGGATACATCACGAATGCTAAGAAAATAGTGTCTTTGTTATCATTGTAAGTTATAGACTGTAATACATGTTGTGTTGTGTCTCAGGGGCCATGTTGCACAGTGGGTGTACCCAGTCTGGACTTTGGTTTGCTTCAAATGGGAGATGAGAGCATTTTTACTATCCATATCACCAACAACAGTCGGTTAGATGCTCACTGGAGCCTAGAAGAGCTGCCCAATAGACAGACACTCATCGAAGGACTGGTACAGCCCCGTTTATATACTAGAAATGATGTTTGGAGTTTTTTCAATAATAAAAGTTTAGTAAATAATAAAGCTTATCTCTTATTTTTTTTCTTGTTACCTAATTAAATAACATACTTAATTTAGATGTTATCACATGAAGGCTAATTTAGATTACCTAACAATGTTGTGAGTAATATACATGTATTAAAAAGTTGTTGAATTAAAAAACCATGAAGATCCTGTAAGTTTCAGAACTCTAAATTTGCTTGTTAGTACAAAAACAGCTTTTATTGGAACCAAGCTGCCAAAATGATTTTTGTCTCAGTATGACATCATAGTGAGACTAAAGACGTCTTTTGCAGAGGATCAACACCTACTTCTACATCATTGCCTCTTTGCATTACCTTTCATGTGATTATAACATTAGAAAAGCGAGGATTACTGTCGGATTCTTTGCTTCAGTTTACTGCAGATTCATACAAGACATAGTTTATAATACACAGACTTTTTAGAGAAACTAAAAATAAAAAATGCAATGCAGACTCTGTTGGCTCTGTCAGTAATGTCCCAACACACACGTGTGAGTAACAATGTTTTTCCCATGCATGTTTTTGCTTTGTCCATTTGTTATTTGACATACACTGAGATATGACATACACTCATTAAAGGATTATTAGGAACACCATACTAATACTGTGTTTGACCCCCTTTCGCCTTCAGAACTGTTTTAATTCTACGTGGCATTGATTCAACAAGGTGCTGAAAGCATTCTTTAGAAATGTTGGCCCATATTGATAGGATAGCATCTTGCAGTTGATGGAGATTTGTGGGATGCACATCCATGGCACGAAGGTCCCATTCCACCACATCCCAAAGATGCACTATTTGGTTGCGATCTGGTGAAGTGTGAGCCGTTTTAGTACAGTGAACTCATTGTCATGTTCAAGAAACTAATTTAAAAATGATTCGAGGTTTGTGACATGGAGCATTATCCTGCTGGAAGTAGCCATCAGAGGATGGGTACATGGTGGTCATAAAGGGATGGACATGGTCAGAATCAATGCTCAGGTAGGCCGTGGTATTTAAACAATGCCCAATTGGCACTAAAGGGCCCAAAGTGTGCCAAGAAAACATCCCCCACCCACACCATTAGACCACCACCAGCAGCCTGCACAGTGGTAACAAGGCATGATGGATCCATGTTCTCATTCTGTTTACGCCAAATTCTGACTCTACCATCTAAATGTCTCAACAGAAATCGAGACTCATCAGACCAGGCAACATTTTTCCAGTCTTCAACTGTATAATTTTGGTGAGCTTGTGCAAATTGTAGCCTCTTTTTCATATTTGTAGTGGAAATGAGTGGTACCCGGTGGGGTCTTCTGCTGTTGTAGCCCATCCGCCTCAATGTTGTGCGTGTTGTGGCTTTACAAATGCTTTGCTGCATACCTCAGTTGTAACGATTGGTTATTTCACTCAAAGTTGCTCTTCTATCAGCTTGAATCAGTCGACCCATTCTCCTCTGACCTCTAGCATCAACAAGGCATTTTCGCCCACAGGACTGCCACATACCGGATGTTTTTCCCTTTTCACATCATTCTTTATAAACCCTAGAAATAGTTGTGCGTGAAAATCCCAGTAACTGACCAGATTGTGAAATACTCAGACCGACCCGTCTGGCACCAACAACCATGCCACACTCAAAATTGCTTAAATTCCCTTTCTTTCCCATTCTGACATTCAGTTTGGAGTTCAGGAGATTGTCTTGACCAAGACCACACCCCTAAATGCATTGAAGCAACTTCCATGTGATTGGTTGATTAGATAATTGCATTAATGAGAAATTGAAGTGTTCCTAATAATCCTTTAGGTGAGTGTACATTTATGTTTTTAACCAAAATGACCCATATTGTTTTTAGTAAACATCGCAGCAGAATTTCTGTGCAATAATGCAAAACTGTCAATCAACGCGAAGGTTGTTAACTTCCTGGTCTTGAATGCGGCAAAACAGCATCTTTCAAAGAGAGGGTCAAAACCAGGATAAAAAATAGCCTATTACTTCTAAACTATTATGTTTTTGATGTAAAAATCATGTTAAGCTTATATGCAGAATATGCAGTTCATGACACATTTAACCCCTTCAGACCTGATTTTTCAGGTGTTTATTCAGTGTCCCTTATTTTGATTGGTTGATCTGCATTTTTATTGGTTTGAACCACAAAATGTGTGATGTCCATTCCAGTGGACGCAGGGTCTGAATGGGTTAAAATCGTTTTTTTTGTATGCATTTCTGTTTGTGTGTGTTTAGGTGGATATAAAGCCAAGTAAAGGTCTCCTGCCTCCTCTGGAATCATGCAGTGTGGATATAATCTTCAGAGCTCTATACTGCCAGTGCTTTGAGTCTGTCCTACAGCTTACTGTGCAGAATGGGACCGGCTGGTGAGCAAATGACTTCTTACTGACCTCTGCACCGAAAAAAAAATATGGAAAATTACACATAACGAAAAGAGTTTTACTGACGTCAGATATGACATTTGTGTTTGTTTGTCCTCAGTCACCTCTCTTTACGGGCAAACGTTCAGTTACCTCAGGTGTGTTTATTGGATCACAAATTGGTGTTTGCTGATCTGTATGTAGGAGTTCCACAGAAGGGCAGCGTTACCATATTTAACCAAACACTATTGCCAGCCAACTTTAACTGGAAAAAGGTGAGCAAAAGCCCCATGATCCATAGGGAGCTCAGTTCACTGTGTTTTGCTAAATAAGTAGTTTTGAGGTTCGAAAGCACACATTTGAATGCACATTTATATTATTAATACATGACTAAAGTTTGGAACATTGATCTTCTCAGTCATACTATTGGACTAGAAAATCTTTCATTTTCAGGGTATTTTCTCTCTTACAGCTCCAAGGTGCTCAAGCACATCTCTGCTCTGCAACCTTCAACCCATCTGCTGGCACCCTGGAGCCCAATGGCAAAACAGAAGTTTCTGTATTATTCACTTCTCATTCTGTTGTATGTACCATCACTGTAATGCTACAAGCACCCATTGCTTTTCACAAACCATGTCATTCATGCAACCCAGTACTGTAAAATGTGCTTTTTTCAGGAGGAGCTGACTGAAGTGACTGCAGTTTGTGAAGTGAAGGGAATGAAGAGTTCATTGGTACTTGGCTTTTTCTGCAAAGCCAAACCTCTCGCTGTTTCTTACTCGCTGCCTCAGACTGAATGGTAAGCCAAAATGACATTAAATCTAAACAAGCTTTCTTTGTAACCTTATCCTGTTTTCATTTTAGTGCTAATGAGGATGAACACCATCCAATCATGCTGGACTTCACAGAACAAAAGCCAGTGCTCATTGGACAGTCTGTTAAGCGACAGCTGTTGATAACCAATCACACCGCTATTACCGCGCCTTTCACTGTGGAGGTGGAGTACTTCACAGGGGTAAATTCACAATCATCTGAAAACTTACAAAGGTATGTATACGTAACCACCAGTGTTGGGGAAAGTTACTTTTAAAAGTAATGCATTACAATATTAAGTTATTCCCCAAAAAAGTAACTAATTGTGTTACTTAGTTACTTTTCATGGAAAGCAATGCTTACGGTACTTTAAGTTACTTTTGCTTTATTTTTTTGTACTTGGCTGAGGCTTGATCTCTTTTAGGCCTTGCAGGTGTTTTTTATGATCGCAAAAATGTCAAGCTCTGGCCTGCCATCTCCGTTTCTGACTCAAACTGTTTCCGCTCATGTGCAAAGAGTTGCGTTATTCTATGTGACTATTGGTTTAATTCTGTACATTATTTTATTTTTAAATTAAATTAATTACATTTTAAACAAGTGGTTTTGCATCTATTTGGCTCCCCCTACTGGCTTAACTTGCAATGTCATTACTGATTGGCTGACTTTGCTGCCACTCAAAAAATGTAGCCAATTATTTTAAAGTGGAGGGGCAGTGAGATGCCTGTGATGTCATAAGCATCAGTTTTTCAGATTGGGCCGTTTTCTGGCTTACATTTCTAAAAGAGAAATTTCTATGAGACTGAGATGTTTAGCATGTCTAGCACTTTTTGTATGTTTGTGAATGTGGGTAGACTACCATTATTCAACAAAGACAAGGTAAAAATGGTTTTTCATTCTCTGTCTCCTTTAATGTTATACATTTATAATGCGTTACCCCCTGTCATATTTTATATATATATATATAGTATATAAAGTATATATATATATATATATATATATATATATATATATATATATATATATATATATATAAAGACGACTGACTTTTGATTTTTAGATGCCCCGTTCCTCTCCATTCTGCTCAAGCTAAAAAAATTCAGCAGAAAGCATATGAGGGTAGGTGCAACCTGTTCTTTATTTTTTGGGAGGTGAAAAGGGAGATTAATGATTCCTTTTTGTCTCTTACAGAATTTGTACGCTGCCAGCTTGCCCATGGAAAAGGCGCTGCATTTTTTGTTGAACCAAACAGTGGAACGCTTGGTCCATTTGAGAGTCTAACTATCAACATCATTGCTTTTACCAATATGTGGGGTGAATATCAGGACAATCTCATATGTAAAGTAAGTCACATATAACCATTTTCATTTCTCAAATCAAACACTATATTTCGATTAGAAGTCTGTTATTAACCTTTTTCAGGTTGGTGACCTGGATCCAGCTTCTGTGCCGATCCAGATGTCTGTGAGGGGATGTCCAATTTACTTTCAGTTGATTGGACCACAGCCCAATAATCAGAACCATGGTCCATTTATAAGGTCATTGACCATAGAGGATACATCTGCATGTCTCCAAATATCTTGCTGACTTATTAGATCTGGATGCAAAAATGTGTTTATGATTGACCTTCACAGATTTGGAAGCCATGTTTCTGGAGGAGACACCGTGTCACGTTCTTTACGGCTCATTAACACCAGTCCTTACGGTGAGCTGAGCATCACATATGGCTTACAAGAAAACCTGAAAAATGCTTTTAAAACAGTGTCCTGCATATTAAGGTGTAATATAATTTTGTATAAACAATAAAGTATGAAATTGTTACATCTGCAAACAAATAATTCTCAGAATTAACTCATTTTTTTCCATTTACACATACTATTTACCATTTAAAATTCCTGGATTATTTTCAACCAAGTGTTGAGTTAAAAAGGTACAAACCCAACTGTTGGGTTAAATTAAATTACCCAGAAAATGTTTATACAGTATTTGACCAAACAATGGGTTGAAACTACCCAGCATATTATCCAATTAAAGTAATTCAATACACTGATACATTATAACAAAAATGGAATCTATATATTACATAGTATAAGACACACCATCATGTGTAAAATTTCAAAAGTTCATCTGGAACATTACTTGCTTTTAGAAATCCGCATGGACTGGGTGACCTACAACCTGGAGGCTGGAGATAGTAAGCTGATAGATCTGTTGGTTGCATGCGGTGAAGCATTTCCTCTGAAGGACGCTGATGGAAATGAAGTTGTTGGGCTGGACCCATGCGTCATGTTCCCATCATGGGATGAGAGCCACACCCTTAACAGGGAAGACACATTCTCATCCATCATGACCAAATCTGTGAGTCTTAACCAATCAATTACCAAAAATATTGAGATGGGTCTTTTATTGCATCAACTCCTGCAGCCTAAAAAGCTTTCCCCTGTTTTGTAGGATGGTTTTGAAGAGGACGAGGAAGAAAGTGATGAGGAGGAGGACAGTGGAGCTCATGTGTCTCAGGCCACAGGCAAGAAGCTGTTCTCTGTATTTCTGAAACCTCATGAAGGAAATATCGCAGATTACCCATACTGCATCACTCCACAGCAAACAGTAGGTCCATGGGAAAAGCGATTTCTCCTTTTTGCCTAATCCTTATTTGTTTGTATGGAAAGATATTTCAAAAAGCTTTATTACAGGTTGTTCCAGCAGGGGGTAGTAGCTCTATACATTTGTCTTTTACCCCTCTGATCCTGTCAGGCTCAACCGATCAACGATGTTTGGGTTATGCTCTAGGTTACATGAGCTTGGACTCCAAGGTAAAGTATGTTAGACTCCACTGCTCCAAATTTGTCATTCATAACAAAAGTGTCAAATGAACGCCATTAGTTTTACAGTGAAGATAATGGAAAACCTCTGTTTTATCTCTCTTAGATGGCATCATTGATCCCAGGTAAAGTGGAAAGAGCGCAAGGCTACGAGCTACAGCCATTGAGGTTGGACATGCAGGCTTATGTTAAACCTGCCATGTGAGTTGCAGTTGAGACTTACAGAACAATCAAACCTAAAACCACAGCCGTATATAGAGATCACAATTTAATAGATTCAGTGATGCGCACTTTTTTAACTTGGACTGGTAAGGAATTGCACAGAAACCAACCAAAACACAAAAAATCATATACCTGTAGTAGGAATCCCATTGCAATAACACACAACACAGTAGTTACCACAAAATAACCGCCTACTGCCCCGTTGCATTGTGGCGACACAGGCAACCAGTGGCGGCTCGTGACTGCTCATCCGAGGGGCGCTAATTCAAAATAAGTGTTTGGAGCACATGCACATGCGCCAAAGCCGTTTATGATTAAAGAAACGCTCACGTTCACAAAATACACGCAAGACACTCTCTTAACAGTAAACTCTGATTATGCATGAGATTATGTGAGTATCTGGCAAATGCAAGCGTCTCTTTTATCATAAACCCTTTAGACGTGTCTGCAGCAGGCACTTATTTTGAAAAGACACGTGATGCACATAGGATCTCTTGACGCGCAGAATACATATTTTGAAAAAAGGAACCACACACATGATGGGCTACATACACGTTGTGACGAACTTCGCATTGAGCGCCCTCGAAAAAAAGAAGTCACTGGTCGCCACTGCAGGCAGCCATGAATTTTGCATGATTCGGAAATTTAAAAATCTTGTTTTTAGAAAGCATTATCTGCACCTGTTACTCAGAGTAAGTAACTTTACACAGTAAATATGTGTGTGTGTGTGTGTGTAGTTTGTCAGTGCAGATGGAAGAAGATGCAGATGGTCTGACATTCACTGCAGCTGCCAGTGATACACTAGATAGAGAAACACGCAAACAGGTGCAGTCAAAACAAAATATATGTGACCGTATCTGTGACATCCAGGTTAAAGTCTCATAATCTGAATATGATATTAGGAACATCAAAATTTGATTTCAATCATTGATTTAACTTTAATTTCAGTATTTTAACATGACCTCACTTAATCAATATTAAATATATCAAGGTTATATTTTCACAGAATGTTCTTTACATTATGTAGGTTGATTTTATGTAAATCACAAAAAAAATACTTTAGCTGGGTTTTCACAGGCAGGGTCACAAAATATCCAAATTTAAAAATGAGAATATTCAAGTACTAGAGTGGCTGTTGGCAATGTAAGGGTGGAGGTAGGTGAACAGAATTGATTTGTACTTTTCTGAACCATAGAAGGAATCCAGGATAACACGAACGTTCCAGCTGAAGAACAATACAGAGATGACCTTGACTTTCAGGCTGACTACAAACCCTCCATTCTCAGTTCTTCTGCCCCATCAGAAGATTAAAATGACCACCAGCTCACCCCCTCACAGACACACACATGGACTGTCGGGGTCAGGAGAAGAGCAGATGTCACTTCTACTGCAGCCCAAACATGACATGCAGGTCTGTACACCCGTGTAAAGATCCCAAGGTCTTTAAACATCGTTTCTGTTTACTTCTCTTTATGATTTGTAGATATCTGCCACAGTATATGACTTTGAATCTGCAGGTTAAAGTGGCTTTTCACAATTCATCTTCACTCTTAAACTGTCTGACTGAATCATGTGAGGAATCAGATGCCCGGCTCTCTGCTACCCTTCTGTGCAATGATGCTGGGGAGAGGAAACTAGAGTTTAAGCAGAGTTTGACCATTCAGTACAGCAATAACAGTACACAGGTCTGAATTAATATTTTTCTATTCCATAGTCCTAATTCTTATTATTGTCAGGGTGAGCCATGACTAAAATCTAAATAATGTCTAGTTTTCTTTTCATTTGAATGTGATACCAAATCTGTAAAACAGGTATACTGAAAAAAATAAAGGCTGGATTTACTTAAAATATAGTGCATAATTTTTGCATCCATTTTTTAAAAGTTAGTATTACATGGAATTTTTAGCAATTCATGCAATTTCAAGTAAAACTTACTTAAAAAAGTGGATGCACAATTTTTTTGCAGTGTAGCTGTTTATTATTGGCTCTTATTTAGTATACAGGATGTTTTACTGTCTTTCAGTTCACTGAAAAAAATATTCATTCAATTTAATCATTTTTTTAGGGTAAGTGGTTGCAATCAATATATTTATGCTACATTCAAACAAAAAAATGTGTAAAATAAAACAAAATAAAAAACTTTTGTTTAAATGTAGTTTAAATAAATTGATTGCAACCACTTACCGTAAAAAAGTAGTAAATTGAATGAAAAATTTTTTCAGTGTTAATTCAGTGCGTAAGTTTGTAATGCTCACTTACTTTTGTATAAGTATGTACTTAATAAATACTGTCGTCTTTATGCACTTTTTCAGACAGTTTTCCTTTGCGCTCACCTGGCATTACCCACGCTGCACCTTTCCAGTGACATTGTGGATTTTGGCACCTGCTATGTCGGACAGACAAACATCAAAGAGGTGTACCTCTATAACAGAGGCGGATCCTGTAGCTTCTGGACTGCACTTGCAGGTTCAAAAATTAAGGCTTTGGAACAACATGCCATTCTCACTTTTACTAAAAGTCACTTTAGTCAGTTTTGGGAGGAGCTACCAGGCAATTGCATTAGCACTGACAAACAGTTATAACATTCTTGGGTTGCAATTACTAAAGTATATACTGTAGTCGAGCTGTTTTTTTGTTGTGTCTGTAGATGCTGAAGGTGAGAATGAGGTGTTCAAGGTGAGTCCAGACGCTGGTGTGTTGAAGCCACTTGTAGATCCAGCGCCATTCAGCAGACAGCTGTTGCAGATCAGCTTTACAGCCAGGTACATTTCACCACACCTGCTTTAAAATGATGGCTACTTATAGTCACTTATCATTAACCTTGTAGAAGAGATTATATTTAAACAATATTTAACTTTTATAAATAAAATGTATAATAAAGTAGAATAAAAACTAAATAGATGGCAGGCAAACAGTAGGTCAAGTCAATCTGAACGTGCAATTGTCAAAGCAGATGCATTTATATTGTTATATTCTTTCTTAAAGGGATAGTTCACCCAAAAATGAAAGCTTTGTTATTACTCACCCTCATGTCAATGAACCCCCAGTATCTTTGTTATTCAGAACCCAAACCCAGAGCTTTAATAAAGTGTTGTTTTATAGTTTTAGGATGTTTACTTTTAAATAATGTGTAACAACAGCGATATCTACTACAATAAATGTCTTCAGGACCCTTAAAATATATGACTTGATATATGACAAGTTGAGTGGAGTTATTTATTTAACACTTTTGGGTCCTTGTGAAGCTTGAAGGGTTTTCTTGTTACTATTGAAGTCGGCGGTGAAGGCTCAATCCACTCAAGTACCATGCACTCCCACAGTAACCAGAAAACCCTTAAAACAAAATTTTCTAAAGACAAAGACATTGGAGTATGAAATGACATGAGGGTAAGGAAATAAGGTCAAAGTTTTCATTTTTGGGTTAACTATCCCTTTAAAGCACTACTGTTACATTCCTATAACATTTATGCGTTGAATAGACCATATATTAAAGGGATTTTTTTCCATAGTGATCCGAAAGAGTTCCAGACAATCATCACGGTGCAGGGCATTCTCGGAGAAACTTCACTAATGCTTAAAATCAAAGGAAGAGGATCATTTGATGAAAAATTTCTATCTGTGATACCTGACACCTGATAAAACAATATTGAGTTCCACAAATAAGACAAATGATCTGAAACTTTTTAAACAAATGAAAATACTTTTTTTAATTGTTAAAACTGTTTATTAGTTTAGATTATTTCAAGCTGTTTGTTTTTTGTACAACAAGCTAGTTACCAAGATTTCAAATTATCCAATGTGAACTCAAAGGTTGCAGTTAAACAGTGATTTTGATCCTAACCTTTGGAATGCAAGAGTTTATTTGTAACAAATTATTTTTATTGTAATGAATAACCGCTTGAAATGCATTACAAATCTTAACAAATTACACCAGTCCTCTAACATTGTGTAAATGTTATGTAATGAAATGTAATGCTTATTAAAAACATTCTTTCTATAATCCTGAATACTCTGCCTGTATCCATATGAAAATACTTAAATCAAAATACAGAAATATCATATCCCTTGCGTAAAATATCTGATTGCTCTTACACAGATATCATCTATTTCCATGATGTGTTGCCGTCATAGTTAAAATATAAGGCACTTTAAACAGATGTGCCATTTTATTATTAACATCTGCACTAGTAAGGTATCATCCAGTGATCCACACTACACTGTAAAAAGTAAAAGTTGGAATAACTTTAAAATAGGGATGCACCGATACTGGTATCGGCCTCGATACCACATTTTCTAAAGTACTCGTACTCGTTAAAAGTCCCCCGATACCTGGAATCGATACCACGGTCTGAGAAATGTCTATGTTTGAGCGGTGTGTAAGGGGTTAATGCCTCGTGTTGTCCAAAGAGGCAGAGTTTACAACAAACTGGAAAACTAGTCCTTTGTTTTTTTTTGTTAAATTATATGACTAAAGCGGTTACCTGTAAATTTAAATCATGTTTTTTTATTAAGTACTCGGTATCGGCAAGTAATGAAATGCAAGTACTCGTACTCCAAAAAAGTGGTATTGGTGCATCCCTACTTTAAAAATGACTTCAACTGGTAACACCTAAAGTTTTTTAAGTAGAGCAGCTGTTACTTTTTACAGTTAACTTAGGAACCGCTCTGCTTTATCTGCTTGCATTTTACAGTTAGTGGTTTAGCACGTTAATTACAAATTTTTTGCATCTTGGGATTTTGTGAAAGAGCTTTAATCATTGTCCCGGGTATTCAAAAACGGCGGCAGCTCCCATTCCAGTCCCGATGCACATGGACACTACACCATACCCTCTGAAAAAAAAAGGATCATTAAAAAGTTAGCTTACTGATTGCATTGCCATTGTTTTGTATTAAAGCAACATGCCAAATGCCTCCTAGTGAAGGAGATCTGTTTACCTCTTTCGTCTGCGTTTGAGCTCATTCAGAAGTGTCACAACCTGTCGAGCCCCAGTGCAGCCAAGGGGATGACCAAAAGCAATAGCCCCTCCATTAGGATTCACTTTCTCCATGGGAATGCCTAGCTTTTCCACACAATACACAGCCTAAAAGGCAAAAAATTATGTATCAGTTTCAAGCAATTCACACACCAGATGTTAAAACACAAAAAAGTGACTAAAAGACTTCACAAACTGAATTTCTGACCTGACTAGCAAAGGCTTCATTGATCTCAAACACATCAATATCATCAACCTTCAGACCTGTAAAAGCATATGCAGCAACACGGTTTGTTTGCAACCTTGATTTTATAATGGAAACTTTGTAACAATTTTGAAAAAAGATTTATTTCACATCTGTACGCTCACCTGCTTGTTTAAGGGCCTCTGGGATAGCATAGGCTGGGCCAATGCCCATTATGTCTGGTGGCACACCCACCACAGCGCTCGCCCGCAGCACCCCAAGAACAGGCAGTCCCAGTTTCTCTACTGTAGATCTCCGCCCTATCAGAACGGCTGCAGCGCCATCACTCACCTGGCTTGCATTTCCTGCAGTGCGCAACAAAGAATTGATTTATTTATAGACCCGTTTTATAAAAAAATCAGATTTCAGTTCTCACCAGCTGTAGTGCTGCCGTTTTCCTTGAATGCTGGACGGAGTTTGGCAAGGCCTTCCAGCGTAGTGCCAGGTCGGATTCCATCATCCTTTGAGACAGTAATGGTGCGCTCTGTGCCGTTTTCATCCATGAATTTAGTAGTGACTGGTGCGATCTCTTGATCAAATAGGCCCTGTTTCTGGGCCATGGCTGCACTAGTTATGATAAAGTCCAAAAATAAAAGTCATATTTAGTCAAGTGCATATGATTGGGAATTGTGAAAAAAAGCAATACATTATACTTACTTTTGTTGGGACCTGAGAGCAAATCTATCCTGTTTATCCCTGCTGATGCCAAATCTCTCTGCAACGTTCTCTGAGGTTATTCTGAAACACATAGACAATAAAAATGTAAAATATAAAAACAATTTAAAAACAACTTGTACTGACGTATCTTAACATATGTCAGTGCCATTGTTTTGTCTCAAAATGCACAACAGTAGTTTTTTTTTTTTTAAATGCTAATCTTAACCCTGTCTGGGTATCCGTCCCTTAATGTTTAACACAGTATTTCTCATTAAAGAATAACATTATCCATACCCCATGGGAATTATACAGTCTCTGGCCTTCTCATTGTCCATTAGTCTAGGGCTAATATCCCCTGGGTTTCCTACTGATTGCAGTGACATACTCTCCGTACTGCCAAGTTGACATTCCAAGAGATGATGATTATCAGAAAAACACAAAAAAAAAATATATTTTTAGACTTGAATACATGTTCTTATATATTTGCAAATAGTGAAAAAGGGATGATTTGTATAAATGTGGCATACTAACCCACAGGCAAGACCCAGATCATACGCCCCATTCCTGATTCCACCTTGAAAAAAAGATAAAAAGGCTTGTTCGAATTGTAATGTATTTCTTTTTGTTGCAGCCAAAATAATAAAGATGAGCCATTTTACTGTTTAAAAATTAATTTTTACCTGCAATATTAAAAAGTGCCTGTAGTCCAGAAGAACACTGCCTGTTCACTGTGTAGACTGGTACAGACTCGGGAAAGCCACTAAAAAATTTCATTTTTGTAATTGCGTAAATGACAACAGGTGAATGCAATAATGGTTTTATATCAAATCAAGACATCTCACCTAAGAAAATGGGCAACTCGAGCCATCAGTGCACCCGCTCCAGGCTGTAGAACATTACCTGCACAAATGTTTGTGAAACAACACCATAAACTCATATGTTCTGCATACATCATACATATTGGTGTGTTTTACCGTATCCACTTATTTTTTGGTCATGTTGTAATCACAACTGACTCACCGACACACACATCCCCTAGTGAGGCGGGTGGCAGTCCAACATCCTTGAGAACTTTACTCATCACAGTACTGAGAAGCTCATCTGGAGTTGTGTCCTGATACAGGCACATGACAGGTAAACTACTACATTTTAAAAGATGAGGCAACTGTTCAACGCCCCCAATCACAATTTCTGCCCAAAATATTCTAGAAATTGTCATATTTGTTATAAAACAATAGCGTGAGCAATATCTTGCTTTTTATGCTTGTTTTAACTTATTTAAGCCATGTTGGGGGGTCTCCTGGAAGGACCCAGGACCCCTGGATTAGAAGCACAATTGCAAAAACCCGTATAGAGTCATGCATTAATGCAAATTATAGATTTATCACCTTAAATGATCCCCTTTTCGCCCGGCCGATTGCTGTTCGTAGCCCATGAACTACAACGATATCGTTTGGATCAACAGCTGATGCGCTGCACTGTCTCATACCCAAACGTCCATTTGACGACAGATGTCCAGATAAAATCTGTACTCTGTGCATTTTTACAGTTGAAAACCTGAAGACGAATTAATATAAAAGTCTAAAGTGTTGATGAACATAAACCTAAACTGATAAATGGAGCAGAAACTTGAACTATGCTCTACATTACTGACTGTGTTTCCTGGTGGACCTTGCTTCGGTGATCTCATTGGATAGGAGGTTCTGACGTCATTGTGTAGAATTGTGGGAAACGAAGTGCGCATGATTATTTTTCTTCACTGTTAAAAAGTGCGCATGATTAAAACAATTAATACTTGTTATTTTTATATACGTTTATTTAACGATTTAAATGTAATTACATAAACTCTATGTTTATTTTACTTTAATTTATTGTTATATTATTGTAATTATTTTATCATATTGCATATTATGCCACAAATCTGTCAAAAAGGTATTCTATTCTATTTTATATTTGAGATGGTTTTCACATCTACATAGATGTGAAAACTACATAGAGTGTAAATTAATTAAATTAGTTTCTTATGGAGCATAGCTTATTTTCTAAATAAAACTTATAAAACCGATAAATAGCAAGCCTAATATAGCAAGGCAAACTTTTTTGCACATATAATGTGCACCACAGTCAGCCGAGGGCGCCAAAATATCACCGACGGTCTGTGCAGCACTCGCGTCATCGCTTCCTGAGGCTCGTGCTATTTGTGACCTCAGAGCGCTTGCTTTTCTGTGGAAAAACTCGCCGACCGGCAGTGTTTGCGGAGGGGAAAGTTTCTGCTTTTGACGGCGCGCAGTCGACGAGATTAGCAGTTTTTCCAAGCACACACAGCCTGGATTATTATTGTCTGCGACTCCAACAAACATAATCTGCAAGTCTTCTCGATAGGTTGGATTTGTGCTGTTTCTCCATATTTCGCGTGACAACTGTATCCAAGTCCTCGCTGCTTCCGGATATACTGTTATTATTATCTTATAACTATACTATCTTTTGGGGATTTTTCCTCTTCGCTGCATTTAACCCAGTGATCCGACTGCTTTGAATCACACATTTCTGGTTTCTAAAGTGCAAGATCCAGTATGAATATACGCACGTAAGGTGAGTTATGGAATAATAACGAATGTACTTAAATGAACTGTAATATGCAAATATTTGCCATAAAAGGAAAAATACAGATCTAGTTCAATTCAGAGAGTCCCAGTTCACCGCTTCTAAAACCAAAGACATACTTATGAGTTAAAAGCGAAAGTCTTTGCTTTTTGTTGAAGCTGAACTTGACACTGAAATGACACCTAACGTACCATATAAATGTCTATTATGCTGGTGTGAGTTATATGGATAATGACATTATATGTGATATTTATGTGCCTACACAGCCAAGATATAAACATGGATATCTTTGTCTCATTATCTATATCTAAACAATATATTACTTCTGTCGTTTAACATACCTGTGTGTATATGTATACTATTTATGTTGGCATAGCCTATGTGACTATTAATAATTGCCAAAAATTCAATACACAAACAAACAAACAAAGTTTCTTTTAAAGGAATTATAAATGTTATCATTTACATTACCCTTATGTTGGTCCAGACCTGTTTGATTTGCTTGCACAAACAAAGATGTTGTACATAATGTTGGACGGATTCATTGTCTGTTCACTGTCATTGTATTGGAAAAAGAGCATTTACATTCTGTGATTCATGAAAAATAGAAAATGGGAAGTTTTTTCACCCCAATTTTCACTTTTGACACGTTTAGTGTAAGATTGTTACACTTGTTTAACCTCCTACGGCCTGGTGTGCCTGTCCACATACGTGGACATCACATTTATAGGTTAATATATTTATTGGTTCTTCCTAACCCCAAATAGCTGGAAGAAATCTAAAATGCAGGCCAAACCAAGGCTCGGGTCTTAGGAGGTTAAGAGCTGTTGTCCGTACTTTGATTATGAAAGCTAATTGTCAGATTGTTAGGATTTAGGCTCAGATACAGGTATACTAAATTGCAAAGATGGGACCAAGTCACACATGTGCAAGTCTCAAGTAAGTCTCAAGTCTGAACCTTCAAGTCTCAAGTAAGTCCCAAGTATTTTTTTTCTTGGGCAAGTCAAGTCAAGTCGAGTCACAGGCTATGTCAAGTCAAGTCAAGTCCTGTAGTAGGTCAAGTCCAAGTCAAGTCACCTTATTATTGTAATTTTACCTGCAGAATCTGATCTTAATAAAGATATATAGAATATAAAGATATAAAGAAATACTTATTCAGTAAAATACATCATGGAATCAAACAAAATTGTAATCTCTTCCGTTCGCGTGCCTACATTTGAAATAACGAACTTGAGCGCGCAAAAGACGTGATATGTGAACCGGCCCTACCATTGTAGAATCCAGTCATTTTTCTCTGTGTGTGTTCAGGTGGCAAACCAAGACACAGTAGCCAAGTCTCGTACCGCTCAGATCAAGGGAAGTATTTTTTAAAAAATAAATAAAAATTATTTTGCCCACATTTGTCCCCAACACGGTATGATGAGGGTTAATGGCTACTTAAGCTATTATTACATTAGCTAACTACCAACTAACCTTCAAATGACGGACGAAATTGGAGGTTGTCGTCTGGCTGCCCATGATTTTAATGTTGCATGTCTTGCAACGCGCTGTTCGTCTTTTGCCATCGTGTTGAAGCTGAAAGCGATGACCCCCGCTACCCCTCCGGCTGACATTTTGATATCTGTTCTATGTGGGCATGGTGTGGGTAAGGTACGAGAGGGCATGACTGATGATAGTGTCGTGATTCAGTCATGACAACGCCATTCTTAGCCTGCGCTCCAGCTGGGTCAACTTTATTTTTTAAAAATAGTTTATATATTTTATATTCAAACTGAAAACATGATGTGATTAACACTCAAGTCATTCAAGTAATCGTGTCTCAAGTCAAGTCAAGTCCCGAGTCTTTAACTTCAAAGTCCGAGTCAAGTCTCAAGTATTTTATTTTTTGTCAAGGCAAGTCACAAGTCACAAAAATAGCGACTCTTAATTCTTAATTTTCTATATATACATTACATACATACATACATACATACATATATATGTCCGATGTCGATACTGATATTAAGAAAGCGGTGAAGCCGATATAACACAAATGTATGTAATTACAGTAAATAAGAGACAAACAAAAAAATTGGTGATACATAAACATTTGTTATTTTAACATTTATAAATATAACCTTTTAAAGTACTTAAACATATTTACATAAATAATAATTTACATAATAAGTGAATCTGACATCTCACGTACTGTTTGAATAAGTATTTTGTACCAGTTTGTTGTTGTGTGTGACACAGCATAAAGCAGGGCTCAACAACACAAATAATTTTTTATACTGGCCTGGTCGGGCCGGTGGTTCAGGTTTTCACTTGCCCTGCCAAAATTTTCACTGGCCCAGTGGCCCCAATAAAAAAATGTCAGTGTCACATATTTAAAAATAATAATTCAAAAGTCAAATATAATTCTATGCATATACAACAGACATGTTCCAACGAAAAAAGACTCCTAACTTTTCTGCTTTACCTGTAAACTGACAGTAAACTGGGCAAAATATTGCATCGTTTCTTTTGTTGTTTCACTCAAGTAAATGTCTGCTTCCAAGATGTTAAATAATATACATTGATGAAAATATATTTTAGTGACTGAGGATGAAGCACTGGCCCGATCGGGCAAGTGACAATCCTTTTTACTGGCCCGAACGTTTTTCACGCTTGCCCCGGGCCACCGGGCAGTCCTTTATGTTGAGCCCTGATAAAGTCATGTTAAAAAAGTGACAAATGATTGGTCATTTTACTTTCTGTCTGACTTTGGCTTTACATTGAATGACACTGAGTGTATTTTTATTTCAAACAAAAAATTTAAGTAATAGAGAAATTGACTGGCTGATTACAAAGATTTATCGTCCTATGCCGATAATAAAAATTAATCAAAATATCTATTGATTATATCTGCCTTCGCAATATATCGATCTATCACTTATCAGTTATACTCCCCATAATGTTTCTAAGTTCTTGAATAGCTCTTTTAGAAATGCTGCCCTTGACTGTACAAGTTAATGTTTTCCTGTGCCATTGTCAGGTTGTTACTTGTAGGCAATAGGGTTGGGCGATGTCCCCATAAATTGGCAGTTGACGATGGTTACGTAAACCATCGCGATGGACGATGATATCGTTAGGCGGGGGGTATTTTAATTTTTCGTTATTATTCGTTATTATATAATTTTTATTCGTTATTTTACTTTATTACTTCCACTTAAGAAGAGTTGTGCACTTTTTATTTTAATATATATTTTACATAAATACTATTCTGTACTTAAAATCTATAATTTTGTTATTTTACTATCCCAACTAATGTCTCTTTCCTATAGGTTGCACATAAGGGGAAAAGGTAGCTTTAATCCACTGAAGAAGAGTTGTGCACTTTTAAGCACCTTTTAATCTCTTTACATAAATATTTTTTTCTATTTAAAAGCTATAATTTCATTATTTTACTAACCCAACGACGACTCCGCGCTTTCCAAATTTTGCACGTAAATATCTGCGCATATGTGCCACCAGTACTCCGTCAGAGAGCGGGTCTTCAGCACCGCGGGGAGCAGCCAGCACTTCAATCCGCAGCTTATTAAAACTAGACAAAGTGAACAGGGCCAGACACATCTAAATTTAAACATGGTCTGTGTATGTAAATCCCGCGTTTCGGTCGGAGTGTTGTTCCCGTTTTCTTGTTCTTGACGTTCCCTGAATTCTGGGTTTATATCTTAATCTGCCGCTTCAGTGCAGTATAGCCTCAATGTAACAATGAGCACGATCTCCCGAGACACTACAAAAGGCTACTAATAAATGATTAATATGGGCTGTTTTCTTGTACAAAATTAAATATTTTAAGATAAATGTACAACATGTAAAAAGACAAGATTCTAGCAATGTCAAGATTAGGGATGGGCATTTTCCAGTAATTTACTAATTTTTTTAATATTTAATTTTTCGAATATTTAAGCTCTTAAAGAACGAATATTCGTTTATTTAAATTATGTTAATTAAGACATGCGTGTTTTGTATTTTTCATTTTGTCATAATTTCACAGAAGGCTTATAATTAGGAAATATCCACAGCAAGCTAAACTTATATTTAATTATTGCCATTAAACTGCCATGTGCAGTTATCCGGTTAATTTTCGAAAGAGCACCGCAAATAATAAATGTTCTCCGTTTCATTTCGTTCTCCGTGTCTGTCTCTTTATTAACAAAATAAAGTAGACTTTATAACAGAAAGCTTACAAATCTCTCATGATGTGTTGATTCGGGCGGCGGAGAACAAACGTTTAATAACACGTGAGCCCTCACTGAGCCAGTGGCCAAATACGGCGCGGCGGGGACAAACCCGGAGATAAAAGGAAAAACTTAAATTCGTCTGCAATCTGCATTGCCAAACAATCTGAAATACATACAAATTAATGTTCATGTATATTTTACATTTAAGTCTGTAAAAGACAGTATAGATGAAGTGAAAAACCATTAAATAAGTTGTTACCCTTTGGTGGCACATTAAAAACAAACAAACATTCGAATAGCATTTTTTAAATTCGAATTATTATTGCCATTCGAATATCCGTGCCCATCCCTAGTCAAGATCAAATGCCCGACATTTCACAGACTAACACACGTCACGTCTCACGTCTTCTATTTAATTTATAGACCAATTCACGCAAAGATATTAGGTTAACTATAGTCTATATAGAAGAGAGTAAGTGTATGTCGACTCGCAGCGGAGTGGGGAGGGGGCGTGGCATCACGATGGTGTCTCTCCATCGTGATGTCAGTCAACCATCACGATGGACGATGATATCGTCTATCGGCACAACCCTAGTAGGCAAGGCAAGTCTTGTTCAATATCTGGCTGCAGTGTGAACGTGTCTTTTTTCAGCCAAGCCCATTATCATAAATATGTCTTGGCAGGGTCAAAGAAAGGAATCTCATTGAACTTTGTACCTTTGTTGCAATAAATTCAAGGTTGCCTTTAAACCAAAAGCCTAAATGAATTGTTAGACTCACCTTAGAGTCAAGTGCAGTTAGATGCACATACAGTATAACGGTATCGATTATGGGTCTTTCAGGGCTATTGATGTTATGCTTTGGGCAAAAGTGTGCTGGAAGTCCACTACCAATGCAAGAGGTATGTCAAAGCATCACGTTGAGCACACCTGTTGTGATACCCACTAGCTAGCTAGCCAGCTAGGGCTTAAGAGTAAAGATTTGTTATGGTGGCGCTGGTTGCGACTAGTAGTTCAGATTAGCCCTGCCAATATTTTCCCTTGCATGGGGCAAAAAAATCATCAGGTTAATTTTTAGCAATGCAATTAAGTGAGTTTGCGTTTAATCGTTACGTTTTCTTTACTGCTTTAAATATACAGTAAAATGTAATGGGTAACACTTATATTATTATGGGTATACACACACAATAATATTGTATGCACTAGCTATCATAAACACACAAAAGACAATACTTCTACACCATTTATTTATCGTTTGTGTTATCTTTTTTTTATCAAAACTTGTAATTGTTAACATAAGTTAATGCCTAACATGAACGATTGTTTTGACATAACTACTAACAAAGATCAATAAATGCTGAAAAACTATTGCTCATAGTTAGTGTATGTCAGCTAATGCATTTACTAATGTTAATAAATACAACCTTATTGTAAAGTGTTAATGTATGGAAATATGTTATAACTCAATGACAACTATAAAATTCATAAACACAGCAGACAAATAAAATAAAACCTTACTTTGGTTGAATTATAAAGTATAAAAACAGCCGATATGGTCGATTCTCTAAGTAAAAAAAGAACAGGATGTAATGCAATGCATTTGAGCTTTGTGTATAAACTAGTAATGTTTCTTTACATTTTCTAATGTTCAATATAAATTGTCATTATATAAATTAATAATTTCAAAATGCATTCTTCAGAATTTAAATAATGCAAGTTTTTGGCATCGGTTGACAATTTTTAAATATTGGTTCATCTCTAATTTTTTTTTCATACTCCTAATAAATTGAAACATCACAGTTTAATGAAAGATAATCCAATGCTTACATTTTCAAGGCTTAATCAATAAAATGCATTGTTAAAACAGCACAAGCCTGACCAGGCACGTAACGTGTCTGTCAACTAATCAGATGTTTCCTACTAGGGGTATTACGGATCACAAAACTCACGGTTCTGATCACATTATGGTTCTTGAGGCACGGATGTGATCCTTTTTCGGATCAGCAAATAAAGAAATTACAAACATTTTATAAAAAAGAACAAAGTTGCACATTAAGTAAGGTCTAAAATTAGCATTAGGTACAGAAATCGATTCAAATGAATTCTAACACTGTCTTTATTGTATACATTGAATATACTTATTATTTTTAGAGCTACATTTTCTCTTTGTCTTGGGTCATTTGATTAACATTAATGATGTCACAGACTTAAGTAGGTTAATTGAGGTTACTGTTTCTTTAAGACCAAATAAGCACAGACTGGTTTCTAACTATAATCTATACATAAAACTTAAGACATAAACAAATGTTTTTATTAGAAAAAGAATACTATGGATATCATTTTGTTTGTATGTGCCCTGTCAAGAACAGAAATATTTGATGTTCACTTGCTTTTTGAAACGCGTCTCCCGTGTATGCACTTTTGAGTGCACTTAAACGCGCTCACACACAGACGGAGGGCGAATTCCAAGTGGTGCAGCATAAACAGTCGACCCACATAAAAACGTTAAGTTGTTTTTCATTGCACTTTAGCGCCTTTTGTGGTTAAATTGTTTAAAATCACTTGAATGTTAACATTTGCAAGCCTTTGAAACACATGCACATCATAAACTTTCCCTATTTAAATTTGCGTATTAATCCGCAAATCGTATGCGAGACGAACCGTGCACGTTATAAACTACTTTGACTCATAGTGATTTTAGATTGATAGAGACTTCCTTATGACCAAATGACGTAGTACTCGCACAAGCTGTGCATGAAACACAGAATCGTAGCCTTGCGATTCAGAATCGATTTCAAACAGGAATTTAAATGGCACACACGATAAATCATTACAGCCCTACTCCCTAGTAATGAAAGGAAATGTACAGGGGAAATGATACGTGTGTCAGTTTAATCATTAAATCCATAAAGTTTTAAGTTTTAACTACTTATGTCAAATAAAAGATCTGTTTAGGTACTTGAATTTACACATTTTCAGGAATCCCTAAAGGAATATTTTGGGAGAGGAGTCTATGATGAATAACCATCTCAGATTAGGATGTCGGGGAAATGTGGTATTTTATCCCGTTTCCTTCAGGGAACGCCGGTTTCGTGGCTTTAAGTCAAAGTGTTGTCTGGTCTGCTGCAGATCTTCATGATGGGTCATTAATTTTAGGCCTAATCTCAGGGCTTGCTGTCTCGGACACAGAGGAAATCACAGTGGTCTTATCACTTTCTTGAATGATTGGACACGAACCCACCAAAGAGTCAAGGGCCAGGGGTCATTGTTATTTGAGCAGCTCCTGCAGGCTCTTCGTGTGTGAAAACAACAGGGGTGGTGCTTTTACTTCAAGTTCAGTGTTGTTGATAAAGAGAAAATCTTTTTTAAGTGTAAGACATCAAAATGTCTAAATTTGAGTCAGGTTTTTAAGTTTTGAATTGAACAACTGGTCTGTTATCTGTTAAGCTTCTTAATGCGGTCATGTGTTATTCAGCACTTTGGTACTTTTTAATGAGTCAAAGGAAACCCCTATCATGTGTGTCTAATATGCTGGTGTGCAGATCTATTTAGTTCCATATTAGAAACGTATTACAAACGTATGTCATCATATTTTAATGATAATTTATGAATCCTTGTTTCTTACTGTAGTTTATTATAAATGTGAAAAAAAAACACCATGATATGACTTATGTGGTTTCCGGCTGACCATACAAACCACTCTCAGAAAAAAGGTACTATTTTGGTGTATATATGCACCTTTGAGGTACCAATATGCACCTTTTAGGTACAAACATGTACTTTTTGAAAATGTGACAACTTGTGATCTACTTGTATCTTTTATCTGAAAGTATACTGGTTTTGATCAAAATATACTAACCCTTTTAAAGAAGTTGAATTGCAGGAGATCTCTGTAATTGGCCTGACTGCTGCTGCTTGTGCGGGGTTGTTAAAGGTTCTTGTTCACCAGCGTGTCAGATGTTAAGAGCGATTTAATCTAACAGCAGTTATTGTTTCTCACATGCGACTGAGATGGTCCCTTTGGCATGTTGAAGTGTTATTGACGTGATGGGAGAAAATGCTTGCAAAAGAAGTGTCATTCAAGAGTGACAGATGTGTGAAATCCTCTTTTAACCTGTCATGACCTGTGAAACTTTGAAAAGTGGTTTAACTGCAGGCAGGGTCAGGAGTAATAATTGAAATTCCAGTGACATTAAACACAAATTTCGGATGTCTGACCTGGAGACATCTGCTATTCTATATATTAAGACGAATGAGCAGAACAACAAATAAATTATGTAATGCATGTGGGTTCGTGAGAGAATTACGGCTTACAATGAAAACAGCATATTATTGTGCAGATGGTGCTTGTTTTCTGTCTCAAAAATAAACACGTTCTGGGAGAAGAATCAATGACAGCCATAGGAAAAAAAAATTATCAAGATGTTTGCTGTGAGCTGAAGAGCAGCTCGATTATGGGCAAAATTAAGGTTATATTAGTAAAAATCATGGTCACAATTATTTAGCACGATTACACAGTGACTATGAAAACATGCATTCATTTAACTTTTTTATTTAAGGTATAGCAGAGGATTTTCTTTTTCCGGGGTGGATCATCAAGACTATTGGTCATCCTAGTTGTCAATCATTCTAATGATATATTTATGTAAAGCCGTCGTACGTGCTCGTCCCTATAGGTTCATTTTCAGCATACAGTTTCAGCCATTCATTGAAGCTCGCGTTCTAACCGTGTTTTTTCTAAATGTCTGAGGGGCGCAAGAGATAAAGTGTTTACGAATTGTATGACAGTCGCAAAGTTTCTACTCGACAGGTAAAGTTTGATTTGTAAAAGTTTTGAATTAATTGCACAGCCTAGTGAGCTGAGCTTGCTTTGTCTTTACAATGCAAAGGTGGCACGAAAGATGAATCTAAAGTGGTAGTAAGATATAGTATAAATGCATGCGCACGCAACAATTACAACTGCATAAATAATCTTCTGAAATACATTTTCGAAATATATTATATGAATAGGGTACTATAATATTAAAAAAATATTAAATCATATTTTTACATATTTGCAACAGAGCATCAAAACTGATTTTGCACAAACCAGCAAGCATTTTTGCGTTTAAAAGACATCTAATAGACCCTTTTACAACTCATGTGATCAAACAGCCTGCGCGCGCATTTGGGCAACAGAACTGGTGTTATTCCCCATTGGTTCTAACGTGTTAGCAACTCAGAAAGTTTATTAAAACGGTTTCCCAGCATCATAATGTCTGGTTGTTGCTTTTGGTTGCACTAATAATATATACAGTGTTGGGGAAAGTTACTTTTAAAAGTAATGCATTGCAATATTAAGTTACTCCCCAAAAAAGTAACTAATTTCGTTACTTAGTTACTTTTCATGAAAAGTAATGCTTACAATACTTTTAAGTTACTTTTGCTTTATCTTACTTGGATTAGGCTTGATCTCTTTCAGGCCTTGCAGGTGTTTTCTATGATCGCAAAAAATGTCAAGCTCTGGCCTGCCATCTCCGTTTCTGACTCAAATTGTTCCCGCTCAGGCGCACAGAATGCGTAATTCAATGTTAATATGTTCAGTTTAATTCAGTACATTATTTTACACAGATCTGGTAGCTGTGTTGAAAAAGTTGATAAAGTCAACTTTTTAAAATAACTTTCTCTATCTGTGTATCTATCATACATCTCGCAAGTCAAAAATTATATGCCCCCAAATTCAAGTTTATTTTGTCTAAAAGTGGGTTTCTCATAGCCGGACTATATCGGGTCTATAGGGTGAAATGCTATTACTTGCTGGGAAGGGATGGAGCAGTCTGTGCTCTATCCCTGGCTGGGTCCTTTATATTATCCCTTACACCAATGTACTGTAAGTTTGTATATGCGTATGCATCTGTGTTCTTTCCGATACATGGAAGTTGTTCTTTTGCTTTGACTTGTCCCACTTTTTAAGTGCATATGCCTTTTTTGCACCCTGTGGAGACCACTCCAGATCAAGTTGTGTATATTGGCAAAGAAATGAATCCATGCTGCAGAAAGTGAATTGTCTACTGAGGGAGTCTGTGTGACTGTGTGTGTTTGCACCAATGGTGTGCGTATGTGTGCGCAGGAAGGTAGGCGCACCTCACCCATGACAAAAAAACAATGCTGAAAAGTAGATTAGGAGCCCAGCGTGCGAGATTGGCTTAGCATTACTTAAGCAGCACCACTCTCCTTGGCAGCCCCTAGAAGGAATGGCTGTTGTGAAGAAGATGTTGTGTGTGTCATTTCCCAAAAGAGGCACCGTCACAACCCGTAAGTCACATAGTTAAAAGAAGAGGGCTGTCCTAATCGTTGCGAGCTGGCCAATTGGGTTTATTCATCACAGAAATAACAGTGCTGAACTTTCTTATCACTCACACGACAGTAAATAAACGGATACAACTTAGTGGGCTTTTGTTATGCGCATGATTGTTAAAATAGTCATTTGGGAAAGTGGTAACCACTTTGTTCCATTTTTAAAAGAGCCTACTGAAGTGCATTGTGAGTCAACAGCATTTCATTCTGGTTGGCCTCACAGTTTCAGGGCTCCAGACTAACTTTTTTCACTAGGAGCACAGTGGCCCCAACTGAAAATTTTAGGGGCGCAACCAGAAAATTTAGGGGCACACACCGTAAATCAACATGCTAACCAAATATTCACATTTCTACTAATTTCCACTGTATTACTAATAAATACTTTAATGATAGATGCAGAAAGTACAATGTGCTGTTTCAAATTCAGTGTCACATTTTATTGTGCACTTTTGGAAAAAAAGGTAAAATTTACTGGTTGCACATGTGCGACTGGATGCACACTCTCAAATTTTAGGGGCAAAATGCAACCATTTGGGGGCAGTCTGGAGCCCTGAGTTTGCTTTGAACTTTTATCAATTCTCAATTAATTTAAGTGATCTCAAGACATCATGCTTTAAAATAGAAATAGTGTCAGGAATCCTGTGTCATCTTTTGATTCAGACCTAAGTGATTGAAATGGTGTTTGTTGAACCGCATTTAACTTTGTTGATATAGACCAGAGCTACACAGCTATAAAAAGCTCATGGCCCACTATGCAGGACCCTTAAGGACACAATATCTAAGCTTTTATACACTCTCAGAAAAAAGGTACAAGAAGGTATAAAAAAGTTGTCACTGGGGCAGTAACTTTTCCAAAAGTATACTTTTTTTACTCAAAAAGGTGGTACATATAGCACCGTTTTAAAAGGTACCATCGCTTTGACAAACTTTGTACCATTTTCCTAAGATGACGGTATGTTTTATATCAAGACAACAGTAGATATCATGATAGAGTTTTTTGAGAATTCAATGCAGAAATTTGTCATATATGACACAACCAAGCAGCAATATATATGCAATGTCCATGTCTTTGATAACCCAATAAATACAATTCTTTCCTTTTAGATTTTATTATTTTTTGGAATTTAATGCATGTAAAGATACCAATATTTATAACTTACCAATGACTATTCTGACAGTGCAAAAACAGCTGCTACCCATTATATACCATTTGAGAAATCAAGTAATACATCATTCCAATCAGTAAACACCTGTCACCACCGAATATTTGAATACTTTGCCAAATTTTGACATTGCTTGGCACAACCTGCAGTTACACAAACCGCTGAATCCGTCAAAAAAAAAAAATCAATTACAGTGTATTCATCAAAGCTGTATAATTTTGTTTTATAATTTAGTAAATCTGTCACACAGCTCCGTTCTGAAAGAATGTTTGTGATTATTTCACTTTAACTTGCCATGATCACCAAGGCCATACAAAGACTGCTTTCCCCAACACATGTGGCATTACAAATAGATTCGGTTTTACATTTGTTCAGCTCATGTGCTTGGTTACAATCAGTGAGGTTTTTTGTTCAGTACTGTGAAATAGTGAACAATTTTCCATGAGTCATTAGGAACTACAGCTGGTGAGATGTCCTCGGAATTCATGGAAAAGTGGGAAAAAAAAACACGAAATGCAACTCACCTTGACTTTACTTCATTTGGAGAGGTGATGTAATATACTGGAGAAAATGGACCATGAAGCCTGACTTAATTTCCTGCCAAATGTCCACCCTTAGGTACAGTAGCAGTGAATGTCAGATGTCTTAAATAGTTCACAGAATCTGTTACATTAATGATAGGTAGCAAACTGGAACAAATGTAACTGCATTAAAGCATTAGTTTCCCTTTATTCTTTCGCCCAAATCCTAATATGGCTTTTTGTAAAGCCTGAGATCATTGTCAACGTAAACTAGCCAAGTTGCATTAGATTTTCCACTACGCCCTCGGATGGGTTTTTATAAAATCTAAGATCAAACCATGAAAGTTGCATTGGATTTTTCAGCATTGTGAGCAAAAGCATACACTCTAAAAAAACAAACCATGCTATATAGCACCAAAACTGTTGATTTGAATCGTAACCATAGAAGAACCGTTTTTAGTGCCATATAGCACCGGTGAAGAACCGGTGAAGCACCTGTGTAGAACCATATAGGGGCCATATAGCACCACATTTGGTTCTACATAGCACTATATGGTTCTACACAGGTGCTTCACTGGTGCTTCACCGGTGCTATATGGCACTAAAAACGGTTCTTCTATGATTACGAGCAAATAACCACTTTTGGTGCTATATAGCACCGTTTGTTTTTAGAGTGGTATTTTTGGATTTTGAGTCTGTCTGATTCGAAGTATTGCGTGAAGTGCACGTGCCGTGAATGGAAGCTTTTGCAGATGGGTGCATGGGTAAGCGGGTGTCTCTTGTACTGTGTGGAGTAACTGAGCAGATGGGCTGGAGAGCTGGCGGTTGGTGCCAGACGCTGAAAGGGCAGAGGGGTTTAACGTGATGCCCGCCGCTATGTTGGAGAGCCACCTGCTTTTTGGCAGCACGTCAGTCCCTCAGCACTTAAATGTGTTTGTGGCAGCCACAAGGTCAACTCAAACGCCTGTGTTCCTGTTTAAATGGATTTTAAGGTGCCAATTTGAAGATGTGACAGTACATATCTCTCAAAATTTAAAAGATGCACTGGGTTTTCCATCCAGTGACTTGTTTTAACATGGAAAGGAAGAGAAAGTAAGTGCTTTCAGATGTTGGCACAATGAGTAAAGTTATTCATCCAAATATTCCATTCAAACATTCAAAAATTGTGACCTTGTGATATCTACGCTAAACTCTTTATTATTTAATTTAGATTTTACAGACCTGTGCAATGTCTTAGGCCACCACATCAGCTTTATTGTTAAAGCAAAGTTTTAATGTCCATCCATATTTATTTTCACTCTCTTTATTAAGATACAAACAGAAAATACAGGAAATATGTAAACAAAATTTAAAAACAAAAATTTTTAGGACTAAATGTCTTTTTTAGGCATCAGTCAGTATTAAGTGTGACCTCTCTTGGCACTAAACAGATCTTGAGCTTTTTAAGCAGACTAATGTCCTGAAGTTATTCGATTAGAATTAGAAATTAGGATTTAACTTCATTTAGGTTTAAGAGATCCTGCAGCTGCCTCCTATTGCTCAAGTGGAAGGGGAGTTTACCCGTTTATTGGGCGCTACTAATGTCTATCAAATCCGTCTGTACGTAGCTTAGCCAATCGTTTAAATTATGCGTGTGCACACAGCTGAAAGCTATGCAACCAAACTGGTAGCTGTATAATGATATTGAAAAGCAACACAACTTAGTGGCACTGTGACAACCACAGTACAGACATAATGACAATATGATATTAATAAATACCACTTAGCATTTATAAGTTAATTGTACTTCGTCAACGTCAATGCCTAGCAGGTTGTTCCTATAAAACTCAGTGGCTATCATCGGGGCTCACAATAAAGGACTGCCCGGTAGCCCGGGGCAAGTGTGAAAGATGTTCAGGCCAGTAAAAAGTATTGTCACTTGCCCGATCGGACCAGTGCTTCATCCTCAGTCACTAAAATATATTTTCATCAATGTATATTATTTAACATCTTGGAAGCAGACATTTACTTGAGTAAAACAACAAGAGAAACGATGCAATATTTTGCACAGTTTGCTGTCAGTTTACATGTAAAGCAGAAAAGTTAGGAGTCTTTTTTCGTTGGAACATGTCTGTATGCATACAATTATATTTGACTTTTTAATTATTATTTTTAAATTTTTGACATTGACATTCTTTTATTGGGGCCACTGGGCCAGTAAAAATTTTGGCAGGGCAAGTGAAAACCTGAACCACCAGGCCAGTATAAAAAATTATTTGTGTTGAGCCCTGTATCATGTCTTGAGATATCCAAACATCCTTCTTGGATATGAAATTGTTTAATGCCAAAAGTTGCTATTTTTTTATAAACTTGTGTTCAAAACTACTTTCAACAGTATCTAAGGCTTTGTCCACACGAAGCTGGTGCATTCCCTATCCGATCATTGTTTTTCCTTGTTCTAAAAAAATAATCCGTAAACACGGCGTCTTCTCAAGAAATATCTGCGCACACACGAAACTAGAGCCCGACCGATATGCGTTTTTTTGGGCCGATGCCGATACAGATATTAGGGAGTAAAAAAGACCGATAACGATATATCCGCCGATATTCTTTATGTGTATATTATAGTTCAGTACACATATACTACAGTATAATATACTACAGTACTGTACATACAATACACTATATACTTTAACATAATATACTGTATATGAATAAATACAATGCAATGCAATGACCACTCAAAAATGTGGTGATCACTCACAAATGTGGTGATCCAACACTTAAATTGATGTGACAAAGATATGTACTATAGGCAAGAAGTTAACAATAAACTTTATTATCCAAAATAAGTCGGATATCAGTGCACTAAACAGTAAACTTGACTTATTATAAATAACTTTAAAACACAAAGAGAACAAAATACATAAAACGTTTGCAGTTTTGACAAGAATAACGTTATAAAGAGAAACTTATGAAGTCATTGATTATTAGCTTTACAGTAAGTTGTGTACTTCACAAATTTGTTAGCCACTCACCGTTACGAAGACAATGCTTGACGGAGCACATACTAATGTACGCTATGTTTAATGTTGTGCACAACGTTTTTATAACACAAACCCAGGGTTCCGTGCAAACTTTAGACTTTTATAAAACTAAAGCGTATTCGCTCCGCCACTTTTATTTAGCAAGGGTGTAGAGTTGCGCGAGCTTATTGAATCAATTGCTCTGAAATGAGCATGTTAACTAACAACACAAGCAGCAGTAATCTCATATAGTGTTATATAAGTGCATGGCTGCGCGTAGTTTAAACGTGTCATTTCTCCGTCTCGCGTCATTTCTCCCGCTTGCGTTTTAACTCGCAAGTCGACAAAGAGACGGATTAAAAACACCAAATGTAAACGGGAATGCGTCTCTCTTGTCCATTTATAATCCAATCGACCAAAGCGCGTCTTAATACCAGGTGTAACAATGTTGTGAAGAAGACACTGCGTGACTGCTTCCATGCCACTTGAACTGAGAGACTGACTGAAGTGAAGGGGGTGGGGGATTGGATGGTGTCACTACAGTGAGTGACCTGGGTCACCATTAGCAACCAGTAGGGCGCACTCTGCTGGACAAACAAGTACTTACATCTTTCAAATGCATGTAATGTGTTCTGTAACAAACGTTCATACTGGCGCATATCTGCGGCTTATACGCCGATACAGATATATCTGCGACATGCTCATATCGGCCGATAAAATCGGCAAAACGATAAATCGGTCGGGCTCTACACGAAACCTCTGAAACCGGTGTAGTATATATGCCAGACCAGTATGGGGCACTGTAATTCTGCCACATATATACACTATACACGGAGAAATAGACTTTGAGCATGCGCATAACCTTGCGCGCTGTATACAAACCAAGAGAAAAAATCAAAAAATAGCGGTTTCAGTCTCCCGAAACGCCGGATCCGTGTGGACGAATCGCCAATACGATAAAAATTGTATACGTATATAATGATAAGCGTCTCCGTGTGGACAGCCCTTAAGGCTGCATTGAAAAGTAACTTCGCGTCTGCTGCTGTGTTGGATAACAAAACTGCTTTGGTGTGTCGCATAGACGTCATCATCGTCTTGCTGCCCCCTCCCCTTTCTGTAATTGGTTCCCTATATCAGGGGCAAAATTGGTCCATAGTTTCCATGCTAGACTTGCAGCGTGAATAAATTTGCGCGCAAGGCAGCATGGGTACACGCAGGCTAGGGGTAGTGCCCTTAAAACAAAGATTTTTCAGGACCTCACTTTAAACAAAGGGGTAAGAAATTTTCTAAAGTTTGCATACATATCCTGCATTACTTATTGCACAAGATGACAGCAATACGTTTATAAACATTACTTTGATGTAGGACTTATGATGTCATATGGTGTTATAGTAGTGGTGTCCCATTTTTCTTAGGGGAATATATTTAACAGTTCCCCTTTTCACTCTGCTTAAAAGGTAAAGGTGTGAGGGGTAGGCGTAGGGGTATAAAATAGAATTGAAATTGGGCTCAAATTAAAACATGACATTAGCTAGGTTTTTACACACTGGGTCAAACATATAACTGGTATTAATTGGTAACTATTTACTTAACGTATGTTCCTGAACATTTTGTTTATATTTGGCAGATGCTTTTTGAGAAGGCTTTATATCAGTTTGTACAGTATGGGGTTTCAAACCTATGTGCTGCTAATGCAGTGCTCTGCCCATTGAGCACATTGATGCACATTATTTCCACTTAAAATCAACAATTTGTTTTTTTCATTCAGAAATCAAGTGTCAAGAGTTTGAAATTGACTTTTTTTTAACAAGTATAATGGCCCACATGCTGTCGCAGAGCTTTAGAATCATGTAACCAAAACAGTTTGTGTGCTATAAACTCTGGTGGCATTTACGTCGTCCGCTGCTCTGCCCTGCTTGTGTGTGCTGAGCATACGCCTTGGCTTGCGCTCTGGAAACTTACAGCAAACCCTTTTGTGTTGCTGTCTGGAGCCCGGGACATTTTTCTGCGCTGACTGTTTTCTTCAGAAACTCTGAGACTGTGCAAGCTTTAGAAACAAAGAGGGAAAAATAAAAGCCATTTGAATGAGGCTTAGAGAGAGAAAAGACGCTTTAAAGTTTGTCAGGGAGAGGAGGTGTGTCTGAGTTAAGATTCCCACTGAGCAAAAATCCAGTAGTAACTGGTAACTGTGTGCATCATCTTAAAAGAATTACTGTGAAACTAATACCTCTTTCAGGTCTTTGCATCTTTGTACAATTGAAAGAATCCTTTTTTGAGACGTTTTATTATAATTACGCATCTAGGTGCTCAAAGTTACTCCTTAGTGCTGTGCTGTTTGCAAGTTTAGCCTTTCAAGACTTTGTTTATTATTAGTTTAGCTAAAGCTGCTGAAAGACATTCAGCATTACTTTTTATTTGTTCCTATTATTGACAAAGTGGAGTCAGTCAAATATGACCTTACTGTGCGTTCACATCGCCACCGGTGAGAGCGTCAAAGTGTCCGGAAATCATTCATTTTCAATGAGAGCCGGCGGCGAGCAACGGCGCATCATGACCGGTGTGAGCATCGAGTAGAGTTGAAATCAGGGAAACTTTATGGTAATAATGAGATATGACGCGGTTCAGCTGCAACCAATCAGAATTCGGAAAAGGGTTCCAGATAATGCATTCGAGTGTCGGAGCATCCACTTCTCTTTTTCTATAGCGTCGTTGGTAGGGCATCCATAGCGTTTTTTGATGCTCTCGCTTGTGGCGGTGGGAACGCACAGTTAGAAAACAGATTTATTTGTAAACATTTTGCAAAACTTGTTTTCACAGTGCTGAGGTGTTTTTCATCCATTTTATCAATTACTAAAAAAAGTAAACACATTTCTCTTCAATAAGCCACCAACTGATTGTTGACTTTACTGTAGGTTTCTGTCAGGATCGTACTGACCACAGAAGTTTTTGCTTATGCTGTAGCAGGCAGCCCATGTAAAAACACTGAAAATGTGATGTTTGCATTGCGGCAGGAATTGCAAACTGACACATTTTGTGTGAAATTAAGCTTGTGTAGCTTAAAGCCTTCATGTGCTCATGCAGAGTATGTTTTTAAAGGAATTCTCCCTAACCAAGGCTCTAGACGGCGACCAATGGTTGCATTTTGCGACCGTATTTTCTAGCCTGGCTCCGCCCTCCTACGTGTTTCCGCTTAATTTTCATTTCACTTCAGTACTACGTCTGGGACTGCTGTGTAGAGTTTCGTTTTCTCCTGCAAAAATCTGCAGGTCCAATCAGCGAACAGAGGGGAGTGGCAAAGAACGATGACGTTGAGGTCGTGCGTCAGTTTGAGTTGTAGTTCAGTAATGGCGGCGGAGAAAGTCAAAGACGTGAGAAAAGCTATTCGGTCCATTGTTGCAAAACTGCTGAATATACACAAGTTAAAGCCGGAGCAAGAACAATATTTGCTAAGTTTTGTTGGTCTGATCATTCAGGCTTGTTGTTTCCGGCCGGTTTTGACGCATGATATACGTCACGACCACACGTTAGCGATTGGCTTTGGCAGATCCTGAGTGACTCTGGGCAGATCCAATAGTTCAAAAAAACTTCAACAGATTACCCTCCTTAAAGGAAGTAACGCTTTGCCATGGAGCGTGGCCAGACTATCTGTACAAATGAAATTATTGTACGAGAGTCTGGTTGGACCAGGCTACGTATTTTCTATAGTTGTAATCTTTTTAGCGGTTGCACCAGTGCCACTGCAAAACTGATTAGTACATATTTTTATTTTTAATACTCAGAAATGTGATTACGTCTATGGTGAATTCATTCACTCTCTCATGACGCCTCCCCTCACTATTCCCTGATTTTATCCCTGCCAGATTATGCCTCCCCTCATTCCCTAGCCTTAAAGGGATAGTTCACCCAAAAATGAAAATAATGTCATTAATGACTCACCCTCATGTCGTTACAAACCTGTAAGACCTCCATTCATCTTTGGAAACACAGTTTAAGATGTTTTAGATTTAGTCCGAGAGCTTTCTGACACTCCATTGAAAATCTATGTACGGTATACTGTCCATGTCCAGAAAGGTAATAAAAACATCATTAAAGTAGTCCATGTGACATCAGTGGGTCACTTAGAATTTGTTGAGGCATCGGAAATACATTTAAGTCCAAAAATAACAAAAATGTCAACTTTATTCAGCATTGTCTTCTCTCCCGTGTCTGTTGCGAATGAGCGTGCACAGTGGCGCTGCTGATGTACAACGCTGCTGGCGCGTTATCCTCAGACATGTTTGTGAAGATTTTTTTTTTTTAAACTTACAACGTGCATCTCCCTCAAACTCTAAAAAAGCTTGGGCACAAAAAAGCTGGGGCGCACCAGATAACACGTTGGCAGCGTCACTGCAGTCTCGTGCACACGGTTCAAAGACTTGGAAGAGAAGACAATGCAGAATAAAGTCTTTTTTTTTTTTTTTGGACCAAAATGTATTTTCGATGCTTCAACACATTCAAACTGACCCACTGATTTCACATGGACTACTTTGATTATGTTTTTATTGCCTTTCTGGACATGGACAGTATACCGTACATAGATTTTGGAGGGTCAGAAAGGTCTCGGACTGAATCTAAAACATCTTAAACTGTGTTTCCAAGGTCTTACGAGTTTGGAACGACATGAGGGTAAGTCATTAATGACATTTGGGTGAACTATCCCTTTAAATAAAACATGTTATAAACATTTAAAACAACTTACTGCTTGAAAGTGACATGATTTTCAAATGTGGAATCCCATTTAACCTCTTCATTTAACCTATCCCAGCGAGTAGTGAACACACGCAAGTTGTGAACACACACACCCCTGGAGCAGTGGGCAGGGCAGTGGATGCACTGTTTTAAAGTTTATGATCGAAGCTTATGTCAACCACTCATGAGCCCCATTCAACTTCAGCTTTAAAATCACATCCCATCGGCTTGAGAAAGTGCTGTTTATCTCAAGACTCTAGACTCATGGTTTCCAGCTAGGTAATTTGATATAATCACCACAAGAGCCATCAGAAGAGAGACAGCACTCTGCAGTACTGCAGCTATATTTGGTATCAGTTTTTACAGGCAGATGGGGAAAATGAGAATTGCTACAATTGAATAGCTGTTTATTCTAAATGACGCTGTTTCTGTTGGTTTGCTAAACCATTCGACCCATCTTCAGGTAATAAGACGGGGCCGCTTCTGGGCCCTTTTTTGCACTTTGCTGAAGAATGTAATTGCTCAGCTTTTTCTGCGCAGTCTCCAGCCCACTCACCAATATTGTTGCGTGAAGCTGACAATTATAAATGAAGAAAAAGTAGATCTTATTTTCTTGTCGCCTTTCATGTGTCAGAATATGAAAATTGCTCTCAGATCAGCCAGTGGCTGCTGGTTACAGATTTTCTGCCCGGCATTAAAAGCTTTCCGATCTATAAAAGCTCTGTGGTCGCTACCTTTGGCTTTGCTTTTATCCCGCACACTGTGGCTTAACAATGTCTCAAGGGCAAAGAGGAGCTTTCTGTCTTCAAAGACAACAACTGTCACGTCTCTCTCTTTTGGAGAAAGACTTTGGCTGACAGCTGATGAGAGATGATGGCTGTGTTTGCTTGTGAACAGTTGCAGGTGTCAATGTTTGTGTTGAATTATGATTTGCCTTCACAGTATGGAGAGACCTGCATTGTAAAGTATATTAAAAATGTGTTATGTAAAATGTGGCATATTATGAGGAATCAAATGAGGAGCTCAGATGCAAAAAAGTGCGTTCTGATATGTTTTTGTAAATGAGCAAATTTCTTATGTTTAGGTTCAGTAATTTCACTTTAATGGCAATTATTACTCAGTAATTTTTTTTTACAAATGTCACTTTAGTCATGTCAGTGGTTTTTAACAAAATTGACAATCTTTCACTGCAAAACCCTCTAAGTGCATGCAAACTTTTTTTGACAATAACCTCCACTTCTAAACAAATCCAAGATTTTAGATGGTTGCGTTTAACTGATTCTTTGACCCAACTCAAAATAGCATAAATAATTTAAAATAAAATAAATAAATAATGCTGTCAATTTTACATGTAAATTTAGTAAAATTCAACTTTAAAAGTTTAAGTGCAAAATGCAATACCTATTAGAAACTAAGTAACATTCGTAGATTTTGTTATTGTTATGTAGTCATTCTGTTTTTGTGAGTTTTGCAACAGTACCGTTTTCTGTTATTGTAAGAATGGAAATAGTTACACAAATCTTCTATGATGTTACATATTCCTAGAAACTGTGTATTTGGGTTTTGTGTTGTTGTTATTAGTTCTCTGCTCTGTTAGAAAGTAGTTGAGAGTTGCTATTTTACTAAAGTGTTTATAATGTTTTATGTTTTTTTATTGTTTTTTGCAGAGTGAAGATTTGGCCTAATGAAAGTCGAGCATTTAGCTCGAGTTCACTAGGGTCACTTCCTGATGATGACAGTAAACATGGGTAAGCTGTTTCTCTCTCTCTCTCGTTCTCTGTCTTTTAGTCTTGCACACTTTTTTCCCCTTAATAACAGACACTTCCTGTAAACAGTTCCTCTAAGCAAAGCAAAGCAGATACACAGCTTTACAAACATTTTTAAACAAATGTGACCCTGTCTGTGAAACCATGGCTAAATCGCATAATCATATTTTGAGATGTAGAGCGTCAAAGTAGTCATAACCATAAAAAAGACAATATGTAATTTTTGAAATATTGCTGTAAATGACAGATTAAAAACTATGCGCTGCAATATACAAAAAGGCGCGATGGGCGCATGCAGCAGGTGACACAAATTATGGGTCCTCCGCAGGTTAGACCGTCTCATTTTAGTTCTCTTTGCAGACTTCTGAGGCTGCCACCTTGAAAGACCGAGTGGTCGCCTTTTAAGGTTGCATCCTTAGAAGGTCGCAGCCCTTGAATTGGGACACAACTTATATTATCTTCTTCTCTGTGTTCACCTTAGGGCCAGAAACACATGATGATTCTTACTGTGTAAAAAGTAAAAGTTTACTTAAATAATTACTTTAATTTGTAACACTTTAAGTTAAAAAATTAAGGTAAAAAAACACCACATATAACATTTAAGCTTTATCAACTTTATAAAATGTTTTACTTAAAGTGAGAAAATGTAAGTTAATAAAACGTATATTTTTAGGCATTACAAAATAAAATAACTTGATAAGTAAGTTTGATCCAACTTTTACTTTTTACACTGTTTATTATTTGTTTAAGGAACCTCTTTTCTACGACTTAATAGTGAAAACAGACCATAATATTAAATTGCATGAGCGACAATCGGGTCAGTGTAGGGCAAGGCAGAAATACTGCGATATAAACTTGTTTTTAAATTGGAAATTCTTAAAACCATGGTTTTCTGAGAACAAAATTCATAAAGTCTTTGACTTAAAGATACTTAAAGACATCAAGGTGATTTTTTTCCAAATGGTCTCTATTGTATATAGAATGAATGATTTTATGTAAAAAATGGCCGAAAAATTTATTGAGCCAGGTTTTCACATGCGGGGTCACATATTTGAGGTAACAACATTGAGGTAACTTGGCTCGTTTTGGTCTGATTTTTTTAAAGTCTGAAAACAGCCACGAGTCTCACAGATGTTAAACATGAATATATCAAAATTGAATTCATTTAACCTGTGAAAATTTTTTTTTTTCAATTACAGTTGCTTATAGAAGCTACTGCAATATAATATTAAAATGTATGCTTCAGCAGAAATCAGTGACCTGTTTAACATTACATCATCAAAGGTGGATTTTGTCACTTTCCCATTCCAGAGAACCATTCATGTACACCACATTATTAACACAACAGTGCACAACTAACAACTGAGAGAACACATTCGCATTACGTTTCAAATGCAGTCATTGCAAAAAAAAGCAAAATTTTAAATGTAAGAAATAAGAAAAATATCCTGTTTTTCATATGGTACTTTATTAAATGAACTCAAGGAAGAATTCTTTATTACTTTTATTAATATGCATCAATATACATGATAATTGTTACGAGTTTTTGAAGTCTTTTGAAAAGATTTATTTTAATGGACAATTTGAGGTAATTCACTAACTCAATCTCTTCTACTATTCAATATTGCCCAGACTTAATAAGATTATAATGAGAAATTAATGTTAGTATTTTTTTACATACTTTGATTTACATGCTTGTCATTGACAAAAAGTGTCTTCACGTTTGACACTGTGCCAGTTGAACCCACTATAAACAGAAACTTTGTAAATCAAGTTGCCCACAAACTGTTTGTCTGATTGTCATTGATAATTATATTAAATGTACCAAATGCATCATTTGCGACTCTTGACTTTGTGTCTGTTTGTGCAGATGGCGGTCTCCAAAATGGACCCGGACAGCACAAGAACTCACAAGGTTTGTCATTTGTTGCAACTCTTAGATTCATTGTTATAATCTGTAAATCAAGCCTCGTAAAAGACAAAATGTCAATGGGAAGTGTGTGGTCACAAAATGTGCTGGTGACACAGTTACCAAAGCACAAAGCAAACACAAACCCGCCCACTGAAACGATTACATCATCGAAAACATTATTCTCTTCATTGTACATTAACCCTGTGTGTTTAAACAGGGCAACAACCTTATATGGATGGGCTGTCAAGAACATGTGCAGATTATATTTTATAATCGTTTAATTTACAAAATGGTCAATTTCTTTATTTTGTGTTTCAGTGGCACGTTGGGCAGACCTTAGCTTTAGCAATGCAAAGATTGTGGATTTACTGGTAAAAAGAAATGTGTTGATTGAATGCACTGTTAGTTACTTTGTTTGAAGGAAGCACCTGCCAAATGCATTTATGTAAATAGTGCATCAAAGCATAAAGATTTTTGCATTGTGACATTATTACCCCAAAGGCTGTCCCCCATTGACTTAACTATTATAAAAAAGGATAAAAAGTTATAAATTGCATGGTATTTATACATCATTTGCACAGTCCTGATAGGGTAATGTTCATTACAGTTATGACAATCTAATGAAAATCAACATTGAGAATAATGAGAATTACAAAAAAGCTCAAAAGTTAAACATCTGGACACATTACCGTAATGGGAATTGGTGAAGGTGCCAAACTATAATATTGTAATAAAGTCAAATCCCCCAAAAATCTTAATGCTCGTGTTCTATTGCAATCTCTCATTTTCATATTTTAGTTTGATTGTTGGGTAAAAATGACATCAGAAGTTTGGCATCAGGAGATTTACAATCTGGTATTGTCGCTCTGTTAATGCTTGTTTTATGTACCTATAAAGAATAAGGACAGGCACATAATCGCTGTGATGAAAGGAGATCACTAGTAGCTGTAATCTTCCTGAATGCTTTACTGATGATGTGTTCACCCGTGCTCGGGAAATCCCCTTTGTTCTCATTCCCTTTAGCTCGCCCTGCTGGTGACACATCAACATATACACACAAACACACACGCAGCTGCCCTGAGAAATCTTTTTCACTTGAGGAGAATGATTGATAATGTCATAAATAGATAAAGAAACATTGCAGCTTTTTGGCATTCCTGAGTTTAGATGAAGTTTTAGCTGGAAGTCTATAATGGTGAACTCTCACAGACCCTAAATCAAGGCGAGGGTTAATAATATCATATATTTAATATTAATAATAAAAATAATATCATATATTTGTTGTTTGTTTTACATTAATGACATCGTAAAGATCTGGTTGGGCTGCATTTGCACTTTAATGTATATCCAATATTTTTAAACATTCAATAAGACAACATGATCATTAGGGTGTTCCTTATTTTTCAACTTTTAAAAGTTCATGCTCTCACCCCACCAATATGTTTGAATAAATAAAAAAATTAAATATTAATTATTATTCAGAGGTTGCTCAAGACCTTTGAAGTTTAACACATTTGCGTATTATGTGATGCTTTGTGCTAGCATTTATAATTGTTTAATAATATGTACTTATGGCAGCAATGGACTTATTTGACCATGCTCCATGGGATTAAAACTCCTGTTTTAGTTGTGACATGTCTTTCAAAACAAGAAAGCTTCAATGTTGATGAAGCACAATAGACAATATACACTGAGACATTGTCTGAAACAACACTAAGCAAGTCCGCTTAATGGTTACTCGGATCAGAAGAGACTGAAATAACTGGAACAAAGTTACCCTCAAAGAAGCAAGTTTTATGTGTGTTGTGCGTTTTTAAATGGTACAGTTTTTGCAAAAATATGTGATTTCGGAAATATTCAAAGGCTTTGAGCAACCTCTAGATCAGTGGTTCTCAAACTTTTTCAGCGCACGGCCCCCCTTGTGAACGGTGCATTCCTTCGCGCCCCCCCCCCAAAGAAAATTTACAACAAATTTGTTCTAAAACGTTACATTTTAATTATACAAAACATTTTAAATTATACAAAGTAGTGCTGTTGGCTAGTAACCTTATTTTTTCAGGCAAAAAGTTGAAATAATTGACACAGAATTCATGATAAATTTATGTATTTTAAAAATGTCATAAAACTGGGGCCCCCCTGTCACCCTCTCACGGCCCCCAGTTTGAGAGCCACTGCTCTAGATTTGTAGGAACAATTCAAAATTTTGCACAGTGTGTTTTTATTGATATCCTAACACATTTAGGGGGTGAGAGTTGAACATTTAAAAAAAAAAAAATTGACCAATTATAAGGACCACCCTATTGAGCATGTTAACTGGGATAGTGCATTGCGACTGTTGATGCATACTGTACATACAGTACTTGCATACTGATCAGATGAGTTATTACTCCTTTACCGATACTGCAGAAAGACTGGTATGGCTACTTTTTGGTATCAATCAAAAGATCAGTTTTGGCTTTAGATTGTGTGATGTCATTGGCTGTTGGTACTTCTAATTCCTAATGAGAGAGAGAGGAGAGGAAAGACATTAATCTGAAAGCTACACAATCGAGAGAAAAACACACGCTGTGTCAAAACACAATTGGAAGAAAGACATGGAGAGAGAGAGAGATTTAAGACTGAGATTTTGAGAGAGAGACAGGTGATATCTGACAGGTTCAGTGTTTCTCTAACAGTCTACCAGAACATCAGTCTTCATGAAACCACTATAGATCAGATTTTTGGATTTCTTAAGCTAAAGACAACCTGAAATGAGATTTTGCTGGTATAATTTTCTTATCTTAACTTTGACATGATCTTCTGTCATCACGTCAAGGTGAACACTCCTAGAGGAAGATAATGGAGACACTCGACTGTCACTCGACCGGTCGGTAGGATATCTGCCAGACTGTCATAGTGCAATAAATCTTCAAACCAGCATGATTCAGAAATGATTCTCATATCCTTGCATCAGACGTACCAAAGCGTTGCTGTACACTATGTGTGTGCCCATGAAATTAGTAATGGATGCCATTTCCCATTTTTCAGTGTAGTTTTTAGATTATGGAGATGGAGTTCATTATACAGCATTGCTCCATCCGTGCAATCCAGATATCAGAGTCAGATCTTTATAATAGTTGTGCATTAGTATATGGATATATTCCTAGTTATAATGTTCTTCTTTATGATTTAATCATCATTAATGCATAATTGCTATAATGACGAGTAGAAAGTTTAAACAAGGATCTCACTTAAATGAAACTCTGTTTACCATCTGCTTACGGGCCCAGCTTTAATTACGGGCAAGGCAAATAGAGTTTGGTAAATAAGCCTCATTCTGTAACAGCCTAATTTGCATAGAAAGGAGCTGTGTTTGCGCTAAAAATAATCTCAATGGCTTGACATAATGACATTTAAATACTCACTGCGGCACGTTTAGTTAAGATAGATCGCAAGTGGTTTGAGGATAAGATGAAGGCTTTGGCACCTAAATGCCATACACGAAATTGGGTGTTTATTGAATTCACCCCTCAGCTCTTTAGAGCTGATAGCTTGTTTAACGTAAGTGTTTTTCTGTGGTTAGCGTTGTTGTGTTGCAGAAGCTAAACTACTTTGGTGATATTAAAATAGAAAACAGGTCAGACAGAAAGGAGTGTGTGTGTGAACCCTTTGTGAACCCTGCCTAATGGTGCTGCTGTGGAGTAGCAGCTGTGTAGCGAGACTCTTGCTGGTGTCAGAATCAAAGATCCCCCCAGACTCCATTTGCCTCCACAGAGTCGCCCCTGCATCACCCAGCACTCTTCTACCTCATAATGCCCCTCTACCCCTCCAGGGATGCAATATAACCCCCCTCAAATACATGATTGTCATTGAGCCACAATTACTATTGATTCAAAAACTGAACCAGACAGTAATATCAGTCTATAGATTGTTTAATGCATGAATGGGATATTGCACCCTAAAAGGAATATTATGATGTTTTTAGCAAAAAGGTACATGTCCAGTCTGCTCTTTATCACATAATTAAAATTAGGCATGCAACTACTGTATACCACTTTTTCCATTACGATCCGATTTCGATACCTGAATTTTAAGTATTGGCTGATCCCAATCCAATACTAATACTTGAGGATGCATTAAAATAAATATTTTGTGCCGAAACTAATCATGAAAATTGTTGATGCACCAAAAATGACTTTAAAAAATTTATTTGTCATTTTAAGTATTTGCATACAGCTGTCTTGATCGCAATTTATTTTTTTTATTTTATATTTTCGTCAGTTTCTTTTTTCGGCTGTAAACTGATGTTGTATTTTTTCTTGATCAATTTAGTTTAGAATTGCACATGTTAACATGTGTTAAGAAGACTTTGAATAGTGCGTGGACACGTTTATGATGCTTTTATAATAGTTTGTCCTTTTTATAACTTGACAGTAAAAGCCACAGGTAATGCACAGTATCGTATTTGAATAGGCCCTATTAGACCAAGAAAAAAGTCTGGATAGGCCCGATCGGTGCATCCAAAATAAAAATTTAAAGGGAATAAGGCCCATGAATAAACATCAAAAAAGCAAGTTTAAAAAAATCGATTCTTAGATGAATCGCGATTCGGACGTGGGACGATTCTGAATCGATTCACAAATGTCAAGAATCGATTCTTAAATGTTAGTTTCCAAAATAACGTCACGTTATCAGAACCAAAAGGCGGAACTCTACTGGGGGAGCGGTGATGCACACGGACAACTTAAGAGAGCGCGCCCTGCAAGAGCACATAGCGGAGCTTACAAGAGCAGTAAATGCTTGTAGGACTATACTGCATATATCTTTACATTGAATTTAGGGCTGTCACCATTACTCTATTCTTTTTGAGGAGTTTTAAAAAAAATCCTTGAGTACATGTCGAGTACTCCTTAAAATAGCGGAGATGCGGTTTAGTGAAACAAACAGTATCAAAAGCATACAAATCAGCGCTACGCTGCCTCTCTCTCCCTCTCGTTTGCTCGCTCACACACACCGTGCGTGTGAATCAGGAACGGCGTGAGGCAAGAATGCGCATCCATGTGAATTTTGGAAGTTAAAGACGACTGAGCTGCAGTGGCATGGCAAAACACATTTGAGAAGAAAGGCGCAGCAACTCAAAAAGACCTGCATGTTTCACAATTACTCCAAAAGACCATAATGACAATTTTGCGCGTGGAGCAGCAGTTGTGCGATCTACCGGCATTGCCTTTGCGATCAACGTATTGGACACCCCTGCCCTAAACCATCCGCAGACTGTTTAGATATAACATGAATATACTTCTGTAAAAATATGCACATAGTTTGTTATTCAGTCGCTGGGTGCGCTGCATTATATAAATACAGTAATACTGCCAATCACTGTGTATAATGATGATGATTAGACGCTTAACATTCGTGGAAGTTAATGCCGGTTAACATATAGAATTAATATGTCACGTTAAATTAATTTTTTTACTGGTTTTAATGTCTTACAAGAGAAACAGGACATGTATGTATATAAGAATGACATTATTTATCCCTAGTTGCATTAAAGTACAGTATATGACAGTTCAGAGACTAGCAAAAGCGCAAACATTAACCTGGCTTTGAAAGCAAATGCGACGTAATGACGTCACAGATATGCAAATTAGTACGTCAAGAATCGATTCTGAATCGAATCGGGACCCTAAGAATCGATTCTGAATCGATTCATGAGGGTCCAAGCGATTCCCACCCCTACCATATTCATATCATAATTATGTCATATCTAGACATTATGCAAAATATTTTTGTTTGTCACTAATTGAAGAAAGAAGGCAGGCGTTATCTATTGACTTACAGTGCATTAAAATGTATACATTGTATGAGTACTGTATGTGTGTTCCCTGGGACTGAACCCATGACCTTTTATGCTGCTAACTGTACGTTTACACTGCCGGCGACTTTAGCTTTCAAAGTTACCGGAAGTCATTAAAGGTATAGCGGAAGATTTTCTTTTTCCGGGTGGATCATCAAGACTATTGGTCATCCCAGTTGTCAATCATTCTGATGATATGTTTATGTAAGGCCGTCATCAAGCTCCTCCCTAGGTTCGCTCTCTGCGCATGGACACTTTCAAGTGTGTTGGGCTACAGTTTCAGCCATTCATTGAAGCTCGCGTTCTCACCGTCACAAGAGAAATAGTATTTACGAATTGTATGACAAGAAGAGAAAGGACTCTGAGGAAAGAAACAAGACCAGAGAATATTTCACACAGGATAGGCTTCCCACTGATGCCTCAGTCACGAAGTTACTGCTCGACAGGTAAAGTTTGGCATGCTATTTGGAGAAATCCATTTAAAATCACTGCTGGTAAAAGTTGATGTAAGCTAGGATTAGCGATGCTAGCCCTGGCACAAGTCATGAACCCTGCAAACACGGTAAACATCTCAATGTATGAGCCATGTTGGCAGCAACTTGTAAACAGAGCGAAGAGAAGAACTAGGCTCGTGCATGCTCTCTCATGCACACGTTAATAGGCGTTCCCTCTTGGGTGGAGGCAGAGTGTTGCGCATGTGCATTTTTTACAAAAAGTGGAGGGGTGGTTCTTTTAAAAAATGTATACATTTAATTTACAATGGAAGCTGGCTTCTCTCAGCTACAAGGAGCGTCAAATCCATCACCATCGCATTTTGAGCACCCAGAGTGTCAATCAGAAAGTTGAATGAGCTATGACACGGTTCAGCGGCAAGCAGTGGCAAAACGCCAGCAACCAATCGGAATATAGCCTAGACGTTCTTCGCTGGCTGATTCCATAGAAACATACGATGTAAACTTTTGTTCCTACCAATATATTAGTTCAAAGAAAACAGACTTCAGAGCGGCCGAAGTGTCAACAAGCTTCCCCATATTTTTGACAAGCGTCCTTGACCGGGCGACCTGAGCTTTTTTGGAAGCTCAAGACGGCACCGATGTGACTGTACAGTAAGGCAATGCTCTAATATTGAGCTACAGGAACACATTAAGGGGTAAATGTGTAAATAATGTCAGAATTCTCATTTTTGGTGAACTAGTCTTATAAATCAATTTTTTTGTTTTGTTGATAATAATGATTGCAACTGCAGACTCTTTATAAAGAGCCCACCCAAGAGTCCTGCACACTTCCCCAGGCTATGCTTTTTAATAAAGATGAGGTACTGTTATTAATATAACCAGGATGTTTGTAAAGTAAAACAGGCACAGGTAAAGACTAACCAAGACAGATTAAACCCTTACAAGCACTCATCATCATAGCATTGAATAAATCCAAACAGACTTTTAAATTTTATAATGACTTAATGGCTTCATTTTTTATATCTGTGTATAAATAAAGCCATAGATCAACACTAAAGAGGCTCATACAGTGCGAACCTGAGATTTACGAGAGCTCTCTTCCTCCATTTCTCTCTCTCTCTCCCTGTGATAGTAGGGGTGAATGACCTTCCACTCAGAATCTAATTACAAGACACGTTTAATTGGCCCCATTAGGGCTCCTTGATATGTTAATGTATGACACGCTTATTTGCATGATTGCTCCCCGTTTCCCTTTGGATAGAAGGCAGCAAGGTGACGACGAGTCTGTGGGTGTTTTAATGTTTTATTCTTTGTATATTTTTTGCGTTTTTTTTTTTGTGGAGTTTGTTACGGTTGTTTTGGCTATAAACCAGTTATGTATTCAAGGCACACATGAGCTGCGCTCAGGTTTTGTGCGAAACCTTTCAGTGTCCTCCGAGGACGGATTGGGGATTTTTAACAAGCTTTTATCCAGCGTAAAAAAAGTTTCATTTTAATTGTCGAAAAAGAAAGCCTATTAGTTTTCGATTCGCAAGGGCAGGTTAAAACAAAATGGCTTTTTACCCTGAGCGTCTTGCTTGAGTTATTGCTTCATTTTATTTTTTTAGTGGCTCTTTGAAGCTCGTACGAATGTTGTTGTTTCTTTCCACAGACTTGCGGTAATGCTTATCTTGTTTAGTGTATATTGCATTATTAAAATTCTCACCTACGCTGTGAGGGTAAAGCCGATGGTTTAATGCGTTGGTGCAGGACAAGCCAATCAGTATGTGACTAAACCTTTAGTTTTATTATGATAGCTTGTGGTTTATTGCACCGATTAAAAGGGCTCTTTAATTTAGCTGAAAAAAATCCTTTTAACAATATTAAGTATAAATATTGATAAATACGTGTTTGCTTTCAAATGGCTTGAAAAAAGCCCTTATCAATAAAATGAGCTGTCATTTGAACCAAAAAGACACGTTTTCCCTGATAGAATCTAAAAAGGAAGCAGCCGTCGGGTTTGTGTTCCAGACAAAGAGTGTCCTGTGACACCATGTCCTTTTTTTACACCGTGTTTTGAACGACACTGTGGTATTTAAATATTTCATTAGATGTGCAGTTTGCTTACGTTATAGGAAAACAGAACTATTCAATTCAAACAGAAGTTGCTTAGGAGGTGTGAATGGCACCTCATTTGCACTTGGATCCTAAATTTGGCATCGCTTTAAAATAGATGTTGCTTATAAAGTATGCTACAGTCGAACATGGAGTTGAATGCTTGGTAACTTACATGATTATTAGCATTTCCCATTTGAACCCAAATTACATTTTGTCACACAATTTATCTCGCATCACATTTGTGATATGGACAGGAATGGTACTTTAATGGCTCATTGTGAGTCAGAACTGAAAAAGCACTAAAACCACTCATAACACGTGTAGTATCGGTGGGCAAGCACTTCAAATTTTGTTCAGGATTGTCAAAATCAAGTATGGTGATGCAGCTTTAAAAGAAACTAAATTCCTCAGTCATTATTATGTCATTCATTTAGGCATTTTTCTCCAATCAGCATGTTCCATTTGGCAGCCAGTCATACAGTTGTGATGCTTTTTTCTAAGATCCACAGCGTGACATAAATTTATCTTTGTGTGCTTTAGATGATGAAGAGGCGCTCAACTCCATAATGAAGGACCTGGCAGCTTTACGCTTCTGCTACCACATCAAAACCAACAACAGTAACAAGCCCAAGAGCAGAACCCAGGCCTACAGACAGGTAACTACCTTCAGTTGCTATATATCCCACAATGCATCACATTTTTATAGACCGATATATCGGCCGGCCGATATATCGGGCCGATATTTGCGAGTTTTATGTGTATCGGTCGATATGTGGCTGCCGTGTTCGCCGATTTTTCCCTGCATTATTTACAGACAGAGTGCTGGAAGCCGCAAGCGATTGCAGGTCATGTGACTAAAAACAACCAACCTTTCCATGACAACATCGAAAGCTCTGCCTAACAGCTGATCATAGCTGGACAAAGCGGGTGTTTATTTCTCATCTCTATGGGGTGGTTTCCCAGACAGGGATTAGACTAGTCCTAGACTAAAATAAATGTAAGAACTGCCCAAACTATTAACATCATATCTTAAAATACATCAGTGCCCTGTGTTTTGCCTCAAAATGGACACAGGTAATGTTTTTAGTAAGGCATGTTTGTTAAAACTAGTTATATTTCCTAATTAAACTAAGCTCTAGTCCTAGTTTAAGATAATTCCTGTCCAGGAAACCACCCCTATATTTATTTGTAGTAGTTAGGTGCTAGAAATCAGTATCCTTTGCTGATAGTTCCTCATCATTGTGGAGAGTGCAGTTCATGGTTCCATAGCACCCTCACCTGTTTTTACTATTTGTTAAATATAGTTTTTTTTTAAGTTCAATAAATGTTACTTTTTTAAATTGAGACTTGTAACATTTGGCATCATCATTGTGTCCTTTTTATGATGTAAATTGAGTGAGCAAAAGCAGTATCGGCTCCAAATATCGGCTCAAGAAAGTCGGCAGCCTGTATCGGTCATCGGCTAATGCTGATGGAAAAAAAATCGGCATCGGCACTGAAAAATCCATATCGGTCGATCCCTAATTTTTACAGTTTGCTCTTTTAAAATAAATAAATATATGAATAAATCAGAATTATACTTTGATATTAATATTCAGTAAAACATTTAATACAACACTTACTATGGCTTTTCCAGTGGATCTGCAAGCTTAAATAATTTATTTAAAATCACTTTAAACAGTTCAAATGGTTTTATGAATAGATCTTTTTTTGCCTCATTACTTTAAACTTATTAGTAATGTTATTTTACATATTAAAACGGGTTGAGCAAATTTATAGCTGTGTAAATGTTGCTGTTTCATGTAGTCATGTTTTATTATGCATATTAATATAAATGATTAATTATTGTTCCTTATGTTTATTTAGTTAAAGCCCACACATTCTTATAAATAAGGTTGCAAAAGCTGTCATTGGGGTGGAACCTTTTCAATAAAGTACACATTTGTATCTAAAGAGTGCACATTAGTCCCTTAAGGGTTGGGTACATATTAGTACATTTTTAAAGGGTAACATCCCAGTGACCCCTGAGAGTTTGTGATAAAATGCCTTGATAATTTTTAATGCATTTTTATGTATTAAGCATTTACAATCTGAATTTATCTGGATCTACAGTATCTTCTCAAATTAAATCTTGCATTTTTCTACAATAGATGTTAAGCTTTGTTGTCCAGCCCTACCATACACTTGACTTGACATAATCCCATAGCTGTATCGTACAATTTTAAACAGGATACATCTGAGAGTGAGAGACCTCTAAAATCCCTTAACATCCGGTCCCTCTGTATAACATAAACCTAAGTATTTCTGTGGTTTTGTTCATTGACTAAATTTCCATTTACAATGCTGTCACTCCACACAGGACACAAGCCAGTCCTGAAGATAATTGGCTGGCACGCACTCTGCACTTACACACAGTTTCTGTCTGTCTGGTACACAAACAGCTGGCTTTCTCTTACTCGCCCTTGGTTGCTCTTTCTCATATTTTTACATTTCTCTCTCACACACACGCACGCAGGCACGCACAAACATTTCCAGCATGAGTACCAGCATGACTTTCCTCAACCAGCCAGACATCATTCAGAAACAACACAACATCTCAGAAATATTTTGGGTGCATAATGTACATGTGCATGTGATATGCATGCATTTTCAATTCTTTCATTATTTTAGCCTTGCATTCATAATGAAGATGACATAACAGTGTCAACAGTATGAATCTAAACAGTTTTCAGACTCTTCAATAGGAGTAAATGCTTATACAGTATCAAACAGCTCGACTTTGAGCCGGGGTAGTTGTGATGGGTACAGGTGTAGAAATCTATACCTTTCAAAACTGAACAATATTGCTTTTCACACAAATTACTAATTGTAGTATTCAGTATTTCATTCATTTTCCACAGGACTTGTTTAATTTGGTGTTTTCTTCTTGCAGGATTTGCGGGTGAAGCTGGAGCATGAACAAGAGAAACGGTGAGTTGGAACGTTCTCATTATTTTTGCAACGCTCCGTCCCATCCCTCATCTCATTCCTCTCGTCTTATCCCACCTCTTGTTATGCCTTTCTAAGATCTATCACCATGCAAAGAATGGAAAATACCCCAATCTACCCAAAAGAACCACAACGTTCCTGAAGTGTTTTGACATTTAGATGCAGTGTTTCACCCACTTTTTAGTACTGTTTGGCAGACAGAGTTAAAGAGAAAAGAGATTGAGGGCCAGCTGTTTGAGCTCAGTGACACACCCATTATTAATTTACAATGTCCTGTGGGTCATTTATACACCCACACATTGAACATGTAATTTTCCATCGTACGAATGCCGAATGCCAGGACGTATTTGCAAAGTATATCCATATGTGATTCTAGTTAGCACAACATCTTTTCTTGCTAAGGTATTTTCCCTCTTATGAAGCCAACGTTTCAGCACAAAAAGAATTCAAAGATGTTATTGAAGCATTCGAAACTAAATTGTTTACAGGCTCAAAGTGCATTGTTCACAGGAAAGTTAAGGATTGTTTATCCTAGATAGTTTAAATGAATAATAAGACGTATACTTAAACATAAATCTGCCCTTAAACAATCGACTGCAGTCGAATGGTATTGAATGAAGTTTCCATTTTTTTAAGACAGAACTGAATAATATAATATGGGTCTTCTCTAGTTGTTTGAAAAGATCTCAACAATGTTTTTTATACTGTGATGTAAATCTGCAAGGATTATCAAAAACCAGATTATTGAATCTTGATTGATCATTCTCGAATTACTTTGTTACTTCTTGTAAATCCACTATTGTCCTGTTATTGTAGGTGTTTAATTGTACTCTCTTACAAAAAATACTTCATTAAGCCAAGCTTTGAGCAATAAAGCTTGCCTCTGGATAGTGTTTTTGTTAAACAAACAAGTAAAAAAGAGTACCACAAAGTCCCAGTGCATCCTGGGATAAATTAAGGACTGTGTTTGCTGCCTACATTATATGAAAAAATTCTCAGTGGGTTATGTCACAGGATGTTGGTAATGCATTAGGGGTGACAGACAGTCAGATGTGATGCTTTTACAACTCTAATTGGCTGCTAGAGAAGCGGCACAATTGTTGTTTTTACCTCTCATCTGTTCTGCCTTCACATTAAACCGAGACGGTAAATATTTGAGAAGAAACTTGCATAGAAAAGGAATTGGAGAAATAGTCAATATGGTGGTGACTGTAGTGTTGGAAAGTGAGTTGGAATAGCCTACTGCCTTATTTGTAAAGGCATTGCCTGATTTTGATGTTTTATGTAAATGATTTGTTTGAGTAAACAATCTGCTTGTTAAGTCTGACTTCACACTCTAAAAATGGCTGGGTTATTTTTAACCCATAGTGCATAAATATTACACATGCTGGGTTAAAAATGACCCAATGGAGGATGGTTGTTATGCAACCCTGGGTTATAATAACCCAGCAGTTGGGTTAAAACAACCCAGCATTGGGTCAATTTTAACACAGCATGTGTGTTCTGTCTAATATTTACCCAACATGGCTTAAAAATAACCCAGCCATTTTTAGAGTGCATGCACTGCTTCCGGGTTAAACCGTTCTCAGATTCCAAAGGGAAGTAACAAACAACAAAACATGCTAATATACACTCGTATCATAATGCAAAACTACAAAAAAAAAAACCAATGCAAATTTTTATCTTCTGATCAAATTTCGAAATGATCCGTCATGGACATGTTTTTTTTTTATGAATTATTCATGCCTAGCAGGGCTCGCAAAATTTCAAAATCCCTGGTAGCCCTTCGGGCAGGCACTCTTCAGTTTTTGGTAGCCCGAAATGAATGCAAGTAGCCCGAATAAAAAATACATTACTTTTCATTACATTTTAAAGCTTGCTGCAAGATATTTAATTTTCTTGCGTGAGGATAGTAATGACTAACAGGAAGATTTGCCCAAGTTGGAGGATTTGCCCAACAAATCAGTGACAAATCAGTACGTATTGCTTCCTGTACTGCGGCTTCGCGCAATCGCGAAAGTGAAAGTAAAACTCGAGCGCGCGCACAAACGCAATTTAAATAACCAATGCCTGAATTTCATACACCATTATTACCCATCCAAATCTGTGAGAGAATGCATAAGCATTTAAATATATTTTTTCCTCCCTATAAGTCAAGATAGCCCGACGGGCAGGGCGGGGATGCATTTTGATAGCCCGACTGCAAAGCACAATAGCCCCGGGACGTCGGCTAGCGATTTTGCGAGCCCTGCCTAGGGATGGCACGGTTACCGGTGTCATGATTAACCACAATAAAATGTCCTGACGGTTAGTATTATCGTTTAAAATGTAATTATCATTACAACCGTGTTTGATTACCGTGATTTTGAAAACTCGCGGTAAATCCTGTACAGCCAGAATCAGTTTGACGCAGCCGCGCACATGCAACATAGTTTTTTGCACAAGAAGGCATTAAAGGGATAATGTATTCATTCACGATAAACTTATTAGACAGATTTATTTATTTTTTACCACAGAAAATAATTTCAGGGACATGAAATATTAAATTGTGATTTTCAAAAATAAAACTTGTTCAGACAAAACCATGATAATATTGATAACCATGATAACTTTGGTCACTATAATCATGATATGAAATTTTCATACCGTCCCATCCCTAATGCATACATATGCAAAAAAAAAAAAAAACATAATAAAATGAAACTTTTTCAGAATGTAAATTAAATTATTTTGATTTTGTCATTCAAATTTATTACACTTTGCTCTGGAATGGTTGATTCTGATTGTCCAGTCCCGACATTCCGAGGTTTGTTTTTCCCTGAAAATATGCATAAAAATAACAACATATAGTACATGAGATTCATTTACGATTTTTTCAACCAAATGCATGTTCATCTTGTTTAGACTTTGAATTAGTTTGAATTAGGGATGCACCGATAGGATTTTTTTGGGCCGATACCGATTTAAACAGACAACTTCTGGCCGATACCGATGCCGATACCGATATTAAACACTTGTATAAAATCCTATACAGTTGGTCTATTAGCTAGTTTATTTCTGAATCAAATTATTTTTACCGAACATGGATCGGATCTAATTAACATTCAACGGACCAACATAATAAGAGAGGCACAAATTAAGCTAAAACAAATATAATAAGACAGCATGACAACCTTCAAAGGTGGTTTTTGCTATTCAGCATTTATTTTATTAACAACATTAACTCATTTTTTTTTTTTTTACATATAATGGATTTCTTTATGCAGTTAATTAATAAACAATCGGTATCGGCCTTTCTCGAGATATTGCCGATATGCCGATGGTTTCAAATTTATCAAAAATCGGCCGATAAATATCGGCGGCCGATACTTCTGTGCATCACTAGTTTGAATGCATCTTAGCTTAAAGTGCCAGGAAAGGCTTTTTCCTTACTGAAGGTTTGCATTTCTTACAAATGAGCTTGTACAATACATTTTGGGCCCTATTTTAACGATCTAAGCGCATTGTCTAAAGCGCACAGCGCAACATCTAAATGGGCGTGTCCGAATCCACTTTTGCTAATTTAACGACGGGAAAAATGGATTTTGCGCCGAGCGCATGGTCGAAAAGGGTAGGTCCTATTGTAATGGGAGTATTTTGGGCGTAACGTGCAGTAAACCAATGAGAGTCACAGCTCTCATCCCCTTTAAAAGCAAGTTGCGCTGGCGCTATGTCTAATCCCTATTTAGATGACGGACTTTGTAAACTGAAAAACTAAGCGGAGGAAGAAGATCCCCAGTTTAAGATTAATGTTAAATAATTGTGTTGTTTTTCCACTTGTATTGAAATTGTTATTTTTTTATTAAAACCTTTAAAACCCGTTTTCTTTTAGTCATGGAAGTAAAAAGCAGGCTTGTAATTGCTTTAAATGTATGGCTATCCAATATCATCAAAACATAATTTACAAGTATGTAAGATAAGGTTTGTACTCTAAAAATACTTTATTTGTAACAAACAGGAGATAAAGAATTTACAAACGGCTCTTCTCACGTTTCAGCACTTTGGACAGCGGTTTTTTAGCAAAGAGTTTTTTTAAGCGTGACTTAAAAATGTTTCTCATCTCACCATATCCACAGGTACAGAGTAATCATATACAATAAATCCGTGAGGTAGCATTAAAAAAAAAACATTTAAAAACAGACGCATTTGTTTAAAGCAAAGCATTTATTTACTTAGCAGGCTGCAGGTGAAGCAGCTCTTTGCGCCTTCTAACGTCTCATAATCTGTCCTCATTTATGTCCAAGAGATTCAATAATAATCTTTTACATTCAATCCTTTAATCTTTCATATTTAAAAGCATTTTTGTGCTGCTGCGCATTATGTACCTTGTGATAAGCAAACCCGCGTTGTCCTCCCGTGTTTAGGCGCATTTTACTAATGCGCTCTTTAAATAACATAAAACACATTGCGCCATTGACTTTAGACTTTAGACCAGGTTTTTGTTGGTCAATGGCGTAGTCTATTTTAGTTGCCTCAAAATAGCAACGCGCCAACAATGCGCCTGAACACACCTCGTTTTCAGACCAGAACGCCCATGGGCGCAAAAGGGGGCGCAAATGCAATTGCTATTTAAACAACGCGGCGCTAAACGTGAAAATTAGGGTGGAAACTAGCGAAAGACACTTGCGTCGCGCATTGCGCTGCATTGCGCCGGGTGTAAGATAGAGCCCTTTGTGTCCATATATTTACTCATGTGGCAAATAGCCAGCAAATTACCAGCCAGTTGTAATTGCACATAAATCCCTTCAGGGTGATATAAGACCCCTCTGCTTTACGTTGGGGTCCTGATTACCCTTTTGGGATTTATTTTGCGATAACAAATGGCTGGCTTTATATTATTCCTTACTTTAAAAAACTGAACTTGCATTTTCCCAAGTCTCACACTGTGTGTTACAAATCCACACACATTTGCTCCAGTATAAGCTTTATAAACTCATTAAAATAGTCATTAGTTAGGTTAACTTGTTTGACACACTGACAACGTCGTTCTCTGGCAGCCGCTGAATCACTAAGACAGGAAGGAGGAGAGTAGCATGTGCCTTGCCAGACACAGAGAACCATAGCCAAAATGAGATGCTTATCTGTGCACGCTGAGGAAGGAAAGTCCTCTTGATCCTTACATCCTCTTTTCTCTCCAGTCTTCCGCTATGATTTTTGTCCATCTCTATCATATTCATCAGCCAATGTAAACAGAGCCATCTCTCACAGCTCAAAGTAAAGATCTCTCTAGCCAGCTTCATCAATATTAATTCTTACTGTGAAACAGAATACTTTTCACAAATCATTTGAAAGGTTGACTGGTCACCTCTCATTTAGCCATGAATAATGTCCCAGCTGTTCCCAGTTGTTCCCAGAATGCTCTTCACATGAGAACCAATCAACAGCCAGTAAAATATGGAGCCTGATTTAGCCAACAGGACGGACATTCATCGGCACAAATTGTTTGTTAAAGTTTGTGGAGCTTCCCAGATAAGAGTTTTCAAATGTAGGAGATATGAGGACATGTGTGTGCGTGTCTGTGTGTGTGCCAGTAGTTGGCCAGAATTCATAGTGAGCTGAACTTTCGAGAAGCAGAGGAAAACATGCTTCCTGCTACCTCCAGCTCTGTTCTTTTCCTCGCTTTCCTCTCAGGAAGCCTGCTGTTGAAACAGTGGTCCGCTCTGGTTAATTGAGCCAAACACAAACTTATACACTACGTTATCAATCTCTTCATGTTGCCATGCATGAACAATAGACACACACTTAAAGCAGACATTGTTGAGATCTATTGAAGCTATTGAAGAGACATTGTAAGAGATTACTGGGACAAATGACAAACTAAAAAGTAGAGATCTCATTTGTGACTTTACTTTTTGTGAGATTTGTGATATGTTTGTATAGAAATTACCTGTACTATCAGTATATTTGTGATTGAAACACTTACATATAGGCCTGTAATAAGGATAAGCATATGAAGAAATTGGTTCCAAAATGCAATAAATTAATTTTGACAAATTTTGGTAAAAAACATGTTTTCTATACCAAGAAAGTGACAAGATGAAAACCACTATTTCTGTTACAAACTTTCACATAGCATCTTTAGGTTATAATAACATTAAAATTCAAATCCATGATTTGATTTTCAAAGATTTTTTATAAAAACTGATTATTTTTTTCCGCAAAATGTAATAAATCAAAAAGTTTTTTTCAAAATGCTATAAATCTATTGATATATAAATGTGCATTGATCTTTGCCATGGTATATTTATTTATTTGACTAGTGGTATACACCGATTAAAAAAATTAACTTAAATGGCAGTAATAAAAACACTTACTTTGTCATATTAAGAACACTGTCATTGTGGCTGTCATCCTCTGGACGTCGTCGCTGAACTTTTTTGACAGCGATCAGCTGTAAAATGTTTTGGTCCTGCTCGATTTTCATTGACTGAGTAAAATAATGGAAAGTTTTTTATAAGATCCCCTGGGATCAATGTGTTGGCATGACAGAAACTTCATGCTGTCGTGTAAGAACAAGCAACAGCCGGCATTTTTCCATCGCCTGAGTGCCCGAGTGACTTACGTTTCCTCCCCGCCACAGAAAACTACCACAGGTTTATCAATGCCATCAAAAGTATTATTTTGTTGTAATTTGTTTGTTGATCATGAAGTACAAAGTAGATGAAGAAAACTTTGATTCTGTGTGTATTCAAAGCGCCGCCATTATTGTTTACAATGCGTGGAATGGTGCGCTGTGATTTGTTGAGTGGATTTATTGCATTCTGCAGAGAAGGAGGAGTGGCGTTTATTGCATTTTCGGAAAAAAGGTAGAAAAGATGACAGAATAACACAGCGGATATCAGATTTTTCGTAAAATTAAGAATTTTCTTTTTAATACTGACCTAATAAAATACTGATTTTGGCGGTAACTCTTTTTTTAAGGTGTTTATTGCGTTTTGGAACCAAATCTTATATATATATATATATATCACCCCTTTATAAAAAAAGGAATGAAGAAAGCCTTGTTCATTGTAATATAAACTGCAGATTCCCAATGTGTCTTGGTTTGATTAGATTATGTGGTGTTTTTTTTCTGTTAGGATCATCCCGTTTCAGAGACCACTGAAGTTCAAAGATCTCCTTCAGAAGGTGACGGAGGCTTTTGGACAGCAAATGGACCTCTACTACTCTGATAAAGAGGTAGCACATTGTTCCTGGTAACATAATTAGCTTTTGGTAACTTTTCCTTTGTAGTTAATCGCTTTGGGTAAAAGGTTGTAAAAATGTAAGCTTTGCAGCCAAGCACTGGGTCAATTTTAACCCAGCAGTGTGTTCTGTCCAATATTTACCCAGCATGGGTTAAAAATAACCCAGGCATTTTTAGACAGCACCAGTTAGTCAGTAAATAACGCTTGCATTTTTTTGTAAAATGATTGTTAAATTACTTAGCAATTAGCAATTGAATTGAGGTTGAAAAATGATAAATTACGTAAAGTTTCAGTATGGACTTTAAATAATCATGTTGGCTAATGTTCCCATTTTGTCACCTTTGTTCCGATTGTTGTCATCATTACAAAAAACCCCTATTGGTTTACCACAGTCTACCACAAGAATAGTTTTGCTATGCGAACGGAAGGAAATTCATTTTAAGGATCTGTAAATGTAAAACATCTCGTTTTTAACCATGTAAATATACAACGTTTACAATGCCCTTCTGCTCCCAGATGTTGGCGGCTTTAAAGTGTCAGGAGGATTTGGACCGAGCACTTCAGGCTTTAAGCTCCAGCTCTGGAATGAACAACCTGCTGAGAGTGATTCTGAAAACACCTCCCAACAACCACGTGAGTCCAAGCCAAAACAAAGACAAGCCACCCAAGCTAAACTCAAACCTGAGCCAAAACCAAAACTAAAGAGACGCACTGAAAACTTGACCTGGACTTGAAATAGTTCTTAAACCACAAGTTCCCTTTACTCACATCCTGTTTGTTGTTAAACCCCAGTAGCTTCAATTGAAAACCTATAACCCTTTTAGGAAAAGAATTAGCAGCTGTCAACTTTGGGCCAAATATTACAAGTATTGTAACCAAACACACATGTTTCCACATGTAGTCCAACTCATGTATCTTCACCTCCCCTTTCCCACAGTTCCTTCAGGTGAGCGGCCAAGACAAGCAGAGCGAGATGAGGGCGTCCAGGTCGCTTGGAGATCTTAAAGCCTCCGTTCTCAAAGGCTCTGAGCGAGTGCGCAAACACTCTACAGGTGCGTCACGCAGGCTCGCACGCACACACCCCTTCACGTTCAAAACGACATCACACAATGGGCTTATCATCGGCTTTGTTTGCACTAGCCCCATTAGGACTGGGGAATGGCATCAAAGAACGCAGTGATGTCAGCGCTGTTATAGAAATGCTTGACGAATCATCTTTACATGATCCTGTCATTTACATGCATTTATTTAGCAGACGCTTTATCCAAAGTGACTTAAAAATGAACATTTAACATTTCTATTTAACATCCTTCCTTTTTTGTCCTTTGCCAATCACATGCCTAAAGAGTAGACAAGTTGAGCTACAGCATGTCCCCTAATAAGGCCATAATATTTATTTTGGGGAAGTCCCCCACCTTAGAGGCCACATCGCTTATCACCTTTTTCACCCCTGACCCGTTTTCATGCCTGAATTTAAATTTTATGAATGACGAAGTGGCACCCAATGACATGTTTGTCATATTTAGAGTCATGTGTGGTTGCATTTGAAATGGCACAGTGATGTCACTGACTCGTAAATTGACTAGTGGAACTAGTTTGGAGATTAATAAGTCTAGTGTTTTAAAGCTTTGGCTCAGTCAGCTGTGAAGTGTGTATGCATCTCTTTTAACATGCACTTCCTCACTTATGACAAAAAACTGTTTGTATATTTTTTATGAGATTTATTTTAACCCTTGAAATCAGATTCAGCATGAAAGCGGCGTGTAAAATGCATATTTTCTCACGTACGGAGAAACAAAAACAAAATTTCATTAGATGTGGGTCTGATTATTATTATTTTTTAAGTAGCCACTAAGCTGCATACTGTACACGCAACAAACATATCACAGATAGTGCGAAACATTTCCACTTGATAGACCTCACATCACACATGATCTTTCTCACGTCTTGATTATTCGCATCACGTCACTTTCGCACCTCAGAACAGGAGAGAAATAGAGGGAGTTCGCTCACTACAAGTTTTTGCTGAATGATGGAGGATGAAGAATGCATTTTGCAGATTTCAATATATGTTAGCATTTGTCTTTAGAATAGGCTGAAATATTGGTATCAATGTTTTTCTTTTTCACTACTTAAAGGATTAGTCCATTTTCTTAAAAAAAATCTAGATAATTTACTCACCACCATGTCATCCAAAATGTTGATGTCTTTCTTTGTTCAGTCGAGAAGAAATTATGTTTTTTGAGGAGAACATTCCAGGATTTTTCTCATTTTAATGGACTTTAATGGACCCCAACATGTAACAGTGTTAATGCAGTTTAAAATTGCAGTTTCAAAGGAATCTAAATGATCCCAAACGAGGCATAAGGGTCTTATCTAGCGAAACTATTGTCATTTTTGACAAGAAAAATAAAAAATATGCACTTTTAAACCACAACTTCTCATCTATCTCCGGTCCTGTGACACTCCAGCGCGACCTCACGTAATTGCGTAGTGAAGTAGAAAGGTCACGTGTTACATATATGAAACTCACCATTTTAAACAATAAACTGACACAAAGACATTAATTAGTATCATTCCACATACAACAACGTCAGAACGGTCCTCTTTCTCCACACTTGTAAACACTGGGGCGGAGTTTCGCATACATCATCCGTGACCTCTTGATGTGATGACGTATCACGTAAGGTCGCATTGGCGCATCCCAGGACTGGAGATAGACGAGAAGTTGTGGTTTAAAATAGCTTTTTTTGTCAAAAATGACAATCGTTTCGCTAGATAAGATCGTTTAGAGTCGTTTGAAACTGCAATATTAAACTGCATTAAAACTGTTACGTGTTGGGGTCCATTAAAGCCCATTAAAATGAGAAAATCCTGGAATGTTTTCCTCAAAAAACATAATTTCTTTTCGACTGAACAAAGAAAGACATCAACATTTTGGATGACATGGTGGTGAGTAAATCCTTTAAAGCTTTATGTTCACAAAACACATTTTTTACAGTAGACATTAGTGATGTACTGCATCCATCCACAAATTGTCTAAAAAATTGTTTATTAAAATACAATCAGCATTATCTACACATTATCGTGTGATGCCATATGGCATCGTGTTAAGTTAAAAATAGTTAAAGTCTAAAGACCCCAGGGTGCCGTTCCATTTAGTTGTGCTTAGTCTTAATGTTTAAATGGGAGAACATGTCCCTCCTGTTTGTGTGAACACCCTCTTATCTGTCCTGAATGTTGAGCGCTATTGCTGGCGGGAAGTTAAAGTCACCCTGTACTGTGTTGACATACAGGGCCGAGGTGCTGTCTGTCAGAACTCAATGTACAGACAACAATGATGGCATAACCAATCCCAAAATCAAAAACAAGGGCCTTTTTGGCACATATTCATATTAGTTTTCACTGGATTTTGAACAGAGTGAAAAATATGTTTCAAATGCAAGTCACGCATTTGTGTACTTTTAGAGGAATGGCTTGTTTCATTCAAAAGGCCTAAAGATGGGCAAAAAGCTTGACCAGTTTTTCGACTGCATTTAGTAAACCTTAAAGGGATAGAAATGAAAATTCTGTATTCTGTTTTATTCTGTTAAACACAACAGAAGATATTTTGAGAAACGATGGTAAGCATACAGTTGATGGTACCCATTGACATCCATAGTATTTCCATATTAAGTCAATGGGTACCATCAACTGTGTGCTTGCTTACCATCATTTATCAAAATATCTTCTGTTGTGTTTAACAGAATAAAAACTCATACTCAACTTGGGGGTGAGTAACTGATGACAGAATTTTTATTTTGGGGGATCCCTTTAAGTAAATACTGTAAATAGTCCTGAGAGAAAAACTAAAGTGCCATTACCTAACATACTAAAAACCCCACTAACACAAAACACACATCTTGCTTTATTCCCTCAGACTTTGATTCTACTTACAAATTCATGTCACATCTTAGTGCATTTCTCTCTACAAGCCGTCCTAAATTTTTACATTCCCCGCACATTTTCTTCTCCATCCACCCGGTCTTGACGCACTTCCTTTTAATACGTAAGGTGTGTAATTCCTGCAGCATGGGTTGGGTGGATATAACAGCGTTGGCTCAAATAATGACATACATGTGTGGCGGGACTATCTGCTTTATTGATTAATGCCAGATGGAGAGTGTTTAATAATTTTTGGTCGTTTTTGCTGTGTCTTTCTCTCTTTTCCTTTTTTATTCTTCAATTATCTTATATTCTTCTTTTTGTCAGACAACTCATTTTCTCTTTTCATTCACACTCCTTGTATACATTAGCTGCCTCTGTGTTTCTGTTTCTTTTCTGGGATCTTTTCCTGGACCCTGTTATCAGTTTGCTCATGGAAGAATTACTATTCCATGCTGATTTTTTTTTGCATCAGACTGAGTGATGTGTCAAGCAAACGTTTCCCTGTCTGCCTGCAGGCTCCCTGAACACGGGCCGCACCTCCCCTCCTCCCGGCAGCGTACCAGAAGAACAGCAGCAGATCGCACGGCAGGGATCCTACACCAGCATCCACAGCGAGGGAGAGTTTATCCCAGAAACACTCGACTCAAATGTAAGATCGGCTGTCTGTATTAAATTCAGTGTCTTCAGTTATACTCAGGCTTGTATATTTGCACACTGTTAAATTTTGAGTTTTACACCCTTATTAAGGACTACTTTTGGATTGTGCATTTAAGCTATACACACACAGTATGTGTGTTTAATGTGGATTGACCATGGGTTTACAATGCACGGTCTGAAATCTTCAAACATGATATCCATGGAAACCTCACATGCAGGTTTCCCACAGGTCCCTGAAATCCTTAAAGTTTGTGAATCTGGGTGAAAAGGCCCTGGGAAGTTTTTGAAAATATACATACAAAGATATTGGTCATTGAAAGTGCTTAAATCTATTTTATGCACAAAGTTTTCTGGAAAAAAATCCATATTATTCCCTGTGTAGTGTAGGATAATATCATAAAAATGATTTTTAAGCACACGTGCTAAACTTTTCAATTTAATGCTTATATCTTCTGTATGCGAATGTTGATTCATACCAAAATGCTTTTTGCAGTTGTGTTTGACACATGAAAACGTCTCGGGTCACGTATGTAACTGTTGTTCCCTGAGAAGGGAATGAGACGCTGCGTCTCCCTTGCCATACTTCCTGCATCCTTGTAACTCCGTCTTTGGCAATATTTCAGATAGCGCTATACTTCCTGGCTCCCGCGTCACCCTGTCCTTGTCGTTAAGCTTCACCATTGGTTGAATTTGATATACACATTCAGGCACACTTAACCCTGCAGGCGTCCCCAAAGCGTCACCGCAGTGACGCAGCGCGAGTTCCCTCGAACGGGAAATGTAACAATGTATCTTAAAAGGTAACACGATGTAACCTTGCTATCACTTGAAACGTGTTCACATTTAGTACTTGAATTTGAGGGTATTGGACCTGGAAAGTCCTTGAAAGGTCCTTGAATTTGAAGTTAACTGAGGTGTGGGAACCCTGTAATATGGTAAAATATAAGATATCCCAGGGATTGGGATTGCCCACGGTGAATCATGACCCTGTGTTTACAATTTCAAAACTTAACACGATAAAAGCCTTTAAAAATGTTATGGTCTTGTGTTGCTATCTACAGTGATTTCTATAAAATTCACTGTCCTGTGTAATAAGTGCTTTATAACAGTCCAGAGAAGGCAAAGTTTGAACATATTATGGGTATTTGCTAATGGAAAATCTTACGTCATCCTTGCAGAGGGCTAAGGTTCAGATGCACAAAGCGCAAAGAAATGCAATGCAGTGAGGTGATGTCATTTATTTTTTCGTTTGTAGATGTTGGAGCCGTTTGGGAGTGCTGATGGGTCACTTTCCAGCAGCTGTCAATCACTGGACCAAGCATTGGACAGGTGGGAAAACCATAAACTTGTGTGTTTGTTAGAGATAAGAGAAAAAGCATGTTGGAAAGTGTGGAAAAGCGTGAGCCGACTGTTACTCTTTAAGTCTTTATTTGTGCATTACAACATGCATTCACCATTATTAAGCGTTTTGTAATGATTATAAATAGCGATGATGTTTGATAAAAGTACCAGCAGCACAAGAGAGGAAATGGTATCAGTTCACCATACAAGCCAACCAGGAAGCCCCTGATGTCACCATGGCGACAGCTTGCTTATCTGGACGCCTGGATTCCTGTGCTATCGCTGGCCGCCTCTGCTCTTCTCTGTTCAGAGACCGAGATGGAGAGAGCAGCTTGATCTCCCCGATCTATTTCGTTATCTGTCGCCCATGCAGTATTGTTAGAAAAAGAGTCGGTCAATAATGCAGCATGGAAAGAATGAGAAAACAAATACAATAAAAGACAGAGAGAGCGAGGGAGAGGGAACGAAAAAGGGAAAGCAAGCTACCTGCACGAGTCTTATCTGGCTTTTAGCCCTCAGAACAATGACAGGAAACAAGTGCATGGAAATTTCCCCCCTCTTTGCGGGTGTGTGTGTGCCCGTTATCCGGGGTCTCGACGAACCCCCGCTTAGTGCTGACGTCACCGCCGGAGAGAAATAACAGGGTCGGGGCAATAACAATCACTCCTGCACGGCAGTTGCTCTTTCGGTGTACATAATCTTATTATCTACCATAGAGATGAGCAAGGCTGTTTACTGCATAAAATCAGCATTAAAATCTACAGTTTATTTAATGTTTGTTCTTGGTTTTTATGTGAATGATTTATTAGTGAGAATAGAATAGATTTGACTGACACTTAAGGCTCCACCAGACGGGACGAATTTAAAATCGTCGGCCGATTTTCCAACTCTGAGAGACCCCACACACGGCGATAAAACATCGCGGGTCTAACAGTTTTGGTCGTACAGTTAGTGGTGCGCCGCCACATGGCAAAATCAACACATCACACACGAACCGATTTGACTCCCGAGCAGTCCCAGGTCAGACAGGAAATCTCGCAAAATCTCTCGAGATCAAACGTGATTTCAGAGTAAACAATCATGGCGGACGAAGAGGATGCTGTGGCGATAGTTTGCAGTTTGTTTTTATCCGAAAAAAAACGTTCTCAAAAGAAAAGGCGATGGTCAAAGAAGTGGAGACAAGACAACGCGAGCATGGACCATACTTGCTACATCATGATATGGAGGTGAGTTGTTGTGACCCGTGATTTTGTTTACATGACACCGGTACATCCTCGCTTCCTCGTCACCTCGCTTTCTGATTGGCTACACGTCACAGTCCACAGGCTGCATGCTCGTTTGTCCCCGGGAGACACCACACACGAGAAGAAATCGGGCCAAAAAAATCCAACATGTTGGATATCCCCGATTTGAGATCGGAGCGGTCCCGAGGTGCTTCCGAGTAGACGAGAGCAGTCTAAACACACCACACACGGCAAGAATATCTGATCAGTTTATTTTACGATTATCGGAGCATCCTTAAGATTGTCGGAAGGGGTGAATCGGGGCTAAAATCGGCCTAATTATCCTGCCGTGTGAACCAGGCATTAATGTATCCATTGTCATTTTCAAAAGTTTACAAAAGCCAAAAGACGTTAATGTCTGCGGTCAGGTATCAGGTAAAGACAATCTGTCTCCATCCTCGACATAAGGACAGGTGGCAGACGGCCCTGCTGTCCGTTAAGAGTCTGTTGGCACATTGGGGACTATAAGATGTTGGAATGTAGGCCAAGCAGATAGTACAGCCCGACCTCGCCACTGCACACAAGGGAATAACAAGCAAAAATAACCCATCGTCTTCTCTCTTTTCCACAGCCCGCCGTTTTCTCAAAACAACCGGGACAACAATTACCTGAACCTCAACTATGAATACAAAGGTGAGATTGAAATGTGCAAGTGAATATGGATCTCTGTCAAAGCTGGAGGGACGTTTTATGGTCTTTGTTCCACTAATAGAGTCGGTATTTGAGCCAGTTCAGGAACAAAGTGAGGGCTTCAGTTGTGTTGTGGACTGTGGTTTAATGGGAAATCACAACACAACAAGGTTATAAAATTGCAGCCCTGTTGATTGCAGTATAGAAGCTGCATTAACCCCTTTCACACAGTCTTTACTGGTAAATTGCAGTTAACATATCATGTGTGAACAAAACCTTTCTGTTAAATCAGTGCTGCCATTTGGTTGAAAAATTACTAGTTTGTGTGAATGAAGAATTAGGATTACCAGCATTTAGAACGGACAACGTCAGAACGCGCTGACAGTTTCGGGCCAATCATAACGTTTTGAAACAGATGACGTGTTTACCCCCGCACTATTTATGGACGTTTCCGCACGCTGCTTAAAGTTGAGCACACCATAGCATCCACATTTTTCACCATCTATTTGCAGAATTGCCCAAGACCTTAGCACACCCTCTGTTAAGAATAATGTGTAAACATTACTGCTGTTCAAGATGCAGGTTGCGACTCTTAGGGGTTGTGCACACCAAAACTTTTAAACGCAACTGAAAACACCTGGAGGACCGCGAATTCCAGCTGTTTTTCAGCTGAGCGCCAGCTTTCTTCAGCCGATGGCTTTGGTAGCTGTGATGCTTGATCTTTGAGCCGGTTGGTTGTTGTGATACTTGTCCCGCCCCTCCTCCAATGTGATTGGACGGGAGTGTGAGAACTGACATTGACGAGCTTAGCTTTTCACCCATAGAGGCTGTTTACACTTGGCATTAACATGCGTTTTCGTCGATCGGATCACAAGTGGACGACGTTGATGCCAGGTCTAAACGGTGTACAAAACTTTTTGAACGCATCCACTTTCTCCCACTTTCAACCACATTCAGGGGTAGTGGAAACCCCTTTCGATCGGATTGCTTTTGTAGTGGTAACGCCCACATGTGGTTGAATGTTTTCGGACAGCCACACCTGTGCCGGCCGCCTTCTCTCCGCCCATTTTTCTAATCTGAGGTACTGAACACAATGTTTTACTTCTTTTCTGTTTCTGGCGTGAACACACGGTGAACAGCGTTATTTTTAGCATTTCATTGATAAAACTTAAGCGGATGATCTCCGTAGTTTCGTTTTGCAAGCGTGTGAAAGTTGCGTAATCCTATTTCATCAATTGCGCTGAAAATTCAGAGAAAGCTCTTACATACACACGTACAAAACACTGTGCAGCATGTTTACTTACTACACAAGCAGTGGACTCCAACATAATATTAGTTCGCGTCCATATAAACTCATCATTACTCCCGTTCGCGTTTGAATGACAGCAGAGAGACTCGCCCACCGTCTCACAGACCACCCCCTCACAGTATTCAGGACAAAAGCGGTCGGAAGTGGACTAAAGAGACGGATTTAAATACCAGGTGTAAACGTGATGTGTCTCTCTCGTCCACTTGTGATCCGATCGATGAAAACACATCTTAATACCAAGTGTAAACTGCCCCATAGTTTAATGTCTTTGAACTCTCTACGCTGAGATCAGAGCGCAGAAACAACGCCGAGCGTTGGTTTTCAGCGCGGAAATTACCCGCTAGCTGCTGGCTTATTTAAAAAACACAGAGCTTCCATTTTGTAAAAGCTTTGGTGTGCACGCCTCCTTACCCAGTTTTGGTCACAAGCAACTGCGCGACTGTGGATATGAAGTCATAACCCACCATTGTTTATAAATACAACACTGAGCTCAGCAGTTTTAAAGTAACTTCCGCTTTCTCACCGAGTTTACCGCTGTCTTGGTATTGATGTGTGAATATCTTACTTGTAAAATGACAGAACATCACTGCATGTGTGAAGAGTACATTTTTGTGTTTACTGGTTAATTATTCTGGTAAATTCATGGTAATTTACTAGGGCTGGGCAAAAAAAAAAGATTTATAATTTTTTGAAACGTGGTCGATTCAAAATCCATTCTCAAAGAGCAGAATTTATTTTTTTTCTTTCATATTTATTTCCGCAAACATTGAAAATAAGATTAACGTCTATCTAAATACTAGTCTTCTTCACTAGATGTCACCCTCTTTTTTGCCTTGCGCGATGTTACCAAGGAGCGAGAGGCGAGCCTGTCATTCATTTTTTCAGTGCTTAAAATAGTGTTTCAGTTGCTTCATCGACGTTGATGCCACATTCACATAAAAAGTCAGAGGTATGGAAACATTTTAGATTTCGCAAGCAGGACGACGACGATAGTGTTGTGGCTTTTAATTTCTTTTTATTAATTACCCACTTGTAAATTGCTGTTCACTATTCTTTTTTATTAATATAGTATTTGTATTAAATCTATATTCATTGAGTTGAACCGAGAATTAAGTATAAAAACCGACCCGAGAACCGTAATTGAGAATCGTAATCGAATCAAAATGACAGCTTGTGAATCGAAATCGAATCGATCTGGAACATCTGAATCGATACCCAGCCCTATAATTTACCGAGATTACTGTGTGAATGAGGCTAATGAGTCTTTGTTCCAACGTCTAATAACCTACCTTGGTGAATGTTGTTGTCTACATGAGCTGCTGCCTACTAAGGTAGCATTGTAACTGGAGTGACAGATTTGGGATGCACTACATAGGCAGCAACTAAAAAGGCTGCCTTCGAAATCGCATACATTGACAGTACACACTGAATAAGATGAAGTCCCTACTGTTTTATTGTTAAAAAAGTTTGTTTTATATAGTATGTGTGGGTGCAGCCATGTTTTCATTGTCACATAACCCGTATGTTCTTTGACCTATGACCTGGTAACATACTTAGGCGTTGTTGAACAAGTACATTAATCATAAATTAAAATGAAATTATGTTTATGTGCAAAAATTGGGTCCCCAGTGCTACTATCAACCTAGAAAACATGAAAAATAACAACCCAGCAACTTAGTTGAAATTTGGCTCCCCTTGTGATGTCAGAAGGGGATCTTATTATAATAATACTACCCCTTAATCTGCACTATCCAATCACGTCACTGCCATTTAGTGCAGATAAAGAGAGAGAGAAAATAATTGACAGCACAGCTGTCACTATGGCTATACCACTAGTATCTCAAAGGTACATATTGATACCAAATGCATACATAGGACCTAGGGTCCTATAACTGCCCTAGTGACACAACTGGGGTACGTATTTTGAAAATGTGAACCCGCTTGGTTCATAGTTTTTTTCTGTTTATTCACTTTTGAATTTGGCGGCTGTTAGCTTGCGTAGTCTCCTGGGATAGAAAAGTTTCCATCCAATGCTGAGAAATCTCAGCTAAAGCATTAGACAATCTAAGCACTACTGTTTTTTATTGCATACTGAGGTTTCAGACATACTATTGGTTATGCATACTGATTTTTGCCTATGGCAAAACTGTATAGTATAGAAATACTTGATTTCGATGCAGCCATGGATAAAAAAATGTGCTGTGCGTTTTTTTTTTTTTTAACTACAGAATTATATTGCTGTGTATACTTCAATAGTTCACTTAAATAGCTATAGGCATTTCTCTAGGTTTAGGAACAGAGCTATAGATACGTACAGACGGAGAGAGTGAGCGTGCGGGCGAGCCGACAGAATTATTTTTTTCTCTCTTTTCCCCTTTCATTCCTTTTCTTCTGCTGCGCTGACAGATTGAAAGTTACTGGAGTGGTTAAAGCAGGAGATTTTCTTTCATGCCTTTCCCTGGTTAGTATTCTCTGTCTCCATCTCTCGCTCTCTCCAGCTCTCACGCTCGCCCGCTTCTCCCTCTGTTGTTTTTCCTCATGAGCGGCGATCAAATAGAGCAGGTCTCCCCGATAATGAGATCGTCCCAAACAGCGAGAGACCATCCATATTCACAAACACACACACACATGCACGAAAAACACACACCCCCTAGCACATTTAATGGAAAGTTCATGTTTTATGCACATACAGGGCCGTTTATATCCCAGTCGGTTCAATAATAAAAATACCTTTGTGATATAGACAGCCTGAACACAGACACCCAGACGTACAGATTCCCAACCCATAATTCCATGGAGGACTGTTTTTACCAGGCTCTTGTGAGCAGATTTTTCCTCTTCGTTCTAAACTGGGCAAATCGCTGGGTCGCCCTGGGAGATGAGGGCTGTAAACAGCGCATGGGGAGGCTGTCCGCTTAACAGCTGCTTTCAATTGAATGCGACCTCAGAACGCTGAGTTCTTGTTAAGACAAGCAGCCCTCCGAGCGAGCAGCGTCCCCCAGTTTTGTTTACATAAAGACACTGCCTCCGTCACGACAATTCGTTCATTATCTTGAGTAACTGTAATTTTTTACTTTTTCCTTCTTTACAGTCTGTCTTGTTTTTTTATTTACTCAGAAAGCTCACAAAGAAATGTCTGGATCAAAATGATTTTGAATAAAGAAAATAAAACATTACAAGAATAACACCTCTGTAATGTTTGGTGGGATTTGCATGTGGATTGGATTTTTTACTCTATGAATGTATTTATACTTTATAATAATAATAATAATATATAATATAACAATATTTAAACTTGCACTGAAAATTGGAAGTAGCCTGCATATTATTAACCAGCTTGTATCTCACTGCTCCCCCTGCAGGACGTAATGGGAAACACGGGACCTTTCCACGGCAGTTTCACATGTCCAGTCGCAGTAAAGACTACGGTGATGGTAAGATCATTTGATTATCAGAACAATGCTTGTGAAATTCGGCCAATTACAACAAAGGGAAACAGTGACTGTGCATGTGTCATTTATTATTCTGGAGTAATTTATGATCTCCTATTCAGCTTATGTGATTTTAGACTTTAGTCATTTAGGGGTGGTTTTCCGGACAGGGATAAGTTTAAGCCAGGACTAGGCCTCAGTTTAATTAGGAAATATAACTAGTTTTAACAAACGGCAGCCTTACTAAAAACATAACTTTTTTGCATTGTGAGGCAAAACAAAGGGCACTGATGTATTTTGAGATATGTCAGTTCAAGTTGTTTTCAGGTTGGACAGCTCTTACATTTATTTTAGTCTAGGACTAGTCTAATCCCTGTCTAGGAAACCACCCCTAAATGTTAACTTGAGTTGAGTGAATAAGCATGACTGGTGCTGCTGTCAATTATTTCACTATTAGTTATTGCCAGGCCAACGAGAAATTCAAATTGTTGTAAAAAGTTTAGCCAAATATGAACATTTTGTCATCTCTTAAACCCCTAGGGGTAGTTTCCTGGACAGGGATTATACTAGTTTTAGACTAAAATAAATGTAAGAGCTGGCCAAACTGAAAACAACTTTCACTGACATGTCTTAAAATACATAAGTGCCCTTTGTTTTGCATCAAAATTCACACAAGTAATGTTTTTAGTAAGGCATGTTTGTTAAAAATAGTTATATTTCCTAATTAAACTAAGACCTAGTACTGGTTTAAAATAATCCCTGTCCGGTAAACCAACCTTTAATGTTTTGTGTTCTTTGAAACCAAAATGCAACCAAAATTCAGATATTAAACAATGTTGTTTTGGGTTTTCTGAATACAATGGAAGTGGATTGTGGCCGGCTCTTCATAAAATAATATACGATTTATGCTGTATATTCCAACGGTTAGGAAAAAACAAACTAGAATATAATCTATTATATTCTGAAATTAAAATGTTTTAACTCTTTCACCGCCAGCATTTAAAAAAAAGTTGCCAGCCAGCGCCAGCGTTTTTCATGATTTTCACCAAAGTTTAATGCCTTCCAGAAAATGTTCTTCTTTAAATATATAAACATACAATATAGCAAATGAAAGAACAGACCCTCTGCTTTCAAACAAAAAAAAACGTTTCATCCTACCTTCAGTAGTTCTTTTGTAATCAGCTTTTGAATATGGGTAGGTTTCTGCAAAAACACATATTTTGAGCAAAAAGCAGAAATAATTCCATTTTTGTGACAGACTTTTCATCCAGAGCGATCTTTAAAACAGACACGGACATGCAGCCGCTTGCCATAGCATAGGGCACTGTTCTTCACTCCCAATCCTGGAGAGCCGGTGTCCTGCAGAGTTTAGCTCCAACCTTAATCAAACACACCTACCTGTGATTTTCTAGTGATCATGAAGACATTGATTAGCTTGCAGGTGTGTTTGATTAAGGTTGGAGCTAAACTCTGCAGGACACCGGCTCTCCAGGATTGGGAGTGAAGAACACTGGCATAGGGCAATACTTCCGGGTTTAAAAAGTTGCGGAAGTGCGCCACCTGGTGGATAATAGCGGTATTGCGGAAAGACGGAAAATCTCGTCATTGGCAGGGAAGCGTTTTCTCTTAATTGACGAGATATCTCGTCAATGGCTGGGACATGAACTAACCCTTGAAGATAAATATCCAGTAGTTTGGTTAATTTGATAATTAACTATTATGTGTTTCACAACATAATGCAAGTCTGCAACAAAACTAGTTACCAAAAACATCAGTCTGGTATTTTCAAGCGTTTTCAATTCTCAGTGCGCCCAATTAGTTAATTAATACTTTGGTTAACATTTAGCAGAGGCTTTTTTTTATCCATAACAACATACAGCGCAGTAATTGTAGGGAGAGTCCCAATGGAGTTTGTTAGTGTGCAGAGCAATGCTCAGTAGCACAGTTGTGCTCTTAGACTCAAACCTGTCTTTGCATCTCAAAAACTTAAAAGTATAGTTCACCACAAAATGAACGTTTTCTCATTTACTCACCCTCATGCCATACCAGATGTATATGACTTCACTTTTCAGCTGAACAACCCACTGGAGTCACTTGGACTACTTTTATGATGGATGTATAATGATGCTTCAACATTTAGGGCGACCTATATACTGTCAAAATAATTTTTATAAATGGTCCCTAGCTCTTACTGGTGTGGGACCCTTTCAAAAAGTACACCTGAAGGGTATATATAATTACCTCAGAGGTACACTCTGTATTGGTACCAAAGATGCACATTGGCACCCAATGTATACATATCTGTACCTTAGGACCTTTTTTAAGGGTACTGCCCCCCAGTGACAGCTTATGACCATTTTTGACCACTTTTTCTGACAGTGTATAAAGTGACATCAAAAACATCAAAGTCAAAAACATCTTCACTTTCTTTAAATACTAGTTTTTTTGTAATTGTACTTTATATTAAACGTTTATCATTCTCTTAAGATGATTTTTTTTAAGTAAATTTGCTAAACTTGAAGCACATTGGTGAACTTTTATGTATTTATGTTTAGTGTACTGCATTCATTGTCATGGACACGAATGGTATTGATTTCACCAAATGATTCATTATGATGACTTACTCCTAATGCTAAAGAGACTGGCTGAAAGTAATACTAGGCTTTACTTTTGAGTTTAGCGTGTACATAGCTCAGAAAAAATGGTATTGAAAACCTGGCGTATGTGTTATTTGTATTTCCCCTGATGAGGCACACTGACTGTTGCCAAACACTGTACTGAGAGCAGTTTCCTGTCTTGTGGAAAGGTTGATAATAGGGGAAGTTAGAGAGAGAGAGGAATAGAGAAGCATGAGACGATCTGAAAATATAGAGATACATGGTTGGATGTCGATGGCTTTGAAGGTCAAACTGAATTTGTGCGTTGCACGTTAATAAAATTAGTCTTAACGCATTAATTTTCACAGCCCTGGTTTCAGTCTAAAAGCACAATGTTACTACATTACTGTGCAGACTAGCCACACTCCATTGGGGCTTTCCCTTCTATATATATACGTTTATATCAGTATGCCACTGGTCCAGCCTCTGGCCTTATCATAGAGCTATATCACACGATTACGAGAGCGAATTGCTTGAATAGCTTAAAAGGATTACTCAATTTTCTTAAAAAAAAAATCCAGATAATTTACTCACCACCACCATGTCATCCAAAATGTTGATGTCTTTCTTTGTTCAGTCGAGAAGAAATTATGTTTTTTGAGGAAAACATTCCAGGATTTTTCTCATTTTAATGGACTTTAATGGACCCCAACATTTTTAGTGCAGTTTATAATTGCAGTTTCAAAGGACTCTAAACGATCTCAAAGTAGGCATACTTTAGGCTACATTTATGTAGCGAAACGATTGTCGATTTATGGCAAGAAAAATTTAAAATATGCACTTTTA